>NC_072000.2:68454920-68797920 GCF_028885655.2 Pongo abelii | reverse complement strand
TTAGTCCCAGCTACTCAAGAGGCTAAAGTGGGAGGATTAATTGAGCCTGGGAATTCAAGACTCCAGTGAGCTATAATTGTGCCACTGCACTCCAGCCTGGGCAACAGAATGAGACTGTGTCAAAAAATAAAAAAGAAGAAGAGCTACTATTAATATTTATTGAGCATTTACTATGTGCCAAGATTTTTGAATCCTTAAAATAATTCTGTGTGGTAGATATAACTACTAAATTGAAGGTTGCCCCATGTCCTGTAGCTGTAAGGCTGAAGCTATTAAAGGACAGTTCTGCTCATCTAATCTAGTGCTATATGGCTGTATTCATTTCTATGGAGGCAATAAAATTGTAGGACAAAATAGATTATTTCAGGAGGCAAGTATTGAAATTTTCACTTAATCCAGTTCTCTTCAAGGTAAAAAAACAAGGTCTAGCCGATTATCTCTATATTCTGATCAGCTGAGTAACTCCTCCCTGGGGCCAGTGGCAAAGGCTGCCGCAGATCTCGGAACCTGCAGCTGAGGGGAAGGTTTGCAACTGGGTTTGGCAGGCGGAGTTCACTGACATTCTCAAAAGGCCCAGCAGGTGGCAGTGTTTCCCACTCCGCCAGAGCCCACGAGGGCCTCCACAGGGCGTCCTAGAGACGTGAAGAGAACCATAGGGGCAGAAAGACCATGCCTGTGTTGCAATTTTCAAAACTTCGTCTTTTTATACATTTTATTTTTAAAACATTTTAGTAAAAATAAACAGAGTAGGCTTTAGTAGAAATTGGAGCAGGCGCCTCCTTCCCTGCGCGTCACCAGCTGCCTTCGGCTGCCCAAACCCCTCACTGTGATGCTTACCACAGATCTGTCCTTCCAGAAACACCTCCAGGAGGATTATTTCCAATCCCCAGCTTCAACCGCCTGTCCCGACACCCTCGTCACCCACCTGCCAGTTTGCTGCCCCACTTCCTGGAAGGCCAGCTCTGTGCAAATCTGGTGAGCCGACTCCAGTCGCTCAGCTCAGCCATTCTCAGCTGTGATTCCCCCGGAACCCAGCACACCTCCAGGGAGACCGTGAGAGAGGCCGTCTGAGGATAGTGCTGGTACCCACACGAGTAACTACAGGTGGCGGCTGTTTGCCGACATTTCAGGCCCAATAGAGGCTTTGCCAGGTTTATGCGTGCACCTCCAGTAGGCAGCTACTGCAGGTTCAGCTACAAGCAACAGTGAGAAGTGTCTACTCCCACTCACAGCCTTCATATAAGTACTTCTACCATCTGCCGTACAGCCTGAAGTCCCAGGTTTGGGGATGGGTGACACACATCTTTTCAAGTTAAAAAAATTTTTTTTTGTTTTTGTTTTTTTGTGGAGACAGGGTCTATGTTGCTCAGGCTCCTGGACTCAAGCCATCTCCCACCCTGGCCTCCTGAAGTGCTGGGATTACAGACCTGAGCCACCACACCTGGCCTCATACACTCCTTTTGATTTTGAGGATGGTCAGATTTTCAAGAGCTTCCTATAAAAAACGTGAATGTATCATGATTGGGGAGTTCGCATCAAACCCAGATACAAATACTATGGAAGTGGAGGGGAGATGGTTCAAGATAAACATGGTAAGAAGCTCATTGGTGCTGGGCACGGTGGCTCAGGTCTGTAATCCCAGAATTTTGGGAGGCCGGGGCAGGTGGATCACTTGAGGTCAGGAGTTTGAGACCAGCCTGGACAACATGGTGAAACCTCCGTCTCTATTAAAAATATAAAAATTAGCCGGGCATAGTGGTGGGCGCCTGTAATCCCAGCAACTCTGGAAGCTGAAGTAGAGAATCACTTGAATCTGGGAGGTGGAGGTTGCAGTGAGCCAAGATTGTGCCACTGCACTCCAGCCTGGGTGACAGGGTGAGACTCCATCTCAAAAGAAAACACAAAAAAGAAACTCATTGGTAATTTTCCTAATGATAGTCGTTTTTAATGCAAAAATTGTATTAATTTTAAAGTTAATTAAAAAGTCAAACATTCCTAAAAAGTTTTTTTTTTTTTTTAAACAGACCACTTTAACCCCTCCAAGGTTTGGTTGGAGGGGCAGGCATCAGGCAGGTAGGAGATGCTAGGAAATTTGAGGGGAAAGTTTTATTAAGTCTGTCCTTTGCGTATTGGCTAACTTTAATGGGGATTGCTAAATGCCTACTGTGTGCCATGCAACATGATAGACACTATGTATAGATTGTATTATTTAGTATTGGGCCGTTTTATGGACAGGAAACCAAGGCTTAGCGCAGTCAACTTGCCCAAAGTCAGCTAACTTACAAGCAGTAGCCAGGATTCAAGAACTTTCTGCTTTTCTACTTGACCGCCCTGCAACATAACAAATATAACAAATCTAAGGTAAGTGACTAGTTGCTGGAAATCCCCCAGTCTTTGTCCAAGGTCTTTATTGAAATGCAAGGACAGAATTATAGTTCATTCCTCTGACTTCCTGGGTTCTCAAATGCTCCCATGTGGGAAATGCTATACATACAAGGATGTCCTATGACTGTACCTACAATCAAGACTGGTGTTCAGACATGGGGACTTCCATGTGGACTAGCAATGCCATACGCTGTTCAAAAGGGGGATTCGCTCAGCCCATGGGAGACACAGTGAAGCTCTGATTCCGACTGCATGTCCTTTTTTATTCCCAACACACAGAACTCAGTACTCTTTGCCCTGTTCCCTGTGCACCTCCTGGTGGCTCTTCCTTCCTTCTCTCCTTCCGGAGAAAGTCTGTTTTGCTCTCAGGCCTCAGCAATCAGGGCCAGCCCATTGCATTTGGTTTTCATGGAATGGAATTTATATTCTTGAATATATTGAATGGGTATATTTTTCTTTCCACTTAAATCATGATGCTCTGTGGCTCTCCACTCATTTAATCAACACATTTCTATGCTTCAGGGAAAGAGACATACTGTTGGGAACAACCAGGTCACTGCTCAGTTTTGGTTGCCAAATTCATTTTTTTTAAATCCCTTGCAAGACAATAGTAGTGAAAAATTGTCTCTAAAGTGGGGTGTGCCCAAGACAACACAATGGGGACAGAAAGCATATATCAGAATTGTTATTTTCATTTTTTACCTTATCTTTTAAAATGTCTATTTTGAGATGTATGTGTTATAACGCATGTAATATATTAATACAGTATAAAATGTATATCTACCATATACAGATATACATGTTACCATATATACATATATAACCATGTATATATTAATATATATGGCATACACAAATATATTAAATATATTTATGTATGTGCTTAAGTTTTTTTTGTTGTTAGGAATGCATGATCAAAAAATTGAGGCCACTACTCTTGAAAGGAAGACTTGGTTTTGAGCAGAAAATTTTTTTCTAAATTCTAAAAAGTTCACTTTAACGATCAAAAGTATAGCTTAGAGTTCTATGTTGACTTTTACTACAAGCCTTAGGTAGAGATAACTTAAGCACCCACTCATCTGGGGGAAAATAGACTGTATCTCCAGTGTGGGAAGCTGGGGGAGAGAGAAGGTAGAAGGCAAATAGTGTATGTGGGGCAGGGAGGGGGAGCAGGTCCCACTCCCCACTTGGGTAGGTTTAGAAGACTCCTGTTGGGTAAGTTTAGGAAACTCCAGAACAGTGGGGCTGTTTTTTCTTTCCTCAAGTGTCTTAGGGAAGGTCCGGGTCCAACATGGGCCCCCCAGGCTGAAGGTGGGCTGCCGGACAGCCTCACAGAGCCCTGAGCCCTGCAAGGTGAATGTAGAGGCAGCTGGGGGGCCCAAAGCCCTAAGGGGTTGAGTCCTTTGAACCAGTGGATTCCAGAAGGTTGGGGGAGAATGAGAGGCCACAAAATGCAAAAACCAAATGACCAGAGGAAACACAGATGTAGGGGCTGAAAGGGCCAGGTGGGACCAGCTTCACTTGAGCAAGCAAGTGGCAGGCATAGGATGGTGGGGGCCCAGCCCGGCCCAGCCACCCTACAGTGAAGACAGGGAAGGATGTGGCAGACGGCCTCCGGGCCTCCACCCCTACGAAGACTGGAGCACATGCCTTCCCATCCTGATGCTTCTGTAGCTGCATACCATCTGCTATGGGCTGAACTGTGCCCAGCCCCATTCCTATGTTGAAATCCTAACCCCCAGTGCCTCAGAAGGTGACCTTATGTGGAAACAGAGTGGTTGCAGATATAATTTGTTAAGATGAGGTTATACTGAAGTAGGGTGGGCCCCTGATCCAACATGATTTGTGTCCTTATAAAAAGGGGAAGTCAGAGACAGATGCACACAGGAAGGACACCATGTGAAGACACACAGGAGGAAGACAGCCAGCTACAAGCCAAGGACAAAGGCCTGGGACAGATCTTTCCCTCAGAAGGGACCAACCCTGCCAACACCTTAAACTCAGATTTCCAGCCTCCAGAAGTGAGAGACAATAAATTCCTATTGTGTAAACCATTCCATCTGTGGCACTTTATTACGGCAGTGTTAGCAAACTAACGCACCAGCTTTGCTAAACAAGCAAGGGGGTGGGGAGAGATTGGAAAGACTAGACCATTATTCAGGAGGGGCTGAGATCATCTGGAAGAGACTGTTCTAAATAGAAAGAAAATTAGTTCTCCTGAGTTACCTTTCATAGACAAGTGAAGTCCTCTGCCCCCACCAGAGGAAATAGAAGCCTTAGAGGAAGATAAGAATAATCACAAAGAAGCCTGTCTTTTTTGCACATCTGAGTGCACTGAATAAAATTCCAGCTGTATTCAAATCTCAGAGATATAGCCTATCCTGGCCTGCTCTCTCAGTGTGACCAGAGCCCATCCTCCTGGGCATTTTATGATTTCTAGGCTGGCCACTTCCATTGATACCAGCTTCCTGACTTGTTGCCATAGTTCCAGTGGCAAATTCCTAAGCTGTCCACAAGAGCAGTGGCATGCTGATGTGGGTTTGTACCAGCTCCCAAGAGCTGGCTGTTAAATTTTCAGGAATTTTGTGAGCCAGTTAAACACGGCCATTATTAAAGATCAAATTATAAATATGACCAAAAATTTTTAAAAGTATTGAATACTCAAAAATCATCACTTTCTAATTATTTTACTATATTTTACTATTATGCTTTCTGGGTTATTATATCTGTTACATTTGTGTGATGGAAATACTTTGTAATGAATTGTTACTGTGTGTTTCTTCCCAATGTCATGTTCAGTAAATTCAGGTGGGTAGCTCAAAATCAACTATAGTGGGAGTATTCACACCATGGAAATTGGTAAATGCTACATATCAGCCTCCACCTCAAGGAGAGCCAGTTGTTAAAAATTTACCAGCATAGGCCGGGTGCAGTGGCTCATGCCTGTAATCCCAGCACTTTGGAAGGCCAAGTTGGGCAGATCACCTGAGGTCAGGAGTTCGAGACCAGCCTGACCAACATGGAGAAACCCCATCTCTACTAAAAATACAAAATTAGCCGGGTGTGGTGGCACATGTCTGTAATCCCAGCTACTTGGGAGGCTAAGGCCATAGAATCATTGAACCCTAGAGGCAGAGGTTGTGGTGAGCTGAGATTGTGCCATTGTACTCTAGCCTGGGCAACAAGAGCAAGACTCCATCTCAAAAAAAAAAAAAAAAAAAGTACCAGCCCATCACTGCATAGATGCTGCCATGGGCCTTGAGTTCTGCATTCTTTTTTGAGATGAGGTCATACTCTGTCACCCAGGCTGGAGTGCAATGACAGGATCACAGCTCACTGCAACCTTGACCTCCCACGTTCAGGTGATCCTCCTGCCTCAGACTCCTGAGTAGCTGAGACTACAGGTGCACGCCACCATGCCCAGCTAATTTTTGTATTTTTAGTGGAGACAGGGTTTTGCCACATTGCTCAGGTTGGTCTCAAACTCCTGAGCTCAAGAGATCCATCCACCTCAGCCTCCCAAAGTGCTGGGATTACAGGTTGGGCTCTGTATTCAGATATACTGGTAGATCAACTGAAAAAGCTTGAGAAACAATTATTATCAGCTGTACCCAGGTCTGATCTGGGATTTAAATTATCAAAGAGTGATGAGAACCGTATTCCACCATTCCATAGAGGAGGGAGACTCCCAGTGAGGGTGACACCAGTGAGACCTCTACTGTCTTCCCAGACTTGGGGCAGGACACTAGGCAAAGAGCTACTCACTTCCACACCTTTGTTGTCTTTTGCTACTATTGAGTGACAGTGCTGAACAGGGAACCTCTGAGCAGACTGCCACCTGACAACCTCTATTGCTTTAAAATAACCTGGAGTAACTCTTAATCCTGCTTTTGGCAACAGGAGAATGACGGAATTCAAATGGGCCCAAGACTTCCAGGACTGAACCGCTGTCCTCTGCAATCCATTCTATAAACCCCCCTCTTCTACCTGCTAATGTGGTATCCACAGCAGAGCTGAGTCCTGGGGGAGACTGCTCTTTCTGCATAGTAACAGGTGTAAAAATAGCAGCTGACCCCTTCAGGGATAGGTGTCAGGCTGGGGATGGTAGGGGCTGACCTGGGCTTGTATCCAGCTCTACCATTTACCAACTGTGTGGCCTTGGGCAAGGGATGATCTTTCCAAACCTCCTTTTCTCATCTGTACAGTAGGGAAACGAGACAGATTCGCAGAAGTGGAATGAACGAGAGATAAAGACTTAAGTATATATACAATTGTTCTTCGGTACCCATGGGGGATTGGTTCCAGGACCCTCCACAGATACCAAAGTCTGCAGATACTCAAGTCCCTGATATAAATGGTGTAGTATTTGCATATAACCCATGCAATCCTCCACTATAAATCATAAATCCTCCCATATAAATCATCTCTAGGTTACTTATGATACCTAATACAATGTAAATGCTGTGTAAATAGTTGTTATACTCTATTATTTAGGGGATAATGACAAGAAGTCTGTACATGTTCAGTACAGATGTCATTTTTTTTCGCAAATGCTTTTGATCTGTGGTTGATTGAGCCCAAGAATTCAGGACACAGGTACAGAGGGCCAACTGCATTTCAAAGTTACATTCTTAACCAATGCAATAGAGCGAAAAATAGGAATTTAGCTCTAAAGAAATGGTGGGGTCACAGGGTGGTGACATATCTAAATCCTAGTCTGTCGGAGCAGAACAACAGAAGGTAAGCATATTATTTAGAGGTAAAGAGGTAGCTCCCAGAAGCAGCAAAAGCAGAGCAAGTAAAAGTAGTTACGTTTAGAGTTTGGGACTTCAGCTGGGGAGAGATGCAGCTGTTGGATTTTATTGCTGGACTTTCCAAATTTCTTACCTTTTTCTTTTTTTTTGAGATGGAGTTTCACTCTTGTTGCCCAGGCTGGAGTGCAATGGCACAATCTCGGCTCACCACAACCTCTACCCGCTGGGTTCAAGCGATTCTCCTACCTCAGCCTCCCAAGTAGCTGGGATTACAGGTGCCCACCACCACGCCCAGCTAATTTTTGGTATTTTTAGTAGAGATGGGGTTTCTCCATGTGGGTCAGGCTGGTCTCAAACTCCTGACCTCGGGTGATCCACCCACCTTGGCCTCCCAAAGTGCTGGGATTACAGACCTGAGCCACCGCCCCCAGCCAAATTTCTTACTTTTTAATCCTGTGTATGTATTACCTTGACTCCCTTTATTAAAAAAGAAAATAGCTGTGCATTATATTAACTAGATTTCTAATCTATCTCTTAAAAGGTTGATTTTAATTTTCTTTTCTCTGCATGTGAGACATGCTTTGCCACAGCACAGGGCCCCTGGAAACAGTTTGTTTTTATAGCTTCTGTGTCTCTGTAGGTTTCTATAGCTCCTTGAAGTCTGTTTTGTGTATCTCTTGATTTATAAGATGTTGGTGAATCATTCCAAATAAAGACTTCTTTCTTGCAAAAATATGTAAAGAAATAGCAAGGGATGATTCAGAGTTTGAGGCGAGCACTTTCATCTCCAAAGAACTAAGCAGTGAGCTGGGCAGCATGCAGTCATGGCCAGCCTGGCCGGCACATCATCTGCACTCAGCTGGGCCTGGCCGTGGCCTCAGAATCGGTCTGCCCCCTGCTTGGCACTCTCCAGCAAACGCACTTCTCTCCCCACCGCCGTCTCCAGGCCACACTGGAAATCTCACACCCATTAACCTCAAGTTCATAGGCCTGTGGGGTCCACAGATAGTCTTCAGGGGACCCACAACCCACTAGAATTAAATTTGCAACCTTGTGTTTTCTGGGAAGACTGTGCAAATAGTCTTTAGATTTTCAGCGAGCTGTACATAGGTCTCCAACTCTCCTCAAAAGGCAACTTGAAGTGGTATTTACACCCATAGAAACAGTAAAGACTGTGATTCTCTACCCCTTATCATGCTTTTAGCGTAGGATGGTGGCTAGAAGCCCCACCTCTGGACTAGACTGCCTTGTCTTTAAGCCTTCCTCCACCATTTCCTAGCTATGTGACCTCAAGCAAAGTGCATCACCTCTCTGTGCCTTTGTTTTCTCAATTATAAAATGGGACAAATAATAGTACCTACCTCGTTGGCTCATTGTGAGGGTTAAAGGAGTTAATATAAGTAAAATGCTTAGAGCCTGGCACCAAGGCAGTTTCAGGTGGTGTTTGGCCCCGCCCTGCTGAAGTCTGACGACTCACAAATGGTCACCCTCCATTGCTGTGTGCATATCTTCCGTGTGCTTGGGGATGTAGCTGAAGCACATCCTAGGGGTCAGTGCGGTGGTTCCGGGTGCTCTAAATGCATAGGTGACACTACAGAGATCCCATGGAGGGGAGCGGAAACTGCCAAAGGCTGTGTGTTGGGTAGGGGGTAGTCATGGCAGCTTCTGCACTGAGCCCTCCCCCAGGGCTTCCTGGGGCTCCTTCATCTGCTGGACCTACAAGAACTGTGTATCATTCTCCTCGACATCGTCCCATCTAACATACCCTCCTCTCTGCCTACTTGAACTTCCACTCATCCTTGAAGACTTTGCTTGAGTCCCTCCACTGAGGAGTCTTTTGTGACCACTGCCTCCCCATGTGAAACACACTGCTCTTTCTATGGGACTTGTATTAATCTGTTCTCATACTGCTCTAAAGAACTGCCCAAGACTGAGTAATTTTTGTTTGTTTGTTTGTTTGTTGAGACAGAGTTTTGCTCTTGTTGCCCAGGCTGGAGTGCAATGGTGCAATCTTGGCTCACTGCAACCTCCACCTCCCAGGTTCAAGCTATTTTCCTGCCTCAGCCTCCCAATTAGCTGGGATTACAGGCATGAGCCACCAAACCTGGCTAAATTTTGTATTTTTAGTAGAGACAGGGTTTCACCATGTTGCTCCTGACCTCAGGTGATCCACCCACCTTGGCCTCCCAAAGTGCTGGGATTATAGGTGTGAGCCACCTCGCCCAGCTGAGACTGGGTAATTTATAAAGGAAAGAGGTTTAATTGACTCACAGTTCCACATGGCTGGGGAGCCCTCAGGAAACTGGCAATCATGGTGGAAGGGGAAGCAGGCACCTTCTTCACAAGGTGGTAGGACAGAGAAGAGTGAAGGAGGAACTTCCAATCACTTATAAAACCATCAGAACTCGTGAGAACTCACTATCACAAGAACAGCATGGGGGAACCACCCCCAAGTTCCAATCATCGTCCTCCTTTGACACGTGGGGATTACAGGTCCCTCCCTTGACACGTGGGGATTACAATTCAAGATGAGATTTGGGTGGAGAAACAGAGCCAAACCATATCAGGACCCTTTGTGTTTACTGTGTTTAGTGCAAGCCATGCCGTGTGCAAAGTGAGCTTAATGCATTAGCTCGTTTAATTCTCACAACAACCTTTACAATAAACAGAAATGATGATTATCCTTCATTACAGATAAGAAAATTTAGGCTTAGATAAATATTTAAAACTTCATCTGCCTGAGGCCAGGACCCATGCTTTTATCCACTTCTCTAAACAACCTCTCTGATTCTGCCTAACTCCTGCAATGCTTTTTTTTCCCCTTAGTTAAAAAACCTCCTGTGGCCCTCTTGAAGACAGGTTCATATCTGATTCATTTTTATATCCCAAACATCTATTATTTTTCCCAGCATATAGTAGGCACTCAGTAAATGTTAAATGGATGGAGTGATCTGGAATTTGGGCTCTGCAAAAATTTTGCCATGACTCTCTCCAGGTCATAACCTTTTAAAAAGGCTTCTAGCCTAGATCAGGGTAAATGCTTACTTAATTCAATAAAAAGTGTATATTTACTTAGTACCTACTATGTGACAAGCACATAGGTCTCCAATACTCCTGACAAAGGAACTTTAAGTGGTTTTTACACCTATAGGAACAGTAAAGATGGTGATTCTCTTCCCCTTATCATGCTTCTAACATAGCACAGTGGATCCCCACCCCCAGACTAGAGGTTACAGCAATAAATAAAACAGCAAACCCCTCCACCCCACCCTCTTGAAGCTTATATTCTCTTTTCATTTGAAGAAAGCCTCACTGGGCACCTCCCCCTTGGCAGTGCCATTATGACACTTCTTGCTGATAGTGGTTGTATTAGTCCATTCTCATGCTGCTAATAAAGACATACCCAAGACTGGGTAATTTATAAAGAAAAGAGGTTTAATTGACTTATAGTTCAGCAGGGCTCGGGAGGCCTCAGGAAACTTACAATCATGGCAGAAAGGGAAGCAAACATGTCCGTCTTCACATGGTGGCAACAAGAAGTGCCAAGCAAAAGGGGGGGGGGGGAAGCCCTTAAAAACCATCAGACCTCATGAGAACTCACTATCACAGGAACAGCAGCATGGGGGTAACCGTCCCCATGATTCAGTTACCTCCCACCAGGTCCCTCTCACAACATGTGGAGATTATGGGAGCTACAATTCAAGATGAGATTTGGGTAGGGACACAGCCAAACTGTATCAGTGGTGAAGACTAGACCTGTCCTCTTAGAGTTACTATACAATCCAGATGAATAAATACACAGGTAAAAATAAAAGGCAACTCCCACACAAAAACCAAACTACAGTGGCTCCCAGCTCCCAGGCAGGCTGACAGCCCCAGGGCCACTGGCTCAGGTGCATGTTTTCCTGAGCAGCCCCTTCAGACCTGGCAGAGGCCCTCACGGAGCAAGTCAGGGGGGCACTCCTGGTGTCCTCCTCTAGCTTCACCCCTCACACGTGCTGGGCTGCTGCCTCTTCCTCCCTCCTGCTCCAGATCCAGAAGAAGGGCCTGGGCAGGCCCTGTGGTACTCCCAACTTGCCTGGGCTGTTGTTAGCATAGAGATCAAAAAGAGAAAGTGCAGCCAGGGGGTGCGGGGAGGAGAAGCTGGTGAGCTGAGGCAAGAGCTGGCTCCGGGGTTGGCAGCAGCCAGGACACCCAGGTCAAGTGCAAGGAAACAGCACAGAGGCACTGAGACCGACAAGAAACCCAAGGTCACAGAGCTCACCATGCATGTCCTTCCTGTTATTTTGCCTCCATGCGCAGAGTTTAAAGTATGAAATCCCTGTAGCTGTGAAGGTGGGGAGAGGCAGAGTCTGTTGCCTCAGGGAGAATCTTACTATTGGATTACAAAGTCTCAATATGGAACTCAGAGGGTGGGGCAGATCAGCTCTGGATTCTTTCCTTCTATTTGCCTTTCTGCCCCCACCTACAAGACAAACAGAGCAGCCTGTTGTCTGACCTCCTCAAGCCTACAAGAGTCTCTGCACAAATCTTCACCATTCTTCAGCAGCTCTTTCTGGGGTCTCTCCCTACCCCTCAGCTTCCACCCCGGCTAGCCTTTGGCTCACCCTCTGTCCAACCCCTCAACTGACCCCAGCTTCTGAAATGAGCTGTTCTTATTTCTGAGACTATATATGCATGTATTGGGTCACTTGGGGCCGGCGTGTGGGAACTGGGATTTAGGGGCTCCTTCACCTTCAGGAGTTCAAATCATCATTTGATTTAGGGGTAGGCCTGCAGCCTAACAGGGTTCTCTTATTTGGTTAAACCAGTTGAAGGAGAAAGTCAGGAAGCATTTCAAAGTAAAGGAAGGGGCCACAGCATCAGCCCCTGGAAGGGCTCAGCTCACCCTCACTTTCACAGTGTAGAATAGCTTGATTGTTTTCCTTCCTTTCTTGAATAACTCTTCCTTAATTTTTTTTTCCAGAGGTAAGTTCTGTCCCCCAGGCTGGAGTGCAGTGGCGTGATCATAGCTCACTGCAACCTTGAACTCCTGGGCTCAAGTGATCCTCCCACTTCAGCCTCCCAAGTAGCCAGGACGACAGGTGCACGCCACCATGCCTGGCTCATTTTTTAAAAATTTTTTGTAGAGACAAGGTCTCACTATGTTACCCAGGCTGGTCTCAAACTCCTCATTACAAGTTATCCTCCTGCCTTGGCCTCCCAAAGTGCTGGGATTCCAGGTGTGAACTACCGCGCTCAGCCTCTTGCTTGATTTTTTTTCTTTTTTTTTTTTTTTTGAGATGGAGTCTCGCTCTGTTGCCCAGGCTGGAGTGCAGTGGCACAATCTGGGCTCACTGCAAGCTCCGCCTCCTGAGTTCATGCCATTCTCCTGCCTCAGCCTCCCGAGTAGCTGGGACTACAGGCACCCACCACCACACCCGGCTAAATTTTTTTGTATTTTTAGTAGAGACGGGGTTTCACCATGTTAGTCAGCATGGTCTCGATCTCCTGATCTCATGATTCTCCCTCATCAGCCTCCCAAACTGCTGGGATTACAGGCATGAGCCACCGCGACTGGACTCTCTTCCTTGATTTTTAAGACTCAGTTCAAAGAGCTCTAATTCTCCTTCCGTGAGCCCTCCAGGCCACAGCGACCTCAAACTGCTCTGAGTTTGTAAAGCTGTCCACTGCATATGCAACAAATGTAACTCCATATTGCTGTGCGTCTTCTCCTGGGTTGAGTATTGATCTGTTCTTGATCAGCTGCATGGGTCTGTGCTAAGAATATGTTCTGACTGCACAGTCTAGGTGGTGAACTACTTGGGGCAGAGGGCAGACCTCTACCTTTGTGAATCTCCCACGGCCTCTTGGCATCTTGGCAGGTATGGGGTAAATATCTGCTTCCTTGTTGATGGATGGATGATTAAAGATGGAAACTGGCTCCGTCATTTGATTGGCTTTTCTGATAAGAGGGAGGTGGGTGGCACTTCTGAAAAGGACCCATATCTTGTCTATTCTTTGCTTAATGTGCTGTTTCAGCAAAAACCAAGGCTGAACAGAAGCCTAGAGGAGTGGAAATTACAGGGAAGGTTGTGCTTTTTTAGGCCCATGTTTCAAAGTGATGATAAAACATCCAACTACACTTCCATTCCTAGCTCAGAAACCACAACAGATGGAAGCGGGTGTGGGCCATAATTAGTGCCCGAGGTGAGTGAAGAAAGCCAGGAAAACCTCGTCAAAGGAAATCAGCCTACAGAATAA
The DNA here is from genome assembly GCF_028885655.2 of Pongo abelii. Lineage (NCBI taxonomy): Eukaryota > Metazoa > Chordata > Mammalia > Primates > Hominidae > Pongo > Pongo abelii. The sequence continues at coordinate 68,784,538 of NC_072000.2, read as the reverse complement.
AGGCTGCCTGGGTTTGCTTTGGAAGAAAGGACAGGGGATTATGTCCTTGCTCCTTCAAGAACAAGAGACCTGGCACTGGATTAAACCATCCAAATAGTAAAACCAGTAATTATATGTTGTGGGCAGGGCCAGCCTGGTTTCTCAGTGCCACATCCACTTCCTGTGGTGGGTGGCAGGTCTACAGGGAACGGCAATGCCAAGTTTCCTCAGCTCTCTTCTCAGTGCAGGGAAGTTAGAATAAAGCCAGAGAGTGTGGCTTGGAAATAAAAAGCAAGCCACTGTGAAGATCATTTGAGCAAGACGAGCCAGGTTTCAACCAGAATGGCTCGTTCTCTGTGATAGGCTGGCCGAGCTGGGGATATGCTCTGGTGGTGGAACTAGTCTGGGTGAAAATGATCTGGAGGAAGAAGACCAAGGGCGGGAAGTGAGTGAAGAAGCAACTGTGTATTTCAGACAAAGAACGGGTTTGGCTGACTTCTCAATCTTTCCCAAGGACTGCACGAGAACATTCAGGGATTGCTAATCCCTGGGAGAAGTTTGAATCATGGTTCCTGCCCTCAGCCATGGCTTTGGCATCAGCACCCTCTGTCAAGAGAAATGGCTCCTTTCCCTTTGTCCCACAAAGTCAACTTAAAAAAAATGACCTAATTCAGTAAAATTAGTCATTGGCTACCTTCATATACAGGAGCTATGGGAGTGGGAGGTACCAAAGAAGAAGTTGTGGCCCTCACCGTGTTGGAGTTCAAGGAGGGTGATGGCCATCAGGGGTGCCAGCTTTGGGAGTGTCCCTCTGAAAATGAGTCCTTCCCAGTATCATCCACCCCATGGAGTGATACTCCAGGGTGTCTGTCTCCTTATGCCCATGTGACTGGGTGGTACACACCCTGGAGTGAGGAGGTGGTCCTCACAGAACTCCTTTAGGTCAGGATTCCCAGAGGGTCCACCCAGAAGTCTCTTTAGCTCCACCTCCCTGAAGGTCCTGGGATAGGGCTCTGCCCATAGTGAGGGCTCAGTGATCTCAGCACGATACTTGGGCAAAATGTGCTTACCTCATCTACACCCTCTAAATTTTTAGGAGGCACCCACTTGCTGCGATGCATTACTCAGCATTGTGGGGTTCTTTTCTCACATGCTTTGACTGGCAGGGAGTTCACTGCCTTGGTAAAGAGATACAGTCAGTTAACTAGGGAACAAGGCACCCCCTGCCTCCCCAACCCTGCCTTTTTTTGAGACAGGGTCTTGCTCTGTTGCCCAGACTGGAGTGCAGTGTTGTGATCATAGCTCACTGCAGCCTCAACCTCCCGGGCTCCAGTGATTCTCCCACCTCAGCCTCTTGAGTAGCTGGGACTACAGGCGTGTGCCACTATGTCTAGGTAATTTTTAAATGTTTTGTAGAGGGGCGGATCTTACTATATTGCCCAGGCTGTTCTCAAACTCCTGGGCTCAAGGAGTCCTCCCACCTCAGCCTCCCAAAGCACTGGGATTACGAGCATGAGCCGCCCAGCCCTGCTTCTTTTTTACCCTTCTCTATGACATGTATCACCAAATAGTCCTTAAATATTTTTAGATGAAAACTTTTAAATAAAAATTTAATTATTTTAAGATTGTTTTTGCTTACATATTAAATATTTGTTCATGGAAGAAAATCTAGAAAAAAAAGTATTAAACTAATTGTTTAATCTCTTGTAACTGCATGAGCTAGAGACCTTTCAGTAAGTATGTCCCTGCTGTTCTTTTTCAGCTTCCCTTTATATTTTCAAAATTGAGATCTCATGTCATATGTATATGTGTATATGTATACATGTTTATTGTCTTAGTCTGTTGTGTGTTTTTATAAAGGAAGACCAGAGGCTGCGCAATTGATAAAGGAAAGAGCTTTATTTGGCTCATAGTTCTTCAGGCTGTACAAGAAACATGGGAGCCATTATCTGCTTCTGGTGAGGGCTTCAGGAAACTTCCATTCATGGTGGAAGGCAAAGGGGAGCTGGCATGTGCAGAGATCACCTAGCCAGAAAGGAAGCAAAGGGGTTATGGTGGGGGAGTACCAGGCTGTCATAGGCACTAATAGAGCAAGATCTCACTTATGACCTCAAGGACAAAGATGGCACCAAGACATTCATGAGGGATCCATTCCCTGTGCCCAAACACCTCCCATGAGGCCCCACCTCCAACACTGGGGATCAAATTTCAACATGAGTCTTGGGGGGAACAAACATCCAAACTGTAGCATATAGATATACATGCACATATACTAAATATCTTTTACTTAGCCATATCGTAAATAGTGGCAACAAATACCTCTTTATGCACTCACAGAACCACTACCACAATCAAGATATATAGAATACTTCCATTACCTCAAAAAGTTCCCATGTGGCCTTTCTCAGTCAATTCCCTCAATCCCCAGCTCCAGGCAGCCACTGATCAGCTTTCTGGCACCACAGATTATATTTGTTTTCCTAATATTTCATATAAATGGAATCATACAGCATGCATTCCTTTTGTGTCTGCTTCTGTCACTCTGCGTAATGTTTCTGAGGTTTATCTATGTTGTTTCAGGTCTAAGTAGTTCATTCCTCTTGATTACTCAGTAATGTTCCATTGCATGGTCACACCACAGTTTATTCATCCACCCGTTGATAGACATTTGGGTTGTTTCCAGTTTGGGACAATTATGAATAAAGCTACTATGAACAAGTCATTGTGTGGACATGTCTTCATCTCTCTTGAGTAAATACCTGGCAGTGGAGTTTCTGAATCATAAGGTATGTATATGTTTAAGCTTATATATATATAAAGTTAAAGTGTCTTTCAAAGTGTTTGTACCATTGTACCATCCCATCAGTCATATATGAGCATTCCAGTTCCTTCACATCCTCACCAAAACTTGAGATGGCCAGTCTTTTAAATTTTAGCCATTCTGTTGAATGTATCATTATATATAGTTCTAAATTCTGTGTTTTTTACTTAACATTAGATTATGAATGTTCCCTACGATACTAAATATCCTTTGTAATTGTCATTTTTTTATGTATGCACTATATGTCATTATATGGATGAACCATACATACCATAGTTAAGTAATTTCCTATTGGCAAATATTTCAGTCATTTATAGTTTTCTCCATAAATTATGCTGTTAAAATATCTTTGTCAGTATAAGTAGCTATTTTCTTAGGATAAATTACCCAAGTGATTCTTTTGGTAGAAAAGTTTAGATACATGAAAAGAAAAATCATCTATAATTTCATCACCTAGACAAAACCATCATTAACATTTTGGGGTATAACCTTCTAACTAGCTAACTAGCTAACCATCATGTTCTTGTTCACTATGGTAAACTGTATCTCAAAATAAAGTATGCATATATACTTAAGCTATCTTCACACACAAAGCATCACACACACGAAGTGGAATGTGAATCTTTCTAAGGCTCTTGATACATATTACCAAGAGTTCATTCTTGGCATTTTGGTTCAAGAAGAAAGATTCCAGCATTTCATTTCATTTCTTTCTTTCTTTTTTTTTTTTTTTTTTTTTTTGAGAAGGACTATCGCTCTGTCCCCCAGGCTGGAACACAGTGATGTGATCTCAGCACTGCAACCTCCGCCTCCCGAGTTCAAGAGATTCTCCTGCCTCAGCCTCCTGAGTAGCTGGGATTACAGGTGCACGCCACCACACCTGGCTAATTTTTGTATTTTTAGTAGAGACGGGGTTTCACCATGTTGGTCAGGCTGGTCTCGAACTCCTGACCTCGTGATCTGCCCACCTCGGCCTCCCAAAGTGCTGGGATTACAGGCATGAGCCACCACGCCTGGCCAGATTCCAGCATTTCAGTAGGTCCAGTGGGCAGCTTTGGATGCTTCCAATGGAAAGGGCCAGAACATTAAGGAAAATCCCCTGCAGATCTCAAGGAAGACTCTAGAGACACTCTCTCTAAAAACTTCAAATGAAGTCCCACTTCGCTCTAGAAGAAGCTGAATGTACAAAACTAGGAAGCAAAAAACAAGCAGCTTCTTTCACACACCCTTCTTCCCTCTGCCAAATACATATATTGTACATGTATATTCTATAGAGCATTCCTTGGAGTCCTCCCACTTCCGAGCTTTGGAAAGAATGCATTGCAAGACACACCTTTTCTGGATCCAAAGAGGAATTCCCTAGACGCTGGGTGTGTGCTGAAAGCACAAAGCTAGACTGTAGGGACAGGCTCCCACAGGCAAATGTCTCTAAGCTGAAGCTGGTGAGCACCTGGTGAAGACATAGGGTAGAAACCACCACTCAAGAAGGTAATGGAGAGAAGAGAAAAACTTGGTTTCATTATCAATCCAGAGGTTATAGTAAGAAGAGCGTACACTTAAGCAATTACTTCCTAGGCAGACCCAAGAAGCAACTCCTGGAAAATGTGAGCCAACATTGCTTTTGCACTTCCTATGTGCCAGGCACTAGATTAGGCGCTTTATGTGCAGTAGCCACTTTAATATTTGGAGTGACCCTATGAGGCTTATTATTATCCCAGTTTTGCAGATGAGGAAATAGAGGCGTAGTGGGGTTAAATAACTTACTTGAGGTCACACAGCTCACATGTGTGACTAGAGCCTCTCTGACCAGATACATATGATGTGGAACCCATACCGTGCCCCACTAATAATACCTCTGCTCTGCTTATTATACCCACACCTGCACCTATAGCTGATCACACTGGTGCTTTGGAAGTTGTGTACACCAGGTCACAAGGAATATGAGTGACTCTCCTGGGGCACCCAGCTAAGGAAGACAGTGTCGTGTGGGGAAAAGGACACCAGACTGGGGTTTATAAGGGCTGAGTTATAGCTTGAAATCTCCCATGAACAGCCTTATGACCATGGGCAAGTCACTTAACCTCCCTGGGCCTCTGCCTGAGCTCACCTGTGCAGGCACTGGCAACTCTTCAGCATCCATTACCCCCATTCAATCATAAGGCCTCCCTCTGGTGAGATTCGTTGAGACCGTGTATTTAAACATAGAGCCACTAAAGCCACTCAGCTGCTAGAACAGCCTGCCTAAGTGGAATCCCTGCCCTGCTGGCTGTGAAAGCCTAAGTAATTATTTTTAACTCACTTTGCCTCAATCTCCCCTCTGCAGAATGGACCTATCTCGTAAGTTGCTGTAAAGATTAAAGAAATAATGCCTGGAACAGCGTAAGCGGTACATAAGTGTTATTATTACTGTTAAAAACAGGTTATCTATACATTCTCATATCTAGGTTCGTTTTTCCTGTTGTCTAAGCCCGGTTCTGGCTGTCTCACCCATGGTGATGGAATCAATTTCCTGCAGGCCTCTGGCTCTCTACAGAAGTTTACTGAGAGCCAGTGTGACAGCTGACTCCTGCTCATTGAGAAGAGACCCTTCTGCCTCTTGGTTTATTGCAAATTGATTTTACTGTGGGCAACAAGCTTTCCCAGAAATACCTAACACTGGTATGATGTCTGGAGTGAGATTCCATTGTGTGTGTTCACAAAAATGCACTTATGATCTGAAACCTGGACAGAACCAGTGATGCAGGAAGGGGAAGTTGAAGGGGAGGGTGTCCTACAGGCATTATTCATCTGCTATTTATTTATTTATTTATTTATTTATTTATTTATTTTGAGACAGAGTTTCGCTCTTGTTACCCAGGCTGGAGTGTAATGGCTCAATTTTGGCTCACTGCAACTTCCGCCTCCCGGGATCAAGCAATTCTCCTACCTCAGCCTCCCAAGTAGCTGGGATTACAGGCATGGACCACCATGCCCGGCTAATTTTGTATTTTTAGTAGAGACAGAGTTTCTCCGTGTTGGTTAGGCTGGCCTTGAACTCCCGACCTCAGGTGATTCGCCTGCCTCAGCCTCCCAAAGTGCTGAGATTACAGGCGTAAGCCACTGCACCTGGCCCATCTGCTCTTTATTTTAGAGACTGAGAGCTCAGTTCCTTGCTCCTATTTTAATAAAATTGCCACAATCGCACATTGCTTTTAACCTGCAGGCAAACCATACTAATTCAGACCAGGTGGGCTTTGTAAAGTGTCAGCATTTTAGGCTATTTTATTCAATTCAAAATATCTTCTAATTTCCCTTGTGATTTATTCTTTGGTCCATAGGGTATCTGGAAGTATATTGTTTAATTTCCAAATACTAAGGGATTTTCCAGTATTTTTCTCGTTGATTTCTGGTTTAATTCCGTAGTGGTCAGAGAACATACTTTGATTTCAGTTCTTTTAAATTTGCTAACATTCGTTTATGGCCCAAATTATAGTGGGACATATTTTGTGTGCATTTGAAAAGAATGAGTATCTATTGTAGTTGGGTAGAATTATTATTTACTGTAAATAAATGTCAATTAGGTTAAGTTGGTTGATAGGGCTCTTTAGGTCTTCTCTATTCTTACTATTTTTCTGTCGCTTTGTGTATTTGTTCTGTTGATATCTCCATCTGTAATTATGGATTTTTCTGTTTCCTCCTTCATTACTATCCGTTTTTGTTTTATGTGCTTTGAGACTCTGTTGTTAGGTACATACACATTTAGGATTGTTAGACCTTCTTGAGAAATCTACTCCTCTATCATAGGGTAATATACCTCTTAACCCTGTCAATATTCCTTGTTTTGAAATCTACTCCATCATTCTTTTGATTAAGGTCGGCATGTTTTATCCCTCTCCATCCTTTTACTTTTAATCTATTTGTCTTCATAGGCAGCTCGAGTTGGATCTAGCTTTTTATATTCAATCTGACAACTTCTTCCTTCGAACTAGGATGATTCAGACTGTGTAATGTAACGTAATTATGGATATGTTGGATTTAAAGCTACCAACTTGCTAGTTGTTTTCCATTTGTTACATCCTTTCTTTGTTATTTTTTCTCTTCTCTTGTCTTCTTGTGAATTGAGTATTAATATTTTTTGTTATTCCACTTTATCTCCACTTAAACTATGTTAATTTAAAGTGTCCCCATGCATACTGAACCCAAATTAATGATTCTTTTAATATCTTGCCAGTAGAGTTTCATACTATTTTCATCAAAAGAGTGTGGACTTTGGAGCCAACGAAACCTGTATTTGAAACTTGACTCTACCACTAACTGGCTGCATGGCCTTTCTCAATGTAACCTCTATAGAATTTATTTCTTCATTTGTAAATTGGGATGATCATTCTGACTTTTCAAAGTACCACAGGAATCAGGCTTACCATTCTTCTTACCATAAGAATCAGAGAAGCTTACGCCTACCATCCCAGCACTTTGGGAAGTTGAGGTGGGTGGAGCCCAGGAATTTGAGACCAGCCTGGACACCATGGCAAAAACTCATCTCTACAAAAAATAGAAAAATTAGCTGGGCATGGTGGCATGCACCTGTGGTCCCACTAATGAGGAGGCTGAGGTGGGAGGATCACTTGAGCCCGGGAGGTCAAGGCTACAGTGGGCTGTGACCTCACCACTGCATGCCACAGCCTGGGCAACAGAGTGAGACCCTGTCTCAAAAAAAAAAAAAAGAATCAAATGAAAAATTTATTTAAAGTACCTAGCATAGGTCCAGAACATAATAAATGCTTACTTAATGCTATTTGCTTACATTCTATTTATTTATTTATTTATTTTTTTCTTTGTGAGACAGAGTCTTGCTCTGATTCCCAGGCTGGAGTGCAATGGCGTGATCTCGGCTCAGTGCAACCTCTGCCTCCTGGGTTCAAGCACTTCTCCCTGCCTCAGACTCCCAAGTAGCTGTGATTACAGGCGCCCACCACCACGCCTGGCTAATTTTTGTATTTTTAGTAGAGATGCGGTTTCGCCACGTTGGCCAGGCTGGTCTCGAACTCCTGACCTCAGGTGATCCGCCCACCTTGGCCTCCCAAAGTGCTGGGATTACAGGCATGAGCCACTGCACCTGGACTATTTATTTTCTATATAGCTCTGTTTCTAAAAGGGATTTGAGCACTATCAAGGAAGCAAATACCTACCTGGCCTATTAAGCCCAGGGCAGACATTACTAATCAATCACAGTACTGTTTCTAAATAAACTCAGATATAACCTTTTTTCTTTTCCTTCCTTCCTATTTTTTAATGCATAATCTTTCTCAGCATTGTGTCATTCAGAGATTAGCCATAATTTTAAAAAACAGAAAAACCCATGTATCACCAAGGACTAACACATCAACCTGCGTTAAAGTCTTTTTGGTACATTTATTATTTTAAATGGGTTAAATCCTCCCTTCCTCTGACAATATTTTACTTTGTTCATTTATTTAGCAAACTCTTCTCTAAAGGTATCAAAAAGGAAAACTTCAGTTTATTCAGCTCCAATGATCCCAAATGCGGCATCAATCAGGTTTTTATTTGGCATCTGTGAAACCAGACACCAGAGAAGAGAAGGGGGTGAAAGTTGGGGAGTAAGCCAGAGGTCAGGGGCGGGGACACAGGGCTGCCTCATCACATTCTCATTTTAGGAACTGACACGAGCATGTGACAAGGGCATGGAGTCTCGTGACAGGTACTAACTATTCCTCCTGGGGCTTCGGGTATCATTTAGCCATGGATGGACAAAAGACAATCTGTCATTTACTTTGAAAAAAACCTTGACCTTGTGTCCTAGGAAAGCACTGAACACTCTTCATTCAGCTGCCTCTTCCCAGTGCACCTCTGAAAAGAATGATTTCCTGTTAATAATGCTGGAGCTGTCTGCCATTTCTAGTCTTGCTGGTGCCCAAGAACATACATGCAGCTTTGTCCCTTCAGGGTCCTGAGCCTGGTGGGCTGGGACCGGCCTCGTCAGTGGCACAGCCACTACCCTTTTTGCAACCCCAGGAGAGGCTGATTTATCATAGGATTCACTTGTTATTAATGAAAACATCTGAGAGAGAACAAATATGCTGCCTGAAGGGAAATTTAAGGAGCTCCCCTAACCACTGCTCAGCCTGAATCTGCAGGGGCACCTGGTGTCCTCAGCCTGCAGTTTTCCTCCTCCATGCCCTCCTTGTTCTACGATTTCTCCCTATCGTTCTGGTCATGAAAAGCTTAGTAACAACATTCAGGGGGTTGGAGCTTCTTGAATTCTTCCACATTACTTGTATTCTATACTTTCATCTATTTGGGACATAGAATAAACTGGAATGAGTACCTACTTCTAACATGCTTCTGTGGGTTTGAGGTGATATTACCAGAACCCTTAGAAACAGGGTTCAAGGAAAGAGTTTCATCAGAGACAGGACATCTTGCGCTGGCGTTTGCTGTTCTGCTATTTAGAAAATGGTCTTGGTCCAAATGTGTAAGAATGGTTGTAAATACACACACACACACACACACACACACACACACACACAGAGAGAGAGAGAGAGAGCAGGATTCTTACTCTGAAATTCTCTGTAAGGCAGAGGTACAGCTTAAGCCCATGGCCTCTGACTTCTTGTTTCCTTTGAATACTGCTTTATGTTAGTTTTCATTTGGGATGTCATAGCACTATACCAACACTGCTTAGGTAAAATACAATAGTAACAGTTACGAAAATCCCTCAAACATGAAGAAAGCCTCTACTTTATGCCATCTGCTTTCACATGCAATCTCTCATTCCAACCTTACGCAGTCCTCTGGGCATGATCAAGTCATTATTCAGAAAACTTGGGTACTAATAACAGCCTACCCAGGGTAATGCACCACTAACAGGCAGAGCTGAGATTTGAACCCGGGCCTAGAAGCTGATTCTAAATCCAGTGCTTGTTCAACTATTCTTGATCCATAAAAGGTGCATTACTTCCTTACGACCACAATCATGAAATGTGGATTTTTTTTCTCTATTAGACAATGGAGTCCATGTGACTTAACATGAATAACTTCTCAACACACAGGGCAGGAGAGGAACTGGAAGAGATCACTTATTCCATACCCAGATTGCTTACTGACCAACACCAAGGCAGAACAGGGCTCTAGCAGAGCCAGGGAGTATCACCCGCTGCAACCAGCCCCTGGAATGAATGACCCATGTACCACTGGCACGTGACTCTTGCCTGTACCATCGTGCTCTGTGCTCCAGCCATGAGTGCCTGTCCCTGAACTTGGCAGAAACTCTCACTCCCTAGACCCCCCTCTCAGCTTCACCTCAAGAAATGCCCTCCTCTCTCCCTTTCTGCAAGCTCATGTAAGTGGGCTTCTGTGAGCCTTTAGTGATTTCCCCAGGCAAAAACCATCAATCAAAGTCTGTGCTTCCATAGCAATTTGCACCTGAAATATGGCATCTATCACTTGATAGTAAAAGGAACTATTTTTGTTTCTTCCTTTCCTTGTTAGTCTGTGAAATCTCTAAAGGCAGGGAACAAGAGTTATTTGTCTCTCTAGAGGCCTAGCACAGTTCCTTAATAATGTTCAGTTCAATGGAATGGAATTTATTTGAATTGAATTAAACTGGCACACTAACACAAAATTTAGGCACGGATATGCTCTGGGGTATGTAATAAGGAGCATTTGGTAATCAAAAGGCCAAGAAGCAAATATTCTCATAAGCCACATCCGGGTTTGCAAACCATGTGACTGAATATGTGTATTGTGTGCAAGGTAGCCACAGCTGGTGTATAAGATGTATAATTTTGTGACATAAAAATGTGATAGAATGAGGAAATTTTCACATTATGCCTAAAATAGTGTGTCAGTGAGATGTTTAACATAGACACCATGTGTTGTTGACAGAGTTGACTCAAAGTAGAACTATAAATTTAACGATAAGTTTGAGACAGTCTTTTAAACGGCTGGGAATAGAGTCAAGGATCCTCTCCAGGGGTCTGTTCTAGATCCTTAGTGATCAGCCAATAATCACACACTCCTTGGGGCTTTGTATCTATCATCTCATGCCATCCTCCCCACACACGTAGGAGGCAGAGACTATTGCCCTCCCACTTCTTGGATGGGGAAACTGAGGCAGCTTGAGGTTAAGGAACCTACCCAAGGCCTCAGGGGTGGTGAGTGGTGGAGCTGGGATCTGAACCCAGGTCCCAGAGTCCATGCTCTGTTTAGCACCGTGGACTATACTCTAAGTCGCCTAGTCAATCTGCCTCAAGCGAACATGTCCTTACATCTAGTGTAATCTGAATGATCACATAGTTAGTTCTTGATTTCCAGTTGCGTCCGCTGTGGAAGACAGAAAAAGATATTCAGCACTCTCTTTATAATCTCACCATGAATATTTGAAGACCAATTTTTAAGTCGTTTCTGAGTTTTCCTTCTGTAGTTTAAATAATTCCAATTAGCTTAAAATTTCTCCAAGAGATCCTCTCACCCCATCTCTTAAGTCACCTATAGTTTTTAGGATACACTTTATTTTGGGGGGTAGACTTTCTAAATGATAAAGTTCAAAATGGCATGGGGGTGTTCTCCAGTTAGGGCCTGACCAATGCCATACATGGGAAGAGGATTCAGGAGTTTGGCTTATCTTTTCCTCATTAACATTCCAGCATTCCTAGTGATTCTCTATTGCTGAGTCATTTTGTACTTGTGATACAACTGCTAACTTTGAAAACTCCATAATATTTTTTTAAACAGTAGCTCTTGTAAGTTATTTTTCATCTTGAATTTGTGGTATGGATCTTTTTTCTTTTCCTGTTTTGTTTTTTTAGTTTGTCAAGGCGAATCTGAAAGGGACATATTGAGTTTAGTTCTCACTGTCTGGGATGTTAGCAACTCCACCTAATTTGGTATCATTCACCAAACACAAGATACTTTTTCTCAACTCTATCATGTGGGTCACCGAGGAAGCTATTTATATAAACCTCTTTTCCCATAAATATACTTTTCTGGCTTCCAGATACCATGGGAGTGATGAACTGAGTTCACATTTTAATTATTTCCAAGAACTGCAGTTGGTTATCTGAGCTTCACGCCGTTTTATGAAGAAACAATCAAAACTCATTTCCAAGTCTGAAGAAATGCTGCTGTTTGGCTTCAGTTCCTGGAGGACAACCAAAGCTGAATTTACCCTAAATACAGGAGGGACAGCAATGTTCTTTGGAAGCAAAAAGTTTGGCCTGGATATCTGGAACCTACTGAGAGGGCCCTACCCCAAGTCTGCTCCTAGGCTGCTGTTCCTTTTAATTATTGCCTAGCAGTGAAAAAATTACAATCTGGTAGCAAGCCAGGGCAACTATAAACTGAAGTACTGGAAGTCTTTAAACACAGGTTATTGTACTATTTATTTTAGATGTTGTCTCCTAGAAAAGTAAAGACAGGCTTTTTTTAAAAAAGGAAGTTCTAGGGCTTCTTGTTTGCTTTCCTATTTGTAGGATGTACTGTTTATGCCAATAAATCCCAGGCCTAGCTGATGAGCAAAACCACCTGGGGAGCATTTGATAAATGCGTATGGTCAACCCCTCTCTAATCTCCATCATGATGGTGGTATTGAGAGATGGAGGCAGGGCATCTCTATTAGTTAAAACCTCCCCCAAATTGTTTAAATTGATTATGATTAAATCCATGTAATAGAATACCAAGCAATCTTTTTAAAAATGAATTAAATCTAAACATGTTAATATGGAAAGATCTCACATTAGCCATACAGAATGTGTAGTAAGTTTCCATTTGACATGAATTTGTTATGTATACATACTTATATATACTTACTATACTATACACACATACATGTAACACACACATATATATCGTGTGTGCGCGTGTGTGTTGTGTGTAGTAACTCACGACAGGCACCAATCAGAAAGAATGCCACCTGTAGTGCCAGAACATCTGTGCATGGCGTAACCCTTTAGATGATTGTAAAGAAGGGGGTCCCAGAAAAGGGGCCAGAGTGGCTGGGTCTCAGGGGCCTAGAGCAGTGTCTATTTACCAACTTATATGGAAATATTTGAAGATACTCACAAGCAGATGAAGCTTAGTCCTTACACGCAGAAAATAATTCTGGAAGTATTCCCAAGAGACTGATACTAACAGCCTATCAATCAAGATTGGCTGATTTAAACAGAAAGATAAATTACTGGGTAAAGAGAATATTGGGTTCAATCTCCAGAATGGCTAGGAAAACAGACAAGAATAAAGGGAGGGTGGACAACTAGCCACAGCCACAAGCAAGGCCGCACCACTGGCCCAGTCCAGTGAACCCCCTGCTACTACCACCCGTGGTCACTAGATGCTGCTCCTGGTACCACAGCCAATTGAGGACTTTGCAGTAGCACTTAGTGCATCCTCTTGTAACCATTTAGATATGCACCCGTTCTTCCCTCTGGACTGTGAGCCTCTTAAGCATAGGAAGAGCATCTTATTAATCTCTGGATTTCCAGCCTCCAACCCAGTCCCTGGCACAGAGTGAGCAGAATGCTAAAAGAAATAAATGAGCAAATAGAATTTAATTGCTAGATATTACATCAATGTAGGCAGACAGAGTGAAAGCTGCATTTAGCTGTATGTGTCACTTTCAAACCTCAAAAATGAAAAGGTGCACATGCTTTCTCATTCTCTATTCTTCTGTTGAAGGCTTGTCAGACGTGGCTTCAAAAAAAATGCATGGCTTGGGTTTCACGGTAGACTAGTTCTGTCCCTTTCTCTAAATTGAGCATTCTTTTTAGCGGAGATTTTTATAAAGCTATAATTCCATGAAGTTATCATCTTAACTTCAAATGTTAGGTCCAGATAAAGTGGGACTAGGAGTCAACTGAACTTCCATCTCTATTGAAATGTGTTTGTTTTGTCACATCAAAGAATGTCCAATCACATCTCTGAAACTTTCCTAAGCAACTTGAAACCAAACATGGCTCATATTGACCAGGGTTCTGGAGAGAAAAAGCAAACAGCAACTATATATTAATAATTGCAGTCATTTTCTTACTCAGCCAGGAATCAGAGATATACATCAGAATTCTGGCTTTGCTGGAACCACAAACAAACCATGTAACCCTTGCAAGTTTCACCTGCTTCTTCTAGGCCACAGAGGAGTTAGAGACTGGGAGGCTCTGAGGACAAAGGATAATAGTATGCTCATAACAATCATGATACAAAGAAAGTAAGCAGTCCTTATTTATGATTATATATATCTACCTAATACAATTCACTATAAAAGGTATAAGCTCAGAGAAATGAAAACTTATGTTCACACAAAAAAAAAACCTGTACAAGAATGTTTGCAGCTTTATTTGTAATAGCCCCAAACTGGAAATAACCCAGATGACTTACAAAGGACAAATTAAACAAAGTATGGTACATCCACATAATAGAATACTAGTTAGCGATAAAAGTAAACTATTGATAAATGCAACAACCTGGGTGGAATTTCCAGAGAATCATGCTGAGTAAAAAAGTCAATCCCAGTAAATTACATGCTAAATGAATCCATGCATATAACATTCTTGAAATAAGAAGTGTATGTGGCTATAAAACATGAGGGATTCTTGGTTTTTGTTGTTGTTGGTGGTGGTGGTGGTTTTAGACAGGGTCTTGCTGCATCACCCAGGCTGGAGTGCAGTGGCATGATCACAGCTCCCTGCAGCCTCAACCTCCTGGGCTCAAGTGATGTTCCCATCTCAGCCTCCAAAGTAGCTGGGACCACAGGTGTGCACCACTACGCCCGGCTATTTTCTTTTGTATTTTTAGTAGAGATGGAGTCTCAGTATGTTGCCCAGGGTGGTCTCAAGCTCCTGGGCTCAAGCAATCCTCCCTCCTTGGCCTCCCAAAGTGCTGGGATTATAGGCATGAGCCACCATGCCCTGCCATGTTCTGTGTCTTGACTGGTTCAATATCAATATCCACTGTAAAATTGCGCTATAATTTTGCAAGATGCTACCATTGGGAGAAACTGGGTAAAGCTTTCACAGGATCTCTGTGTATTATTTCTTACAATTGCATGTGAATCAGTAATTATCTCAAAAAAAGTTTAATTTAAAAAAGAAACAAATGAAAATGTATAAACAAGATAAAGCTGTAAAAATAGGAAACAAGGCCGGGCGCAGTGGTTCATGCCTGTAATCCCAGCACTTTGGGAGGCCGAGTCAGGCAGATCACAAGGTCAGGAGATCGAGACCATCCTGGCTAACACGGTGAAACCCTGTCTCTACTAAAAATCAAAAAAATTAGCGAGGTGTGGTGGTGGGCGCCTGTAGTCCCAGCTACTCGGAAGGCTGAGGCAGGAGAATGGCGTGAACCCAGGAGGCAGAGATTGCAGTGAGCCAAGATCACACCACTGCACTCCAGCCTGAGCAACAGAGTGAGACTGTCTCAAAAAAAAGGAAATAAATGCTTTGAGAGGCTAAGGCAGGAGGATCGCTTGAGCTCAGGAGTTTGAGACCAGCCTGGGAAACACAGTGAGACCTCGTCTCTACTAAAATTAAAAAAAAAAAAAAAAAGAGCTGGGTGTGATGGTGTATGCCTCTAGTCCCAGCTAATAGGGAGGCTGAGGTGGGAGAATCACCTGAGCCCAGGAGGTCAAGGCTGCAGTGAGCCGAGATCGCTCCACTGCACTCCAGCCTGGGCAACAGAACAAGACTCTGTCTTAAAAAAAAAAAAAAGGGCTGGTGGGTGGCTCATGCCTGTAATCCCAGCAGTTTGGGAGGCTGAAGCGGATGGATCATCTGGGGTTGGGAGTTCAAGACCAGCCTGACCAACATGGTGAAACTCTGTCTCTACTAAAAATACAAAATTAGCTGGGCATGGTGGCACGTGCCTGTAATCCCAGCTACTCCGGAGGCTGAGGCAGGAGAATAGCTTGAACCTGGGAGGCAGAGGTTGCAGTGAGCCGAGATCGTACCATTGCACTCCAGCCTGGGCAACAAAAGTGAAACTCCATCTCAAAAACAACCAAAAAAAAATAAAAATCTAAAAATCTAAGCAACCAAAACACTAAGCTCTTATGATTAAGTATTAAATTTGTTTCTGTGGTTCCTTGCTGCAAAATAAAAAGAAGAAAACATGATAGGTTATATATTCTTGTTCTTTGATCAAAATAATCATGGTACATTTTTAGGTGAGACAATCTTTCCCCTGGAAGTCAATTCTGAAAGAGTGATGAACTTAGTCTTAAAATATAACCTGCAGAGCACAAAATAAGGTCTACAGAGGCTAAGCAGGCTAAGAGCTCAGATGCTGTTAATTTTAATGCTTAATAGTCCATGACTGGCCAGGCGCGGTGGCTCATGCCTGTAATCCCAGCACTTTGGGAGGCCAAGGTGGGTAGATCATTTGAGGTCAGGAGTTCGAGACTAGCCTGGCCAACATGGTGAAACCCTGTCTCTACTAAAAATACAAAAATTAGCCGGGCATGGTGGCAGGCGCCTGTAATCCCAGCTACTCGGGAGGCTGAGGCAGGAGAATCACTTGAACCTAGGAGACAGAGGTTGCAGTGAGCCAAGATCACGCCATTGCACTCCAGCCTGAGCGACAGAGCAAGATTCTGTCTCAAAAAAGAAAAAAAAAAAAACAATCCATGACTCGGTTATGGGATCCTAGGAAAATAGTGATACAACTTTCAGGGCTGGTCTTACACATATGTGTAATAGATGATCATCCAGAAAATATGGCTTCAAGAAAATAAAAAAGATACTTCACAGCCCAGCTATGTCTTTGCTATGCAGTCTCTGAAAGTCCACCATTAGGGATGTACTTCTTTGGGTTAAGAATTTTTGCTACCTGGGATTCTTCTATTGAAAATTCAAGGACTGGGTGTTGCTCAAGTGATGCACATAGAGGGGGCCCCTGGGCATCTAAGAGCCTCAGGAGAACTTGAGAAAGAGCATCACCTGCTCTGCTTTCCCATTCAAGGCAACCCCACCCTGTGCTTCCCATCCCAAACTTCTCACCTCCTCCAGGTCTCGTTTCCTCCAAGCATCCCCTCTCTCTTGCATCAGCAGTTCTCCCCCACCCACCCCCTCCACCAGGTCATGTGCATCAGCATACAAATGTGTTCTAGTATCTCCTGTCTCTGAGAAGCCAAAAGCCAAAATAACCCCCCAAACTCCTCACCTCCTTGACCCACAACGCCTTCTAGCTACTGTGCTATTTCTTTCCTTCCCTGCTCGGCAAATCCAAGGACTATGGAACTGATTTGTCCATAGTCTTGGTCTCTGCTTTCTCACCTGCCTTTCTCTACTCAGCCCAATTCAGGAAGGCTGCACACCTCTGAGCCTGCATGGTTGACCGCCACATTCCCAAGTCTGAGGGCCGCTTCTCTGTTCTCACCTTACTGGTTCTCTCTGCAGCATTTCTACTCAGCTTCCCATTGTCTACTTGATGACAGTTTTTTGTCCCATGACTCCCCATGCTCTGGGTTTTCCTGATATCTTGCTGGCTGTTAGCACATTCTGAAGCTGATTTGGGTTGTTGGAGACCATAAGGAACTTAATGCATTTTATTTGCTCCTCCTCTGCCCATTCTAACACGTAGAAGACCTGACAGCTGGGTCCTTTACCTTTTTCCCTATCTGCATTCTCTTCTTAGGTAATTGTATCTGGTCTCATGGCCAGCTATTTCCAAATCTGTATTTCCAGCTCTCATCTCTCCCTAGACACACACCTCTGTACTTGTGTGACTAATCAGCATATCAAGCCTACCCGTCAAAACAGAACTGAAGATTTCCTCCCTCAGGCTGTTCCTCATGCACTTTCCCCTATGGAAGCATGGTATGCTTAACTGCTTGGGCCAAAAAGTTTGGAATTATCCTTGCTTTCTCTTTTCTCATCCCCTGTTTCCGATCTGTCACTCTTACCAACTCCACCTTATCCAGGATCCATCCCCATCTTCCCTCTCCTGGATCTTCTCTGTAGCCTCTAACTGATCTCCCAGCCTCCACTCTCCACTGTCTACTCCCCTTGCCTCCGACCCATATTCCACACAGAAGCCAGAGTCATCCTTTAAAACATTAACTGGATCATGTCACTTCTTTGCCTAAAACCCTCCATCTGCTTCCCAACCCAATTAGTGTAAAATCCCAACACCCTACACACCTGTGAAGCATAAATCATCTGGTTCCCACCAGCTCCCTCATTCATCCAGAATGGCATGGAGCATGTCTGTGTAGTCATGTGGGGCATTCTTAGGGTTAGTGCAGCAGGTGCACAATAAATATTTGTCAATTAATGAACCAATGACTTAGTAAGAGAAACTTAAAATTCTACATTGGTAATAACAGCTCTGTACCTCAGGGTCCTGACTTGAAGAGCCAGCATCTATAACCACCATGCTTTCTGGTTTGCTGTGAGAAGTAGTGGGAAAAAATGGCCTGGTTTTAAAAATCCACACAATAGTTCTTTAATGGGTACGTGTTACAGTTTGAGTCCCCTGATGACATTATTATCCTCCTCATTTTATTCTTTGAAGGCAATGATACAAGACTCTGGAGTCCTCCAGCAAATGCTCAATTTATACCTTTCAGGTCTGTGTCAGTGTGGGATTATCAGTACACATCGAAGGATGTGTGTGAAGGGAAAGAGTGTAGGAGAGGAGATAATTATTTCCAGGTGAAGCGACTGTATTCCGGTAGCAACCAGCACATTTAAATAGAGTCAGTGGCTCAGAGAAACCACACAAAGGAACACGCTTCCCTGAATTAAAAAGCATGCAGTAAAGCCACTGCCACATCCCCGTGAGGCCTCTGCCCTGCTGCAGGCACAAGCTGATGCTGATTTGAGTTGTCTGAGCATGTAGCGGATTTACATGTTCATTTTTTTTTCTTGAGGTTGTGTTTTGTTCCTTTTTTTTTTTTTTTTTAACATTCTCACACATGCATTGGTCTGTGCTTGTTGCAAAGTGAAAGAATTGGAGAAGGGAATGAAATACTCATCAGTCAACCTGCAACCACATGCTGGTAGTTTATGGAGAGTTGATATCCGCTCATTTTTTCCCATTCTCTTTTCCATTGTCTGCCTTTTTTTTCATCTGTAAATATTTAAGTTTGTTCCTCTGAAAAAAGGAGGGATGGCTTAGAAAACCACAATAATATTATTACATCTAAAAATTACTGGGCGTGGTGGCTCATGCCTGTAATCCCAGCACTTTGGGAGGCTGACGTGGGCGGATCACCTGAGGTTGGGATTTCAAGACCAGCCTGCTCAACGTGGTGAAACCCCGTCTCTACTAAAAATACAAAAATTAGCTGAGCATGGTGGTGCGCACCTGTAATCCCAGCTACTTGGGAAGCTGAGGAGAGAGAATTGCTTGAACCTGGGAGCTGGAGGTTGCAGTGAGCCGAGATCATGCTACTGCACTCCAGCATGGACAACAGAGTGAGACTCCATCTCAAAAAATAAATAAATAAATAATAAAAAAATTTTTTTTCAATCATTCCTTCATATCAAATATCCTCTTAGTATTAAATTTCCTTAATTATATATGTTTAAATAGTTGGTTTGTTCAAATCAGGATCCAAACAAGGTCTACCCATTATATTTCACTGATAGGGCTATTTTTTTTTTTTTGAGACAGGGTCTTGATCCATCACCCAGACTGAAGTGCACTGGAGTAATCATGACTCACTGCAGCTAAATTTTTAACTTTTCTTTTGTAGAGACAGGGTTTTGCTACGTTGACCAGGCGGGTCTTGAACTACCTGGCCTTAGGCAATCCTCCCACCTCAGCCTCCCAAAGTTCTGGGATTACAGGCGTGAGCCACCATGCCTGACCAATATGTCTCTTGTTTCTTTTTTTACCTAAAAGTTCTCCTTCTAGCCCTTTATCCCCTTGCTATTTGTTGAAGAAACTGGGTAACTTTTTCTGTAGAGTTCTCATTTCGAATGTTTCTAATTACATCCCTGTAGTGCTATTTAACATGTTCCTCCCTCCCTGAATTTCCTATAGATTGGATATTAGATTTAGTGGCTCAGTCTGATGCAGGTTTTGTTTTTTGGCAAGAACATTTCCTAGGTATTCCCAGTGCATACACAGGGCAACTCATAGATGCCCAGGTGTGTTGTAAAGGCCCATCAGGGGGCACCTGATGCCCAGGTGTCTCTCGAGATGTCAGCTGCCACTGATAATCAGTACCTAGATCCATTATTGATTGCACTAAGCGTTCTCAAAATGGTGACAGTCTAGCTGTATAATTCTTTTAATTTATTACCTGGAATATTTCTATAAAGAGAAATTTCCCCTCATCAATTATTTGGGTTGCTCTGAGATACAATTTGGAAGGGAAATCACTACGTGCCATTTTCAGACTTGTGGGGTAGAAAAAGCCAGGGAAAAGAGGCAAAACTCAGATGAACCCTCTGGGCTACTTGGTAAGAGTGTTCCTCAAGGCATTGGTACAGGAGGAGGAGGGAACAACTAATGGAAATGAGATTTGAGATCGTCTAATCTGCGGGTCCTCATTATTCCTGCATGGATAATTATGAATTGGCTGACTGCTGAGCTCTTAGTCTCCACGATTCCTTACCTGCCTGCCCCCTTGCTCTGTTACTGAGCTTTGTCCTTACTCCTAAATTCAGCTCTGAGGGCAGAACCCCACCTTATACTTCTTGAGTCCCTCATAGCCCTAGCAAGGCACTGAGCACTGAGTCACCTATCAATGAATGACTGCTTGTAAATTCAAGGTGATGAATTATTTATTTTATAATAATTCTCACAAGCACTTCTGAAGTGTCTATCTGCTCACAGGGCTGGATGGAATGACATAGTTCCACCCCTCAATAAGTCTTAAATCAATAATGAACAACACTGTCCCAGATCAACATGAAGGAGCCAGATATTTGAATCAGTCTTAAATAAATACGCAAAACACACAAATGTTCCAAAGGCAATATGTTACTGCCAGATTGCCTGCCAGACGCTCACACCAGAGCACGCTCCTGCCCTGCCTTCTGTGTATGAGGATGCTTACATTCCCACCCACTTGCCAACAGTCATTATCATTTCTTCAAATCTTTGCCAATTCTATAGGTAAAAAAATGGAATCATATGTTCTCTTTTTTTTTTTTTTTTTTTGAGACGGAGTTTCGCTCTTGTTGCCCAGGCTGGAGTCCAATGGTGCAATCTCAGCTCACTGCAACCTCCACCTCCTGGGTTCAAGAGATTCTCCTGCCTCAGCCTCAGGAGTAGCTGAAATTACAGGTGCCCGCCACCATGCCTGGCTAATTATTTTGTATTTTTAGTAGAGATGGGGGTTTTATCATGTTGGCCAGGCTGGTCTCAAACTCCTGGCCTCAGGTGATCCTCCTACCTCGGCCTCCCAAAGTGCTGGGATTACAAGCATGAGCCACCACACCCGGCCCATTATATGTTCTAGTTTATACTTCAATCAGTAGCGAGAACTAACCCCTATTCCCATTGGCCATTCGTGTTCCTCCTTTTGTGGCTGATTACCTATTCATGTCTCTTGCTCATCTGCATTGAAGTCCCTGTGTACTGCTGGGTGGGACTGGGTGCTAAATGCCACGATGCATGAAGTCCAGGACACTTTCAAAACAAATATCTATTGTTTTTTAAAAAGAAGAAAATACGGCCAGGTGCAGTGGCTCACTACTGTAATCCCAACACTTTGGGAGGCCGAGGCAGGTGGATCACCTGAGGTCAGGAGTTCGAGACCAGCCTGGTTTGATAGTGAAACCCGGTTTCTACTAAAAATACAAAAATTAGCCAGGTATCATGGCATGTGTCTGTAGTCCCAGCTTCTGGGACAGCTGAGACAGGAGAATCGCTTGAGCCTGGGAGGCAGAAGTTGCAGTGAGCCAGGATCATGCCATTGCACTCCAGCCTAGGCAACAGAGTGAGACTTCGTCTCAGGAAAAAAAAAAAAAAAAAAGGAGAAGAAAATACATGTATGTAAAAAATGCTTAAAGAAAAATAACCTTTGTCGACTTGCAAAATGGCCGCCCGGAGCGTGTTCCGCGCGGTTCCCCCAGCGGTCTCCGGCTGAACCAGCGCTCTTGCCTCCCTGCAGAACACAGCGTGAGGAGCTCCCCCTGGGGACATGGTGTTTGAGTCTCTGGGCTTGTCGAGCACCAGGTCTTCTGAGGATCGCAGCGCAGCACTGGAAGCGGCCGAGCGCGCTCAGCCCGGCGACCACCAGCCGCTCCAGACCCCTGCGCCGCCGCACCCAAGACCCAGCGAGTGCAGCGGCGGCCGCCGAGGAGGTTCGAAAACACGGCCAAAAGAAATGCCGAGAAGGAACTGACAGATAGGAATTGGGATCAAGAAGATGAAGCTGAAGAGGTGGGAACATTCTCCGTGGCCAGTGAGGAAGTCTTTAAGAATAGAGCCATAAAGAAAGCAAAGCGCAGAAATGTTGGATTCGAATCTGACAGTGGAGGAGACTTTAAAGGTTTTAAAGGTTTGGTGGTACCTTCTGGAGGAGGACGGTTTCCTGGATTTGGTAGTGGCGCTGGAGGGAAGCCTTTGGAAGGACTGTCGAATGGAAACAACATAACCAGTGCACCTCCCTTCACCAGTGCAAAGACAGTGGCAGAGCCCAAGGTAACGTTTGGTTCTCTTGCTGCAAATGGCCCTACCGCCTTGGTTGATAAAAAAGTTTCAAATCCCAAAACTAATGGGGACAGTCAGCAGCCCTCCTCCTCTGGCCTTGCTTCCAGTAAAGCTTGTGTCGGAAATGCCTATCACAAGCAGTTGGCGGCCTTGAACTGCTCCGTGCGGGATTGGATAGTGAAGCACGTGAATACAAACCCCCTCTGTGATCTGACACCTATCTTTAAAGACTATGAGAAATATTTAGCAAACATTGAACAGCAACACAGGAACAATGGCAGGAATTCTGAAAGTGAATCTAACAAAGCGGCGGCTGAAACACAAGTCTCCTTCCCTTTTTGGCTCAACAAAATTACAGCAAGAGTCAACAGTCAACGTTTTTGTTTCATGGCAACAAACCTGAAGATACAGCTGACAAGAAGGTGGAGGTGGCATCTGAAAAGAAAACGGACCCATCATCACTGGGAGCGACAAGTGCCTCATTTAATTTCGGCAAGAAAGTTGATAGCTCTGTTTTGGGCTCATTAAGCTCTGTCCCCCGACTGGATTTTCATTCTCCCCTGGAAACTCCAGTTTATTTGGCAAAGATATTACCCAGAGTAAACCAGTCTCTTCACTATTTCCCACTAGACCATTGGAGGGCCAAGCGGAAGGTGACAGTGGTGAATGCAAAGGTGGAGATGAAGAAAATGATGAGCCACCCAAAGTAGTAGTTACTGAAGTAAAAGAAGAAGATGCTTTTTACTCCAAAAAGTGTAAACTATTTTACAAGAAAGACAATGAGTTTACAGAGAAAGGCATAGGTACTCGTACTCTGCATTTAAAACCTACAGCAAATCAGAACACAGCTTTTGGTGCGGGCAGACACCAATTTAGGCAACATATTGCTGAATGTTCTGATTCCACCCAATATGCCATGTACGCGAGCAGGGAAAAATAACGTTCTTATCGTCTGTGTTCTAAATCCACCAATCGACGAGAAGAATGCCACCATGCCAGTCACCATGTTGATTTGGGTAAAAACCAGCGAGGATGCAGACGAGTTGCACAAAATCTTACTGGAGAAAAAGGATGCCTGAACACGCGAAGTCGGCTGCGGAATTACTGTCAAGTTGCTGCTTCTTCCACTGCCCCTTAAACTTAGTTTTTCTTCTCTTCTTTGACATTCTAAGAACTTATAGATAACTTAAAACTTTTGTGAGGAAGATTAATGTGGCCAATAAAACCTTTAAATGTTAAGTGTCAAGAAACCGCACTCTCCCTTAAGAACTGCCTAAAGTGTAAAATACATTTGAATGCAATTTTTGGAAGATTTTTTAATGTTCTTTTGTTTATTAAACTAACCCTAAGTGATTTCTTCAAGGACTGCAATCAGGGTATCGATTCGCTTTCCCAAAGGCTCTTCCAACCCGTGGGTTTTGGGGTCCACCGCCACTACCAGAGAGGCTTTTGAACAGGTGCCCAGCTGTGTTCAGAAGGAACCTGGCCTGTATGCTTCTCTCGGGTGGGCTCAGCCGATGTGTGAGACTTGTACTGTTACCAAATGAACCGGGCTGCCATGCTGTGACAGGCATTTGTCCTCTGCTTTATTTTTATTTTGAAGCTAAAATGTGAGTACTAAGTGTTCACTCAGCGTTCGAATCATTCGCCTGTAACCCTGTGGGCTGCTTCACGAGAATTCAGGACCTGCATTTTCATTCTAAAAAGAAATGAACAGCTTGTGAAGGAGTTTTTTGGGTTTGTAGTTTCTATTCATGAGGTAGTGTTACTTCTTTATCCCCCTAAAAACAAAATGAAGATAATGGGGGATTGCCAGGAATGGGTTTAAAAGCACAAATTTGGTAGCTTATCATCTACACCATGGAGAGTGAACCCTTATGAAATGAAAGTCAAATGAGACCATCCTAGAAAAAGAAGATGCTCGTAGGCATTTGTACCATGATCAACCCCAAGCATATGAAAACTATGACCAAGTGACGTGCCTGGGATCTTTGACACACAAGCCATGTGAATTCACTAGGAAACATGTAATAAGGTAATGGAAGAGAAAATCGTGTGTAAATTTTGCATTTAACTTTAGACAGCAGTATATTATACATTTGATATCTGAAATATCTTTACTTTTTTTAAGAGTAAGATTCCATATGTCTATTTGGAAGGGAGCCATGGTTATGCACACGAATATCCATGTCACTTCTCCAGAGCTGTCAGGAACTAACACGAGCATTCTTTGAAGACTCTGGGCACATGAATGAGATACAGAATTGAATGTTTAAATTTCTACTTTGATTCCTCATGAATCATTTGAGACTAGTACCAGCTGATCTTGTGTACAGGCTCAGGGTCAGTGCCCAAGGGCTCACGTGTGTGTCTTCTGATCTTCAGTGCCTAGTGCATTCTCATTTAGAAAAGAATAGTCAGAATAATTGTGGACGGTACAGTGGCTTTTTAAAGACTACAGTCTTTAAGTGTAAGGTTTGGGGCCGGGAGCAATTTTATGATCAAATATGATGAACTCCTAAGTACCTGAGGTGTGATTGGGCCAACATCGTCATGAGGTTCTTGCTCTACTTTCAGTGTTTTGATTCCACTGGGAGAATTTGGCCCTAGTGTGTGGCTTTGGATGAATCCGTGCAGAGAGAGGTGTGCTTGTACTGTTACAGGATGCTGTCAGACATAGCTATAGTAGGCACCTAGGGAGGAAGTGGCCATTATTTTTACATTGACTTTTGAGAATGCACGTGAGTTTTTTTTGCAGATGATTTATAGTAAGCAAGTGGTTGATGCTGTTAATACTGGCCCTGCCCGATTGACATTAAGTTTATTCAACTTTTAAAAAGATGAGGAACTAAGGGGAACAAATTTAAGTTTGTTGCAACTTAGCCACACATGCTTCCCTGGTACCAGCTGGAATCAGCAGCTCACAGGCATCTTTAGGACACTTCAGTGTATATGACACAGTACTTTGTTAGCGTCTGCATGTGTATGGAAAGTTTACAAAAAATGGCATGAAAAGATCATGATTGGATTTTCTTTTAAACCTGCCCCTTCTGTAAAAAATAGTTTATATATTTTTAAATTAGTGGGTATGTGTGGCTTCCTTTTTTCCTAAAATTCCCAGCAAATTTTTGCTGCTAAGACTATCACTGTTAAAGTGAAAATTACAGGGAAAAATGTGATGAATATACCATAACTCAAAATGTGATATTTTCTTAAAATCACTCTTTTATGCTTTAGGAACTGGTTGGTCTCCACTTTGATTATTAGTGTAAAGTGCCTGAGTATACGTGGATTTTATTGTAAAATTTAACTCCTTGTCTTTTACTTGGGGCACAGGGCCCCCGGAGGGCTTACCTTTTTTCCCCACTATGTTAACAGGTAATTCTGATTTGTGTGTTATTTTAGTTTGACTTATTTTTAACAAAATATTAGAAATTATGCTTTAAAATGTTTAATGTGGACTGAAATTTTCATCTTTTGTTTGAGAATCTATGAAGTGTATCATATACGTGGCCTAAAGCAAGGTGTGTATTTTGTTATTCTGAAATTGTTTTGCATCTGGACAAATACTAAGTATCCCAGTGGCCTTTTTTTCTAAAACCTGTGTATCCATCTCATCCTTTTGCGCATTCCTAGTAAGCAAAAAAATTTGTTATGCCATCTTCATTATTCGAATTACAGACTGAAAATATTGCCAGTTTTTAAAAAAGTTTAGATTATGTTTTCCATGGAAGGACAAGTCTGACTGTTCATGGGCTGATTTTCTTTAAGAGGATTATTCTATTTTACAATTTCAATTCTAGATCACATTTTATATATGCTGCATGCCAAAAAGAAAAAAGAAAAAACTACCTTTTCTGGTGTGGAGGGGAAGAAAAACTAATATTCTACCTTACTAGTAGAGTTCAAAAGTTTTCACTGAGAGCCTTTTCAGTAAAAGTTAAACAAGTTTGTTTTTCGAGCATTTGTCAGTTATTCTATTTCAGAAGAGTCAAAATTCAAGCACGATACATTTTGAAGGCTTTGCAAACTCCTAAACCCCTGATGAGTCCTCTCATTCTGGAAGTGGGAATTTGAGTAGATACTGATTTGTCCCGTAGTATGGTAGATGACGGGGAGGTCTTTTCCAATCGGGCACTCAGAACACAGGCCACTGTATGTTCTCAACCAGTAACAATCATATTGAGGACGAAGGACTCTCCGTTTGATGCAGACACAATTGTAATGGAGATGTAAAACTTCTTAGCAATCAGATGGATAAATTGTTTGCTTTTTACTTTAAATAGGAAGTTGTTTTCTAAAACTAAAATACTTGAATTGTCCAGACAATATAATCTCAGCTTGTATTAGTTTTTGAATGCTCCCATCGAGGAAGTGTAACAATCCATGAAATGTGAATAAATGAAAAGTAAACAAAAAAAAAGAAAAAGAACTTTTAATCTTACTTCTCAGAACCATTGTTAATAGTTAGTTCCTTCCAGATCTTCTAAATATGTAAGTGTAGGTGTTTTTCACACATACGGGATCTTATTCTGTTCAGCTTCCCTATAACCTGTTTTCCTCATAAGAATCTTTGCAATCTCTTCAAAGAATGACAAATCAGTAAGAGAATGATAGTTTGTTAATAGAAAAATAAGCAAAGAGTATGAATAGGTGATTATTCACAAAAGGAGAGGCACAAATGGCCAATGTGTAGAGGTACTCAGCCTTACTGTTAATTGGAAACATAAAACAAACAGATGATTCCATTTTTTATTATTATAGACTTGGCAAGGATTCCAAGAAATCATAATGCCCAGAGCTTGCAAGTGGCGAGAAAGTGAGCATTCTCATACACAGATGCAGGTAATATGCTTTGGAGCTAGCATTTTGGGAGAAAATTTGACACTAGTAAGTTCTTGAGAATGAATCTGCCCTTTGATGCAGCAGTATCACTTGCAGGAGTTTATCCTAAGGAAATGACCAGTAATTTGAGCAGAAACGTGTGTAAAAGAAAGTAGGGGACTGAAAGTCAGGTGCAGTGGTGCACACTGCAGTCCCAGCTACTCAGGAGGCTTAGGCCAGGGCATCTCCTGAGCCCAAGAGTTCAAGTCCAGTTTGAGAAACATAGCGAGATCCAGTCTCTTTAAAAAACAAAAACAAAAAAAGTAGAGGAGTGGGCAAGTACACTGTGGCATATCATACCATAGAACACTGTGGGGCAATTAAAATCATGTTTTAAAAGAATATTGGCTGATGTAGGAGAATGTTCATGATGTATTACCATGTGAAAGAGGGAGGTTGCCAAAAGGGTACATGGTATGACCCCATTTTGCTTGTACATATATGCACACAAATGACTGAAAATATTAACAATAAGTTTTTCTGCATCATGAGATTATGAGTGTTTAATTTTTTCTTTGTGCTTTTCTAAGGTTTTTGTGTTTTCTAAGGTTTTTTACACTGACCAAGTATCACTTGTGGGAAGTAGTGGGGAAGATGTCATTAAAAATGGTTTCCAAGAGAAGTACTGGTTGATATGGGGCAACCACAAATAGACTGAAGAATTTGATTCTAAATAGAGCCAATGTTCTGACACTGGCCAGTGGAAGTGGGAGAAGTGACATCCCCCAACCAAGGTCTTAGGCTTGGGTTACCACTATTGTACCAGGTTTTAGTGTGACCTGACCTCTCAGGGAGAGGGCCCAGGCCCTCAGCCCCAGGGCATTTTCTTTGTTTTCTGCATAAGCCTCTGGGTTAGAGGTAGGAGAGGTAAAGGAAATGAGAACAAATTATTCTGCACAAGGAGGAGGAGACCAAGGTGCAAAGGAATTGGTCCCAGACACCAAGCCTTTTGGCATGACTCACCTAGACTGCCTGAGATATCACCCCACAGGGACAGCCACCAGCATGTCCCCAAACTCAGACACAACAACTTTATGAACCTGCTGCCAGGCACAGACTGCTCTAGAGATGAAAGCAGAGAGATCTGCAAATAAAACAAGGGGTGGGAGTCCATCCCATGCTTTCGGTTCCCTGAAACTTCTTTCTGCAACCTGAAACTTGTTCAGAGGGAGGAGAGATGAATGGTAATGGGGCCTGGAGGAGTCCAATTTACTTTTCTTTCTTAATATAGTAAAATAATTACCTAAGAGAACAGAATGCTATATGTCAAGTCCTAAATAGGATGGTTTGTGTATGTGATGATATTGAAGCCCCAAACAGATGTGAAGATGGAAATGCTGACATAGTGGGGCAGGCTGAATCTCAGAAGAGGGTGATGGTTCAAGTGTGATAGGAGCCTGGAGTAGATGGCCTTAAAACAAAGAGACCTCTGCAGCCACTGGCAAAAGGTTAAGCAGTAAGACCCTATCTTTCCTATTTAAGGGAGAAGTCCTCACTACCTTCTAACCAACCCCACAGTCCAGCTCCAAAGAACATGGCCGTCCAGTTTCAAACCCTGTAAGGACCTCATGAAGCATTCCCCGATCCCCACCCCAACTCTGCCTAGTCAGGCCCCACACGTCTTCAAGAGCCAACCTTATGCCCATCCCTCCATCCCCCCGATAGCCTCTCTCCTTTAAGCCCTAGGCATTGTGTCTCTTTATTTCTGACTTTTGGCCTCCTTTTTGAGTATGTATTTGTCTTATCCTCACCCTTCTGCCCAGAGAGCAACTTGAGTAAAGGACTGCACGTTGTCCTCTACATCCACATAGCAGGTGCTATGTAAATATTTGCTGAACATTTTTTAAAGTCAGTGTTTTCTTTTAGAATAGTTTTGGATTTACAGAAAAATTGGGAAGATAGTGTAGAGAGTTCCTGTATACCCCACACCCAGTTTCCCCTATTCTTAACATCTTATATGAGTACAGTACATCTGCCCAGTTAATGAACCAATAATGAACATTATTATAAACTAAAATTGGCCAGGTGTGGTGGCTCATACCTATAATCCCAACACTTTGAGAAGCTGAGGCAGGAAGATCACTTGAGCCCAGGAGTTCGAGAACAGCCTGGGCAACATAGGGAGATCTTGTCTCTAAAAATTAAAAAAGTAATAATAATAATAAGTATTATTAACTAAAATCTATACTTTATTAGAATTTTCTTAATTTTTACCTTCCTTTTTCAGAAGCCCATCCAGGATACTGTATTACATTTAGTAATCATGTTGCAGTTTCTCAGACTTTGCTTGTTTGAGATAGAATTCACATACCATAAAATCCACCCTTTTAAAGTGTACAACTCTGTGATTTTTTACTATATTCACAAAGTTGTACAACCAGTAGCATTATCTAATTCTAGGACATTTTCATCTCCCCTAAAAGTAACTCCACCTGTTAGCAGTCACTCCCCATTCCCTCCTCCCAGCAGCTTCTGGCACCACTAATAATACCTTGTCTTTATGGATTTGCCTATGCTGGACATTTCATACAATTGGAATCATACATTATGTGTCCTTTTGTGTTTGGCTTCTTTCACTTAGCATAATATTTTCAAATTTCATTCACCTTGTAGCATGAATTAGTACTTCATTCCTTTTTATGGCTGCATAATGTTTCACTATATGGATAAACTGCATTTTGTTTAACCATTCATCAACTGAAGGACATTTAGGTTGCTCCATTTTGGGGCTGTAATGAATAATACTGCTATGACATTTGTGGGCAAGTTTTTGCATGAACGTAATGTTTTCATTTCTCTTGGACATACTTAAGAGTGGAATTGCTGGGTCATATGGTAACTCTATGCCTAACTTTTGGAGGAAATGCTAGTTTTCCAAGTGGCTGCATCATTTTACATTCCCACCAGCAATGTTAGGAGGGTTCCAATTTTTCCACATCCTCACTGGCACTTGCTCTTGTTGTTTTGCTTACAGCCATCCTAGCAGGTGTGAAGTGGTATCTCCTTGTAGTTTTGATTTGCATTTTTTAAATGACTACTGATGTTAAGCATTTTCTCATGAGCTTATTGGTTAGCTGTACAACTTCTTTGGATAAACGTCTGTTCAAATCCTTTGCCCATTTAAATATTGTGTCTTTTTTATTGTGAAATCAAAGTTCTTTTTATATTCTGAATACTAGACTCTTCACATATGTGATTTGCAAATATTTTCTCTCATTTTGGGGGGTTGTGTTTGTACTTTCTTATTTTTCTTTATAATGGCTTTACTGAAATATAATCCACATGCCATGCAATTCACTCATTAAAATGTAACAATTTGGTTGTTTTTAGTATTTTCAGAGTTATACAACCATCACCATCATTTTCTTGATAGTGTCCTTTGAAGCACAGAAGTTAATAATTTTGATGAGGTCCAATTTACCAATTTTTCTCTGGTTGCTTGTGCTTTTGGTGTCATATTCAAGAAACTAGTGCCTAACCCAACAACATAAGGATTTACTCCTATGTTTTTTTCTAATAGTGTTCTAGTTTTACCTCTTATATTCAGGTCTATGATTCATGTTGAGTTCAATTTTGCATATGGTGTGAGGTATGGATCCAACTTCATTCTTTTGCTGGTGAATATCTAGTTGTCTCAGAATAATTTGTTGAAAATATTATTTTCCCCATTGAATTGTCTTGGCACCCTTATCGAAAATCAATGGCCCATAATACATGCATTTATTTCTAGACTTTTGATTCTATTTCATTGATATAAGTATTTGTTCTTATGCCAGTACCACATGGTCTTGATTTCCAAAGCTTGTAGTAAGTTTGAAATCAGAAAGTATTAGTCCTCCAACTTGGTTCTTCTTTTTCAAGATTATTTGGGCTATTCTGGATCCCTTAAAATTTTATATGAATGTTAGAATCATCTTGTCAATTTCTGCAAAAGAGTGAGCTAGGGTTTTAATAGGGATTGCATAGAATATGTAGATTAATGTGGGGATTACTGCCATCATAACAATATTGTCTTCCAATCCACCAACATGTCTTCATACTTATTTAGGTTTTCTTTATTTCAGTGATGTTTTGCAGTCTTCAGTGGGGTCAATCCCCAACTGAGCCTTTAAATGACTTCACTTTAGCCCTGGTTGCCACTTTGAAGCCTTTTGAGAGACCCTGAGTGAAAGTAGTCAGCTAACTGCCACCATATTCTTGACCTACCAAAACTATGAGACAATAAATGTTGCTGTTTTAAGCCACCATGTTTTGAGGTAATGGTATACAGCAGTAGATAATGAAGACAACCAGGAATATTCCCCTCCTAACTTCCCACCTCTCCAACTCCTATGAGTCATCAGTTCTCAGATTTAAATGTCGATTCCTCAGGGACGACTTTCCCTTTCCCTGACAATCTCCCCCATACCAGCAGGCCTCTGATGATACATGTTAACAGCATCCTCTTCTTCTCTTTTGCGGCACTCATCACCATGGCAATTTGTTCATAATCTGAGTATTTGTTTCATGCCTGTCTTCCCTCAAGAATGTCAGTTCCATAAATGAGCAGGCTATATTTATTTCATCCACACTGAATTCCCAGCACCTAATGTGGTGCCTAGCACAGAGTGGGGATATAGTAATTATAGAATAAAAAATGTAAACCTAAGAATGAATAAATGAAATATATCTAAGCCTCATAGTTCAGAAAGGAGCGAGAGAAAAGCCTAGTAAAGATAGTTACAAAAGTCTCATAATTCCAAGGTTTTCTTTTTAAAAAATACCTATTAAACAGACCGGGCATGGTGGCTCACACCTGTAATCCCAGCACTTTGGGAGGCTGAGGCAGGCGGATCACGAGGTCAGGAGATCGAGACCATTCTGGCTAACATGGTGAAACCCCGTCTCTACTAAAAATATAAAAAATTAGCCAGGCGTGGTGGCAGGCACCTGTAGTCCCAGCTACCCGGGAGGCTGAGGCAGGAGAATGGCATAAACCTGGGAGGTGGAGCTTGCAGTGAGCCAAGATGGCGCCATTGCACTCCAGCCTGGGCGACAGAGCGAGACTCCATCTCAAAAAAAAAAAAAAAAACTTTTTAAACAAAACAGCCAGGTGCAGTGGCTCACACCTATAATCCTAGCACTTTGGGAGGCCGAGGCAGGCAGACGGCTTGAGCTCAGGAGTTCAAGACCAGCCTGGGAAACGTGGTGAGAATGTCTCTGCAAAAAATACAAAAATTAGCTGGGCATGGTGGCATGTGCCTGTGGTCCCAGCTACTCGGGAGGCTGAGGTGGGAGGGTTACCTGAGCCCAGGAGGTGGAGGCTACAGGGAGCCATGAATGTGCCACTGTACTCGAGTCTGGGAGCCTGGTTGACAGAGCGAGACCCTACCTCAAAAAACAAACAAAAAAACCATGTCAGCATATTCTAGTTAAAAATTTGTTATAACAGAGTGCATTATAATCTAATTCTCCACTTTAAAAAAAAGGCCAACCAGGGTTAGCTGATAGTCCAGGAGCTAACGTGGGTAATAAAGGATGAGAGGGTGAAGACAGAGTGCATGTTTAAAAAGATGCCCCAATACCAATAGGCTGGAATTGATGTTCCTCTGCCCTGGATATTGAATCTGGGAAAGGTGTCCAGTTTTTCTATGAAGCTGAATGCCAAAAGGAGGATGTTGAAGTCTGAGGATAAACCTGTGGCCTGGCAAATTTAGTCCAGTTGTTTTAGGTGACTAAACTCTATACCCTTACAGTACTTTTAAAATGATAATATTATATAATCAACAGCCCTGTATTCCATCTAGTGAATTGGTTTTATTAGCAATTCTTTATCTTCACTGCCTACCAGATAACATCCAACTCACTCCCTAGCTGGATGTCCAGGACTCAGCTGACCTTTCAGGCCCGCCCTTCTCTGCCCACTGCAGACACCATGCTCTTGGCATTCCGCAGTCACAGGGTCCACTTCCCCATCTCTGTGCCTTTGCAAGCGCTTTTCCTGACTGCAAGTTCCCTTTCAGTACCACTGAATCCCTCCAAAGCTAAGTTCAAATCAGAACTCTCCTGCTGCCCTCAGAACTGACTGCTCCATGGCTCTGTCCTCTTGAGGCACTTTGTGCGTTTATCGCTTCTGTGGCCAATAACATATTTAATATTATATTGTGATGGTGTATTTTATTTATCTTCTCTGCTACATAGACCTGGAGGATATTGTCTTTGTCTTCATCTTTTTTTTCCTACATAACCTAGTACACGGCTCTGGATGGAATAGGGGCTTAATATATATTTGTTGTTAAATGAATAAATGAAAGAATGAATGTTAGAAGGCTTCTAAATGAATCTGATATACTTTATATCTCAATGCCAGTAATAACAATAATAATATAGTCATAGAAAGAGATTAAAGTTAAAAAGTCTTAATGTGCCTTTTTTGATTATGAAGTTCTGTTTTCACATGTACCAAAGAAGACATCTCATAAGGCAAAAATGAACTTAGAAATGAATAAACAAGGCCGGGTGCAGTGGCTCACACCTGTAACCCCAGCACTTTGGGAGGCCAAGGTAGGCGGAATGTTTGAGGTCAGGAGTTGGAGACCAGCCTGGCCAACATGGTGAAACCCCATCTCTACTAAAAATACAAAAAAATTAGCCGGGCGTGGTGGCGCATGCCTGTAATCACAGCTACTCAGGCTAAAGCAGAGAAAATTGCTTTAGTATTTTTCTCTGCTTTAGCAGAGATCACATCACTGCTGTCCAGCCTGGGCTACAGAGTAAGACTCTGTCTCAAAAAAAAAAAAAAAAATCGAGAAATGAATAAACAGAATGCTTCTTTACTAGTAAACTAGAGCACTGACTAAATGTTCTAATACATTACTCTTAGTAGTCACATAGAGCTCAAATAAATAAATAAAGCAAACTACTAAAAATAGGAAAATGAGCTTTTCAAGAGCTTTCAGGAATTCTTTGTCTGCTGTTCAACTTTTAACCAGGTAATTTGAAAAATTTTAAAAGCTTAATAATAATAACGAATAACCATCTTCTATAAAGTCAAAGTAGTTTACTTGAGATATGGAATGTACCAGGTTACTTAGGGCATGATGTATGAGAGGACAGTGTTTTCATGACCAAGTCCAGTGTATCCTGAATCCTCATGTTATTTTTTTCCATCAAGGAAGGATGTCTCCCAAATGATTTTGTGTTTTCTTCTGGATCAAGGGGGTGAAGCGTATGCGGGTTGAATAGATATCGAGGCTCCCCCAAGATGCCAACTCTGTGAAAAGAATTATTGGGATAGCTGAAGTGGTGAGGCCAAAGACTGACGTGCAGGGTTGCAACTGTGATTGTGGTTGTGTGTATGTTATGTGTGTGTGTTTGTACACTAAAGCTAAGATATACTGTCTCTCTCTTTTTAAAAACTTTCCCTGTTTCCATGAACTACCACTGTAGTCTTATATATGAGTCCAAAAGTAAATCCTTAGCAAGATTTTGTACTAGCGCTTCCCACATTTCTCAAGGTGATTCTAGTAATAGAAAAACCTCAGCCTTAAAAAAATTCAGTTACAGGCTGGGCGCGGTGGCTCACGCCTGTAATCCCAACACTTTGGGAGGCTGAGGCGGGCAGATCACCTAAGGTCAGGAGTTTGAGACCAGCCTGACCAACATGGAGAAACCCCATCTCTACTAAAAATACAAAACTAGCCAGGTGTGGTGGCTCATGCCTATAATCCCAGCTACTCAGGAGGCTGAGGCAGGAGAATCACTTGAACTCAGGAGGCAGAGGTTGAAGTGAGCTGAGATTGTGCCATTGCACTCCAGCCTAGGCAACGAGAGGGACTCCATCTCAAAAAAAAAAAAAAAAAAAAATCAGTTACTCACTCCTCCAAACTAGAACTATTTGGAGTCTAGCACCACTTTCTAGCAATTGTTTTTCTGGTCTAGATGGGTGTACTTCAAGATTCTCTAGAAAGGAAACTAGGAGGGGAGCAGGGCAGAAGTAAGAAAATGGGGGCTGTCATCGGCAGAAGTAAGAAAATGGCTCGATTCCCTGGCAGAGGCATGGTGCCTGGGCCCCCGCCCCTTCCAGCCCCACCTGGGATGCCACCTCAAGGCACTCATGCTTCTCTTGCCAAGCCACTTACACCGGCATGGGCACAGAGTCCAGAGTTCCCACATGCTTTTGCATCTCGGCTGGGAATCTGACGTCTGCTTGATGATACTTTTTCTCAAAGACGTTTTGAGCTTTTTCTCTGAGAGATGGCAGCAGAGTAGACATGACTGGAGAACGCATGTTGATGGCTTTTTTAATTGCTGGGCGTTTTGCCATCATTCTCCTGTTGGGGAGGAAGGTGACATTTAGGTCATATCACCCTGTTTTCTAGAAGTGTTCTTGAGGCCAGGTGCAGTGGCTCATGCCTGTAATCCCAACCCTTTGGGAGATCAAGGCGGGAGGATCACTTGAGCCCAGGAGTTCGAGACCAGCCTGGGCAACATAGCAAGACCCCCGTCTCTACAAAAAATTTAAAAAAGTAGCCAGGCAAGACAGCATGCCTGCAGTCCTAGCTACAGGAGGATCACTTGAGCCTGGGAGGTTGAGGCTGCAGTGAGCTGTGATCACACCACTGCCTTCCAGCCTGGGTGACGGAATGAGATCCTGTCTGAAAAAAAAAAGAGGAGGCCAGGCGCGGTGGCTCACGCCTGTAATCCCAGCACTTTGGGAGGCTGAGGCGTGTGAATCACCTGAGGTTAGGAGTTCGAGACCAGCTTGACCAACATGGTGAAACTCCGTCTCTACTAAAAATACAAAAAATTAGCCAGGCGTGGTGGCGCATGTCTGTAATCCCAGCTACTCAGGAGGCTGAGACAGGAGAATTGCTTGAACCCAGGAGTCAGACGTTGCAGTGAGCCAAGCTCGCGCCACTGCACTCCAGCCTCAGCAACAGAGCAAACTCTGTCTCAAAAAAAAAAAAAAGAAAGAAAGAAAGAAAAAAAAAAAGAGAAGAAAAAAGAAAAGAAAAGAAAGGAAAGGAAGAAAAGAAATACCCCTGAGCATAGGAAAGTCAAAAGGTCATACCTGAACTGAACAAAAGTCATGCGTTTCTTTTCCCCTCCTGATTCCTCATCTTCACGCCTCCTGCGAGGAATGTTGAACATATTGGTACGAAAGAGTCTCCCTACTTCTTCTTCAATCTCTGTCAAGTGTTGACGTCGGAAGACAATCCAAGCCACATATGTACAGAAAGTGTAAAAGGACTACAACAAAAAATAGACAAGAATCACAATCCTTAGCTGTGAAATGGAAAACTCCCACCTGTCTGTATAACACAGCTAAGCAGACACAAACCCAGATGACCCAATTTCCCAATATTCCTGAAACAATGAAAAATTATACACATACTCACTTTTGCACGAGGAAAATCAGACCAACAATTTAAGGTATAGCATATAGCTTGTTAGCACCGTTTTTTAGAAAGAATATTCGCTAAAAATAAGTGCCTGACAAATGGCCATTGGTTGTTGGTATACATTGTTTCATATCAAAAAGCACCAAAACATAAGTGACTCACCTCAAAGAACTTCCAGTCTTTCTGTGTATCTGATATTTTCTCCCTGTAATATAACAAGCCACAACTATAGGTTGAGAGGGAAGTTCAATCTTTCAGGGACCTAGTCCTTATCTTTCTCTAAAGTTAGGGTCATTATCTTGGCCCCAAGATTATTTTCAGCTACACAAATGCTATCAAAAGGCATTGATAAAGAGTCTCAATACTTTCTTCTTCAACTTCCTACGTTACCCAGATCAAAACTCCTAGAATGGTAAAAAGTTAATATAAATTTGGGGTAAACAAACCAGTGAGGAAATGTATTCTTCCAAAGGCTTCTGGTAATTTGAGTGTTGGGGAGGTAAGGAGAGTGGAAAGGTGGTAAAAAGGAAGCAGAGAACTAGAGGGTAAGTCTGCAATAAAGAAAAGGAAAAGAATTAGCAAACAATAGTTATGGCTATTGGGTACAAAAAGAAACAGAAACAAAATCCACAAAGATCTATGCCGAAACAACCAATAGACTGAGAACAGCAGTGTGCTCCTCCTTCTGATGGGCATGGGCAAACCTGAGTCTTCTCTCTTCCCAGGAGTCCTTGCAACACAAATTCAATGTTAAGAATACTATACTTGGCCAGACGCAGTGGCTCACGCCTGTAATCTCGGCACTTTGGGAGGCCAAGGTGTGTGGATCACTTGAGGCCAGGAGTTTCAGACCAGCCTGGCCAACATGGTGACGCCTGGTCTCTACTAAAAATGCAAAAATTAGCTGGGTGTGGTGGCGGGCGCCTCTAATCCCAGCTACTCTGGAGGCTGAGGCAGGAGAACTGCTTGAACCTGGGAGGCAGAAGCTGCAGTAAGCCGGGATTGTGCCACTGCACTCCAGCCTGGTCAACAGAGCAAGACTCCATCTCAAAAATAAAAAAAAGAATACTATACTGGCATGGGCACAATTAGTGAACACGGCCTCCCCTCCTAACAATTCTGATCCTGACTCCCAGCCTTAAGAAACTAGGCCTGGTCTGGGGAGCCCTTGAGAATTGACTGAGGGGGCTATGCACCTGCAGTCACTTGATCAGTCACAGCGGCCAAGGCCAGACCCTGGACACTTCAAGGCTGATCCTGGTTTTGCTTCTTTTTTAAGACAGAGCTGGAGTGCAGTTGTGATCATAGCTCACTACAGCCTCGACCTTCTGGGCTCAAGCAATCCTCCCACCTCCCAATCCTCCCACCAGACTGTAGGAGTTCAGGATGGTTCTGGAGAGCCTGGTACCCACCTCAGCCTCACAAGAAGCTGGGACCACAAGTATACACCACTACACTGGCTAATTTTTTTTTTTTTTTTTTGAGACAGGGTCTCACTCCGTCACCCAGGCTGGAGCACAGTAGCATGATCATGGCTCACTGCAGCCCTGACCTCCCCAGGCTTAGGTGATCCTCCCACCTCAGCCTCCCAAGTAGCTGGGACTACAGGCACACACCACCATGACAAGCTAATTTTTGTATTTTTTGTAGAGATGGGGTTTCACCATGTTGGCCAGGCTGGTCTCGAACTCCTGAGCTCAAGCTATCCACCCACCTCACCTTCCCAAAGTGCTGGGATGACAGGCGTGAGCCAAGGTGCCCGGCCTGCTTCTGCTTTTGTTGGGGCCTTCCTTGGAGGAACTGTGACTCTGAGGATTGGCCTTGGTACCAGGCTCTCCAGAACCATCCTGAACTCCCACAGTCTGGGAAAGATGACCCAAACCTCACAGGACCTTCGGCCTTCTCATAGGGACTTCCTGGTCTGAATGGGCCCAAACTAGCCCTCCACCTGAGGGATGAGGCCGAAGAGGTGGTTACTGGGGCCTGCCCCTCCCCTCCTACAGACTCTCTTCATTATATATTGGAAGAATATTAATTCTTCCAATATGAATTGAATATATATTAATTATATATTCTTCATGTGCAAGTCTTCAATAAAGAACTACAGCAATAGCAATTACAGTGAACATGGACTAAGTACAGACTATGTGCCGGGTACCGCACTAAGCCCTTTACATGTATGATTCTATCTAGTCTTCATAACATCCTGCACCACGCTAAGCCCTTTAGATGTATTATCATATCTGGTCTTCATAACATCCCTATGGTATAGTCAACATTATTATTCCCACTTCTCAACTGAGGAAACTAAAGTTGAGACTTAAGTCCAAAGACATATGTCTAATTAGGGGCAGATCCTGTACTAAAACTCAGGTCTGTCAGATACCCACGTCTGTCCTCATAACTGGGCTGTGAGGAGAATAAGCTTTTTTCTTTAAAATAGTTTGCAGATAAACGTACTGAACAACAGAGCTCAGCAGAAACTTTTCGGAGCAAGCCTCAGCATTTCTTCTCTATGCCACCTGAGGCCTCCACCTGAGGGGTGTGCTGATGTGAAATTTCCGCCCTTTCAAAGCTCCTCTTCCGTAACCAACTGTAAATCTTCTGCCAGCTGAAACCAGAGACCATGAACACCTGCCAATCTGAAGCAAGAAAACTAGCCAAAGTCTGTTTTGGGAATAAAGTCAGCTGTATTCTGGGAGATCTACAGCAGAGCTCACATCAGCACAAGGCAAACCAGCACCATCTTAGCATGGTTTTGAAATGAGAGTGATTGCCCAGGAAACACACTTTCTTTCCTTTTCTTTCTGGGTTCTTTTTTTAGACATCAGAAGAGAAGATAAGGCTGGGCGCAGTGGCTCACGCCTGTAATCCCAGCACTTTGGGAGGCTAAGGCAGGTGGATCACCTGAGGTCAGGAGTTTGAGACCAGCCTGGCCAACATGGCGAAACCCCATCTCTACTAAAAATACAAAAATTAGCCGGGCGTGGTGGCAGGTGCCTGTAATCCCAGCTACTCGGGAGGCTGAGTCAGGGAGAATTGCTTGAACCCAGGAGGCGGAGGTTGCAGTGAGCCAAGATCGCGTCACTGCACTCCAGCCTGGGCGACAGAGCAAGATTCCATCTCAAAAAAAAAAAAAGAGGTAACATGAACCTCTTTCCACTTTCCCTCAAGTTGCCATACACACTGGAACTCTTTCTCTCTTTTTTTTTTTTTTTGAGATGGAGTTTCACTCTTGTTGTCCAGGCTGGAGTGCAATGGCACGATCTTGGCTCACCGCAACCTCCGCCTCCCGGGTTCAAACGGTTCTCCTGCCTCAGCCTCCTAAGTAGCTGGGATTACAGACATGTGCAACCACGCCCGGCTAATTTTGCATTTTTAGTAGAGATGGGGTTTATCCATGTTGGTCATGGCTGGTCTCAAACTCCTGATGTCAGGTGATCCGCCTGTCTCGGCCTCCTAAAGTGCTGGGGTTACAGGCGTGAGCCACAGCGCCCAGCCTAACTCTTTCTCTCTTAATGCCCAAAGCAAACTGATGTAACCCATACTGCAAAAATTAAGTACAGAATGTCATGGGTTTCTTCTTGCCATTCTGATTTAGCCCTGCATATGAAATAGAAATGCGTCCAGGAAATGGGTGCATACAATGAATACATTTGGGGACTTCATAGTTAAAAGCTCTACAAATTTATTTCTGGCTGGTATATTTTGAGTCGTTTTCCTGTCTATTTTGGTATTTTATAATTTTTATATTAAGTACATATACTTAAAATAAATTGATTATAAATTTAAAAATTTATTGATTATAAAATAACAAAATTGGCCTGGCGTGGTGGCTCACACCTGTAATTCTAGCGCTTTGGGGGGGCCAAGGCAGGCAGATCGCTTGAGCTCAGGAGTTCAAGACCAGCCTGGGCAAGATGGCAAAACCCGATCCCTACAAAAAATACAAAAAAAAAAAAAATAGCTGAGAATGGTGGCACACGCCTTGTAGTCACAGCTACTTATGGGGCCAGGTGGGAGGATCGCTTGAGAACAGGAAGTTGAGGCTGCAGTGAGCCAAGATAGTGCCACTGCACTCTAGCCTGGGTGGCAAAGTGAGACCCTATCTCAAAAAAAATAAAAAATAAAAATAAATTAAATTAAATTTTAAAAAATTAAAATAACAAAATTTAAGCCTCCCAGAATCGTCTGCAAATAGAAATGGGGTTTAAACAATACAATCCGTGGAAATATAATGCAAGCCATAAATGTAATTTTAAATTTTCTGGTAGCCACAGTGAAGAGAAACAAGTGAAGCTAATTTTAATAATATATTTTATCCAAAGCCCCCAAAATATTATCATTTCAATATAGAAGCAATATTTCTAAAGTATTGAGATGTTTTATTCATATTTAGACTTTCTGTGTACAGTGCTTATTTTTCACTTATAGTATGTTTCAATTTGGACTATCTACATTTCAAAGTGCTCAACAGCCACGTGTGGCAAGTGGCCACCATGCTGGTCAGCACGGACGCCATGCATTCCATGTTTGAGGACACAACCCAAAGGAAAGAGGGGAAAGCCAGCTGATAGTAAATCTAGAGATTTTTAGTGGCCTGTTATGATGCTCTCTTATTCCTTCTTGCTACCTTAGACTCTTGGCTCCAAATCAAAATGAGGAAAGTATATTTTATGATTTGTCATTCCTAAAGGGAAACAAAGTCTAGACCCAGGGTTCTGGGCTGGGGAGAAAAAAAAGTTGTGCTCCCCCACTTGCCCCCTGCTGCTCTAGGTGAAATCAGGTTTAAAAGAAGGTCAAGGCCTGCTCTATACAAGAGAGTGTCAAAGGGATGTATTTTAGGGGAGGGGAAAGAGGCTTTGGTGCATGTGACTGGGGGTAAGGGTAGAGGAATAGGGCTTAGGGATAATTTACACACCTGAGTTTCAAAAAGACTCCCTTTTTCCCCGTCAGCCCCACCGCTAGCCTCTCTGGTTGCCCATCAAGTGACAGCTGCACTGAGAACAGTGGAAGAAGGTATAAATACTAGCACAGAGGCAGGGGTGGAGCCAGCATTGGCCATCACCAAAGAGATCTAACTATGGCATGTGCCTGCCACCAAGGAGGTTTTCATATCTAACTTAGAAAACACAGAGAACTTTTACTGAACATGTTCATCAAAATTCTGCCAAAGCTTTCGGGATGTCAGGGTTCCTCAGACATTTAAAGGCACATCCTTCTACTTCTCAAGAGACATGAAAGCACTAAATTAACAGCACCCAAACTGCTGGTTTTACTAAAATCTTTAATCATAGAGATACACAGCATAATGTGTTGTAGTCAAATATTAAGTGTGCATATGAGACAAAACAGGGACCACCCCCCCACACTTAGGGACCTGCCACCGCACCCCCACCCCCAAACATGGAAATAAAGGAAAGCCTTGAGTTCCTGTAAGGGAAATTCCAGGCACCTAGCTAGCCCTGAGAAGTAAATGAGCAACTTGATAAGAAGATAACAGTAGCTTAAAAGACAGCCAAGGAAGTTAGAGTCACAAGATGTTTGGTTCCCTATATAAAGTAAAAATAACATTTTAACATATGTCCCTGCATTGTTTTTCAGAAACTCAGACCCCCACCAAATGGGTCCACTGGCATGTAGACCTCAGATAAGGGGAGACTGAGGACTGAACTCTAACTGCATTCATTGTTCTAAAGTTCTTCCTGAGAGGCCTAGAAGTCATGTACACGAGCCAGACCTAACACATCTTTCTGCAGACACCAAGTTTTTTAAACAAGCTGCTCTACCTTAACCAAATCAGAAAATCTTGGAATCTGCTTATGACCTGTAAGGCCCCGCTTCAAAATATCCTGCCTTTTTAGTCCAAACCAATATATAACCTCTATGTATTGATTTACAACTTTGCCTGTAACTTCTGCTTTCCTGAAATGTACTCCTGCCTTTAAAAACCCTTGCTTACAAGCCATCAGAGAGGTCAGGTCTTAAGCGAGAGCTGCCTGATTCTACTTGCTTGGCAACCTGCAAATAAATACTCTCCTTTCTCCTGATATTACAAACCACGGTGTGGATGTTTCACCTGACTGCATCAGGCAAGTGGACCCCAGTTCACTTCGGTAACACATATATGAAAGAGAAAAGTCAGAAAATACACATGAAAATATTAGCTTACTGAAATCGGAAAGAAGTGAAATGTTAAAATAAGTTAATCACTTATAACCAGCAAAAACATTGTCCTCATCTTCTCTTACATAAAAGCCACCAAAAGAACAATATAAACTTCTGAATCATGGCAAAAACCTGTTCCAGTCTGTCTTTTATGTGCTTTGTTCAATGTTTGACCTGTATGGAATTTGTTACGTAGGTGGTGAGATCTGTGCTCATTCTTCTATAAACTGCTATCCAGCAGGCAGAGGAAACATGGGTTATGTCGCATACAGTGGGAGAATGACCAGCACCATCTGGAAATGAGCTAGTGGTAACCAGAGGCCATCATCTACTTTCAAACATATGTGTTCCTTTAAAGGTTTGTGTAAAAATTGCCTTGGAAAAAGTATAATTACTTCAGTGGAGGCTCTATGCCAAGAACTAAAAAATATTATAAATTCTCTAATTATGGTATAATTGTTTATAGTTTGCTTTTTATCCCAACATTGGTTTGCAATGTATATGTGTTTTTAAAGATCAAACATTAAGTATGAGAAATTAAAAAAAAATTTTTTTGAGGCAGGGTGTTGTTCTGTCACCAGGTTGGAGTGCAGTAGCACAATCATAACACATTGCAGCCTCAACCTCCCTGGCTCAAACAGTTCTCCCACCTCAGCCTCCCAGGTGGCTGGAACTACAGGCATGCACCACCATGCCCAGCTAATTCTTTAATTTTTTTCTGGAGAGAGGGTCTCACTGTGTTGCCCGGGCTGGTCTCGAACTCCTGGGCTCAAGTGACTTTCCTGCCTCGGTCTCCCAAAGTGCTGGGTTTACAGGCGTGAGCCACTGTGCCTGGCCAAAACCACTTCTTAAGAGCATGTTTTTGTTTTTGTTTTTTGTTTTTTTGTTTTTTGAGATGGAGTCTTGCTCTGTCGCCCAGGCTGGAGTGCAGTGGCGCGATCTCGGCTCACTGCAAGCTGCGCCTCCCAGGTTCACGCCATTCTCCTGCCTCAGCTTCCCTAGTAGCTGGGACTACAGGCGCCCGCCACCACGCCCGGCTAATTTTTTGTAATTTTTAGTAGAGATGGGGTTTCGCCGTGTTAGCCAGGATGGTCTCGGTCTCCTGACCTCGTGATCCGCTCACCTCGGCCTCCCAAAGTGCTGGGATTACAGGCGTGAGCCACTGCGCCCGGCCCAAGAGCAGGTTTTTTAACCTTAAATCCTAGTTTTCTAACTAGAAATGACACCTTAAAGACAAAAGAAATTAGTGTCAATATTAATAGTGATGTTATAAATGATTGAGTAGGAAACTGTAAAGATGACTGTAATTTTATCATAATGCTTTTCCTAAAAACTTTGTCAAGAGAAAACACTACTTCTTTCTAAACAATGAAGTCTATAGGAAGCTGAACCTCCACCAACAGCCCTAGACACCTGTAAAAGCTTCCTGTTTTTGGA
This sequence comes from Pongo abelii, assembly GCF_028885655.2. Classification (NCBI taxonomy): domain Eukaryota; kingdom Metazoa; phylum Chordata; class Mammalia; order Primates; family Hominidae; genus Pongo; species Pongo abelii. The sequence goes on along the minus strand of NC_072000.2, from coordinate 68,740,270 downwards.
TCACAGGAAGGTATTTTTGATGCTGAAACATCCCCAACTTTTAAGTATCTCTATATTAAATCTACTACTATACCTCACTCATCAGAGAGATTAAATGTAATAATTCCATTAGTTTATATATGCTCTTGTCCTTTTGGGTTTCTTTTTTCTTTTAATTTTTATTTTAGGTTTGGGGGTACATGTGAAGGTTTGTTAAATAGATAAACACGAGTCACGGGGGTTTGTTGTACATAATATCACATCGCTCAGGTATTAAGCTCAGTAGACAATACTTATTTTTTCTGCTTCTCTCCCTCCTCCTACCATTCCCACCTCAAGTGGACCCCAGTGTCTGTTGCTTCTTTCTTTGTGTTCATAAGTTCTTATCATTTAGCTTCAACTTATAAATAAATGAGAACATGCAGTATTTCGTTTTCTGCTCCTGTGCTAGTTTGCTAAGGATAACAGCCTCCAGCTCTATCCATGTCCCCACAGAAGGCATGATCTCATTCTTTTTTATAGCTGCAGAGTATTCCAAGGTGTAAACGTACCACCTTTTCTTTATCCAGTGTGTCACTGTTGGGCATTTAGGTTGATTCCATGTCTTTGCTATTGTGAACAGTGCTGCAATGAACATTCGCATGCATGTGTCTTTATAGCAGAATGCTTCACATTCCTCTGGGTATATACCCAGTAATGGGAATGCTGGGTCGAATGGTAGTTCTGCTTTTAGCTCTCTGAGGAATCACCATACTGCTTTCCACGATGGTTGAACTAATTTACACTCCCACCAACAGTGTATAAGTGTTCCCTTTTCTCTGCAACCTAGCCAGCAACTGTTATTTTTTGACTTTTTAATAATGGCCATTCTGACTGATGTGAAATAGTATCTCATTGTGGTTTTTATTTTTTACTGTAACCCACAGAAAGAAATATATTTAATAGAGTCCCCAGTACACACTGAAACAAGTCTCCTAAAACAATATTACTTTTACCTTTTATGATGTACTCTGATTTTTAAAGTTCTAGTCTACTGTCTTCAAGACTTACTAAATTGATTTCAAGATCCATTAATGTGTTGTACTCTGAAAAACACTGGTTTAGGAGCATTACTGTAAGAAAGAACAACAGGCTGTAGAAAGCTGAATGCATAAAAGATGAGGACTGACTGTACTTTTAAAAGACACAAAAAGTGCCAAGCACAGTGGCACATACCTGTAATCCCAGAACTTTGGGAGGCCGAGGCAGGTGGATCACCTGAGGTCAGGAATTCAAGACCAGCCTGACTAACATGGTGAAACCCCGTCTCTACTAAATACAAAAAATTAGCCAGGCGTGGTAGCAGAGGTTGCGGTGAGCCGAGATCGCGCCATTGCACTCCAGCCTGGGCAACAAAAGTGAAACTCCATCTCAAAAAAAAAAAAAAAAAAGGCCAGGCGCAGTGGTTCACGCCTGTAATCCCAGCACTTTGGGAGGCCGAGGCAGGCGGATCACGAGGTCAGGAGATCGAGACCATCCTGGCTAACACGGTGAAACTCTCGTCTCTACTAAAAATACAAAAAATTAGCCGGGCGTGGTGGTGGGCACCTGTAGTCCCAGCTACTTGGGAGGCTGAGGCAGGAGAACGGCGTGAACCCGGGAGGGAAAGCCTGCAGTGAGCCAAGATCGCACCACTGCACTCCAGCCTGGGTGACAGAGTGAGATTCCGTCTCAAAAAAAAAAAAGTAATCATGGCAGCAAAGCTTAAAAATGCTATGATGTTGGATATGTTATCAGAAGCAGACACCAAGACAGGACTAGACATGAGATTTATTGAAGAAAGACAAGATTTATTGGAGAAAATGATGGTGACAGAAAATGAGGAGAGAACTGGAGAAGGCAAGGAGTGCCGTCACACCTCCATGCATGTCTGACCCTGTGAGAGAGGAAGGGCAGGAGGGTCTGCGTAGGAAGGAACTCAGACAGCGGCACAGCTCTAGGAAAGTTTTGACCAGGCCAAAGGGGAGTCCTTAAGCTGAAGCTGTCAGTCAGAGAAGTCCTGCAACTGTGGGGAATGGGCTTGCTGCACCCAGACACTGGCAGAAGGCAGCCTGTGGGAGGCATGGTGCAATGAGCTGAATGTTTGTGTTCCCCCAAAATTCATATGCTGAAATCCTAACTCCCAGTGTGATGGTCTCAGGATGTGAGGCCTTTGGAAGTAATTAAGTCATGAACATAGAGCCCGTATGTAGAATTAGTGTTCTAGAAAAGAGACCCCAGAAAGCTCTGTCATCCTCTTTCTGCCATGTTGAGGATACAATGAGAAGCTGGCAGTCTGCAACCTAGAAGAGGGCCCTCACTAGAGCCTGACCATGCTGGTATACTGATCTTAGACCTGCAGCCTGTAGAACTCTGAGAAATACATTTCTGTTGTTTATAAGCCACCCTGTCTATGGTACTTGGCTATAGCAACCCAAACAGGCTAAAACATGTGGCCTCAGTGCAGACCTGGTGGTGGATTCAGGTGCAACAGCTGGGGCCACTGCTCAGTTACGCTCCCTGGTGCCACATTTTCATTGTCCTATGCTGGAAAGCAGAACCAAACTTGTCAACTCCATAAAAGAACTGCAGCAGCAAAAACTTGAAAGCTGCAGAACGGATGTAGTAGAATAAAGAATGGGTGTTGTCAGGGATACACATTAAGAGTGTATTCCCAAATCATGAAAAATCACACACACATGGTGAATCGAATCACAGAGATGCTGGGCCTCGGAAGTGGATCGAGGACATCCACCACTATAGAAACAGGGGTGCAAGAGAAGAGAAATGGCCAACAACGCCAAGATACAACCAAAAAACAAAGAAAGTGAGCCTGAACTGAAAGTATATCGATGCAAACATCAATAAATATCAAGTTCCATCTGAGAGAAACTTCATATGTATATCTGTTTTTTAACTTTATAAACTAATATATGATCCTTATGAATAGCCAAGAAGAAATTAGAGAACATATGCCTGTGCCCCTCAGACCCTGGGTAACTTGGAAAAAATCTACCCAACTAAAGAATGAATCAGGGTGGAGTGCCGTGGCTCATGCCCATAATCCCAGCACTTTGGGAGGCTGAGGTGGGTGGATCACCTGAGGTCAGGAGTTTGAGACCAGCCTGACCAATATGGTGAAACCCCGTCTCTACTAAAAATACAAAAATTAGCCAGGCATGGTGGTGTGTGCCTGTAATCCCAGCTACTCGGGAGGCCGAGATAGGAGAATTACTTGAACCCAGGAGGCAGAGGTTGCAGTGAGCCGAGATCATGCCATTGCACTCCAGCCTACGGGGACAAGAGCGAGACTTCATCAAAAAAAAAAAAAAAAGATACTCAGTCAAATAAAACATCTTTAAGCTTTTTATACACCTTTAAACTATCAAAAATATTAAAGTAATAAAACCCAATGCAACCAGATATACTTACTGCTGATGGTAATACAAAATGTCTTAACCTAGGCCAGGCGCGGTGGCTCACGCCTGTAATCCCAGCACTTTGGGAGGCCGAGGTGGGTGGATCACGAGGTCAGGAGATCGAGACCATCCTGGCTAACATGGTGAAACCCTGTCTCTACTAAAAATACAAAAAATTAGCTGGGCGTGGTGGCGGGCGCCTGTAGTCCCAGCTACTTGGGAGGCTGGGGCAGGAGAATGGCATGAACCCAGGAGGCGGGGCTTGCAGTGAGCCAAGATTGCGCCACTGCACTCCAGCCTGGGTGACAGAGCAAGACTACGTCTCAAAAAAAAAAACCAAAATGTCTTAACCTTTTTAGAGAACAATCTAGCAGTATGTATGAAGAGCTACAAAACTGTGGCCTTCTAGGTAAATATACTGTGGAAAATAAGCCATAAGGAAATAGTCCAAATGAACAAAGAATATTCAATGCAGAAATATTATAACACACAAAAACTAAAATTATACAAATGTACACAAAAAGAATGGTTAAGCAAATATGTATGTTACATAACAGAATTCTATTCAAAGTGGTAAGTGAAATCATATAATCAGAATAATAAGAGAAAGTACCCAGGAAATACAGAATACAAAAATGTATATACCAACAACTGTGTAAGTATGCTCATTGACAAAGCTGGTCTTTGAAAATATGGAGAATGTAGAAAGAGACACATCATGTACTAGGTTCTTTTCCTATGGGGGGAATAATTATTTTCCTATGGGGGAAAAAACCGTTCTGGCTATGACCATGGTGTAGATCTGGGGCCTGTTGTGAAACTCAGAGAAGGAGATTCTGAGTTAAGGGTTGATGCTTTTGACCTTGTGATCCCAAACCTGTGATGAGACTCCTCTTTAAGTTTTAATTGCAGTGGTGTAAAAATAGTCATCCTAAGGTAAAAATGATCTTCCCGCAAAGAACCATCTTAGAATCCACACCTCAGCAGCTCCTACTCACAATTGTTGCTGCTGCAAAATAAGCAGTAAAAGGACAGGGAGACACCTAATCCCCCTGCACTACCGGCCCCACCAGGCCTCCTGCCCAAGGAAGCCAAGTCTGGCAGCAAAAGCCCTTCCTGGTTGAGAGCAAGATTTCACTGAGAGACCATGTCATTCAATCTCAAGCAGTGGAAAGTTTTAAAAATATCAGCTGAGATTCTGAGATTTCTTCCACATGTACTTCGCTCTCTCAAAGGAGATATTACAAGGGTTCGGGACAGATCCTCACCTGAGCCCAATTACTCTGGACAAAAGAAAAAGGAACATTTTCTCAAGGTAACAAAAGTCAAACAGAAGCATCTTAAGGATGTGAGTCTATGATGGAGTGATGATCTAATGAAGTGTAAGTATCTGCTTACTTTCCACAGCACATGTGATGCTTATCCGGCATGGCCAAGCCCAGCACAAGGATACAGTACTTCTGCGCCAAGTACCTCTGTGCTGCTTCTAATTCACTTAAAACCAATTCCATTTCTTTTTTCTCTACAAGGCCTCTGATGGGGAGGACAAAAAAAAGAGAATTTGGGTTAATTGTCATAAACGCCTATATTAACTAGCAAAAAGTCAGATTTATAAACTTTTCTTCTTTTCTTTAAGACAGGGTCTTGCTCTGCTACCTAGGCTGGAGTGCAGTGGTGCGATCACAGCTCACTGCAGCCTCAACCTCCAGGGCTCAAGCAATCCTCCTACCTCATAGGCGCATGCCACCATGCCTGGCTAATCTTTTTTTATTTTGTGTAGAGGCAGGGTCTCACTGTTGTCCAGGCTGATCTTGAACTCCTGGACTCAAGTGATCCTCCCCTTGGCCTCCCAAAGTGTTGAGATGGCAGGCGTGAGCCAGTGTGCCCAGCCATAAACTGTTTTGAAAGAAATACAAGTGAGTCAACAGACTTCACTTACCAATGAGTTTATTTTATTTAAGCAGTGGTATAGGAAAATCCTTAAAGTCCCTTCATATTTAATCATTGGAATCAGCATCTCAAGTTTACGGTGTATTTTTGCTTTTTTTCTTTTTTTTTTTTTGAGACAGAGTCTCACTGTACCGCCCAAGCTGGAGTGCAGTGGCATGAACTCGGCTCACTGCAACCTCCACCTCCCAGGTTCAAGGAATTCTCCCGCCTCAGCCTCCCGAGTAACTGGGATTACAGGTGCCTGCCACCATGCCCGGCTAATTTTTGTATTTTTAGTAGAGACAGGGTTTCACCATGTTGGCCAGGCTGGTCTTGAACTCCCGACCTCAAGTGATCCACCCACCTTGGCCTCCCGAAGTGCTGGGATTACAGGCATGAACCACCACGCCCAGCCTATTTTTGCTTTTTTAATAGATTATACTTTATGTTATGTATCCTCAATTTTATATGCAGGTCGTCCTAATTTATATAGAACAGCTCAATTAACAAATTATCTATACTGGTTGCTGAGGCGGTTAGCAGCCTACTTTCCTGCTATTTTCCTAAAACAACCGTGGAGGCTACGTACCTCAGCTTCCCCTGCGTTCCCTATGTCACTACTGAGTTTGGGGGCTCAACATGTGAACAAGGACCAACTCTCAGTTCTGAGTGTAGCTGTGTTTGCTAAGAAGGCATCTGTGGACTACTACTCTGGGAACTTTGGCATCAATTACAATAACACTGCTTCTCTGTGAAACCAGCCGCAGTTTCAATTGAATTGCAAATGAACTTTCACAAAGACAAACTGTTCTTAGGTTACAGCACATCTGAAGCCAAATTTTAAGTTTCTGCTGTACAATACAGTAGGAAATATTGCTGATGATACATTCCAATGTAGTTATTGAAAAGTGAGTTGTACTCTTATTGAAAAGTGAGGTGTCACTAGACACCAAACGATATTTACTCTAAACAGGGACAAATGACTGCCCCTTCTGATATAACCATTGGACTGACTCCATGAAGTCAGTTATTATTATCCTTAATACAAAGACAAACTGTATTATCCTTAATACACCCCCTTCCCCTCATGGCATGGAGGATATAACCCAAACACACCCCTCCAGATGCACCCCAGTGGCCACACCCCTGTGCCTGTTTTCTTCAGCAGCTCCACCCTCACTGGTCAACCTACTCTGCCGGAGCTGCCAGTAGCTAATATTCTTCTTTTGCTGTAGAAAACAACCAAATCAGACTACAACCACCAAGGAATGCCTTGAAGCTTTTAGGCCAATGCTTCTCAAGTTTTAATAAACCTATGAATTATGAAAGAATCACTGGGGATATTTGCTAAAAGTGCAAATTCCCAGTGCAACCCTCTCTCCAAGATTCTGGCTCAGGAGTCTGGGTCTAGCCCAGGAAATTTAAAACAATCTTCCCAAATGATTCCAAGGCAAGTGGTCCCTAGACCCCATATGCACATATACATAAAGAACTGATGTGTTGAAATGGAAAAAAAAGGAAAAAGCTATGAAAAAAAAATACTCAAGAGAAGCTAACCTATATACAAAACTCCAGGCAGAGGTGGCCTGTTTGCACCACATTTCTGTGTCTGGAAACCATCCCCCCATCTAATTTTGTAAAACTGCCTTAAATACAAACCCAGTTAGTGGTTCATTTTTAAAGCACATTCTTTAAAAGTGCAAACAATAATGCTGACAAAATTTTGTTGAAATGGATGTGCTCATGCATTGCTTGTAACAGAAAATTGGCATAATCCTTTGGGGAAAAAAACTGAAAATAATTTCAAGAGCCATGGAAATTATCATAAATTTTGATCCAATATCATCTCTCCTGCAAATTTATTCTTTTAAAAAAATCATCCAAAATTAGGAGGAAACTTTTATGCATGAGGACATTCAATGCAATCATTATTTATATATCAGAAAAATTAGAAACTGCCAAAATATATAAAATAGAAGGTGATATGGTTTGGCTGTGTCCCCACCTAAATCTCATCTTAAATTGTAGCTCCCATAATTCCCATGTGTCATGGGAGGGACCCAATGGGAGGTAACTGAATCATCATGGCGGGTCTTTCCCATGCTGTTCTCATGATAGTAAGTTTCATGAAATCTGATGGTTTTATGAGGGGTGTTCCCCTGCGCATGCTTTCTTGCCTGCCACCATGTAAGACATGCCGTTGCTCCTCATTCGCCTTCCACCATGATTGTGAGGCCTCCCCAGCCATGTGGAACTGTGAGTCCATTAAGCCTCTTTCCTTTATAAATTACCCAGTTGGGTATGTCTTTATTAGAAGCATGAGAACAGACTAAAACAGAAGGATAAAGGGAGCAGCAATACAGTCAGGTATTGTTTAAGGACTTGATGCTTATTAACCTAACTTATGAGTGAGTCTTCCACGAGATGTAACCCAAGCATCAAAATCTGTACCCTTAACCACTATAACATACTGCCTCTTAGTAGGTAAGTCAATTCACACACATTGGCTTGATGGAAAACTATGCTACCATTAAAAATTATAATTATGAAGATTATAATAACTTGAAAGTATATATGATATTATGTTTAAAAGAACATACAGGCTGGGCACGGTGGCTCAGGCCTATAATCCCAGCACTTTGGGAGGCTGAGGTGGGCAGATCACCTGAGGTCAGGAGTTCAAGGTCAGCCTGGCCAACATGGTGAAATTCTATCCCTACCAAAAATATAAAAAATTAGCCAGGCATGGTAGCACATGCCTGTAGTGTCAGCTACTCAGGAGGTTGAGGCAGGAGAATCACTTGAACCCGAGAGGCAGAGGTTACAGTGAGCCGAGATTGTGCCACTGCACTCCAGCTTGGTTGATGGAGCAAGACTCCGTTTCAGACAAACAAACAAACAAACAGTACATACATAATTGTTCAGAAGCTAAAAATTCTAATTATGGACAGATAAACTCTGGAAAACAGTGCAGTTGACTGGTGGGAAGTGCTGGGCATGTTGTACAGTGGTTAAGGCACAAGCCTTGGAGTTAAACAGACCTAGGTTCTAATATCAGTTCTACCTAGGAACTGTAATGTCATCTCCTAGGTATGGTACGTAATCCCCAACAAACTATTTAACCTCTGTGAGCCTTAATTTCTTCATCTGTAAAATAGGGATAAGGTTTCTTCTTCTGGAAGTAGGGCTTTTAATCACCTGACATCATTTAAGTGTACCGTTGCCATCCATCTTCACCCTTTTCTGCTTTCCTCTCACGGCTGTAGGCTTTCCTCCCAAGTGCCATGCACTGGGTTAAGATACACTGTCTCATCTACTTCTGTATAATAACTCTGTGAATTAAATGCTATTACTATCCCTATGCTCTATCTTGGTATTTGAAATCAATTTTTTTCTTCTGTGCAGATACCTCAATGCAATCAATATTTAATTCTATTATAGTAAGTAAACCAACTGACCACAGGAAGCCTGAAAATAAAAAGTTGTAATTTTTATTTTTAGAATCACACCATAAACTCCATACTTTTTTTTTTTTTAAGGCGGAGTCTCGCTCTGTCGCCCAGGCTGGAGTGCAATGGTGCCATCTCGGCTCACTGCAACCTCTGCCTCCCAGGTTCAAGCAATTCTCTTGCCTCAGCCTCCTGAGGAGCTGGGATTACAGGAGTGTGCCACCACGCCGGGCTAATTTTTGTATTTTTAGTAGAGACGGGGTTTCACCATGTTGGTCAGGCTGGTCTCGAACTCCTGACCTCATGATCCACCCGCCTTGGCCTCCCAAAGTGTTGGGATTACAGGCATGAACCACCTTGCCCGCCAAAATCCATACTTTTAAGCCTTCGATTGGTTTGTTTTTGTCAATCTGAGTAACTGATTTCCTTCTAAGGAACAGTCTACCTTATACCACTGTGTTCTAGTATGTTTAGTGCATCTTTAACTAGTAAGCCTGTCTTATTATCTATTCTTATCAATTAAGAAAGTAGGCCAGGCACAGTGGCTCACACCTGTAATACTAGCACCTTGGGAGGCTGGGGTAGGCAGATCACCTGAGGTCAGGAGTTCAAGACCAGACTGGCCAACATGGTGAGACCCCATCTCTACTAAAAATACAAAAATTAACTGGGCGTGGTTGTGGGCGCCTGTAATCCCAGCTACTCAGGAGGCTGAGGTGGGAAAATCACTTGAACCTGGGCGGTGGAGGTTGCAGTGAGCCGAGATTGCACCACTGCACCCCAGCCTGGGTGACAGAGCCAGACTCCAACTCAAAAAAAATAGAAAAGAAAAAAGAAATTAAACAAATCTTTTTGCCAGATTAGCAATAAGCCTCAGAAGAGGAAATACCATTAAAAAAATGTAATAAGCCAAAGTGCCAAAAATGTCTAATAAGTTTCATTTGGAAATAGTAAGAATCTTCAAACCTTCTAAGTCCACAGCTGGCTTTAAACCCTTTTGCTTGCTACCATAGAAACATTTCATGCTCTGGCTGCCCTGTTGTGAAATACAGTCCCAAAATAACACTGATGTTGTATATTATGATGGCTTTACAGGAACAAGAGTTTTTAAATTATTTATTTGGTTCTTTACAAAACTACTATCCAGATACATTTATTCTATCCATAAGATGTTTTTCCAACTGCTTGATTGTATACAGGGTTTTGCATTTTGAAAACATCCTGCAGCAACAACTTAATTACTCTACCCAGCATTCCTAACAGCTAAATCATTGGGTTGGTTCCACACGTACTGGGGAGGGCAGCCTGGCACGTGGAAAGTTCCATGGCTTGCAAAAGGTCACCAAGGCTGAGAGGCATTGTTCTGCTCTGTACTCTGAGTTCCCAGATTCTTGCCCTGGTGTACACCTCTGCGCCACTTCTGCCTAAAGCTAAAGCATTTATATTCTTTATAAGTAGCCTAAGAAACCTTGGATTTTTTCCTGTGATGTGGAATGCCACTTTGGCCAAATATATTAATTTTTTTAATTCTTAGATTTTTTAAATCGGATGCTTACAAGCCCTTTAGCAAGAACTTTGTAAGCATAAAAAGCATACAAACAACAACTATATCTGTACCATTCAAGATGGTTGCCACTAGCCACATGTGGCTACTGAGAATGTGTCTAGTATGAATTGAGATATAGGTATAAAATAGACACCAGACTTACTACAAAAAAGTAACATATCTCATTAATAACTTGCTAATATCAACTACTGTTGCAGTGATAATATTTTTTGCATCATTGGGTTAAATAAAAGACACTACTAAAATTAATTTCACGTGTATCTTTTTACATTTTTAAGATATGTTTACCAGAAATTTAAAATTACATACATGGCTTTCATTATCTCATTATTGTGCAATGCTAGTCTGTATCAGTTGGAATATTTTGTTGCTGGACTACACATATAAATTACCCAGTGAGCTTTAAAAACTGACACACTCTTCCCATGTAAAATGTCTTAGTATATCTCAAAGATTTAAAAATTTCCATCATCTCTTTATCCTAGACAAAAGTTACTTTTAATACTGGCAGTGATAAAACTCTAAAGCACACTATAAAGCCTTACTTACACCATATAGCTTTTGGGTTTCTTTTCCAGTGAGTTTTTTTCCAAGTAACGGGATAAGTAGTACAATAATGCCATGAGGAAATTATCAAGATTCTTATTCCTATGGGGAGATTTGAAACAACAAAAAAAGAGTCAATGCTAACCTATTTCAAATGTAAGATTTCTCATAAAAAATATATGAGCACACAACACAAGAATAAGTAGAAAATCATGTTATCATGCCTATCAAAGAACTAATTTACCACTTAAAATTATATCTACTATATATTTAAAAATTTAAGAAATCTGGTTTTTGTAAGTAAAACTTTTGGAGAGGTCAGACACTAAATTCTTATAGTTGTGCTTACTAATTAATTTTCATTTTTAAAAAGTTATTATACAATATATTTCCATTGTTTAAAAAATGTAGAGAAATGTATCAAGTAAAAAGTTCTCTCCTCCTACCTCTGTCACCATCCTACTCCCTAGTGGTAACCACTATTAAGAGTTTGGTATGGGCCAGGCACAGTGGCTCATGCCTGTAATCCCAGCACTTTGGGAGGCCAAGGCGGGTGGATCACTTGAGGTCAGGAGTTCGAGACCAGCCTGGCAAAACCCCATCTCTACTAAAAATTACAAAAATTAGCCGGGTGTGGTGGTGCATCCCTGTAATCCCAGCTAGCTGGGAGGCTGAGGCAGGAGAATCACTTGAACCCAGGAGGTGGAGGTTGCAGTGAGCTGAGATCGTGCCACTGCACTCCAGCCGGGGCAAAAGAGCAAGACTCCATCTCAAAAAAAGAAAAAAAAAGAGTTTGGTATGAATCCTTTCTAAACTTTCTAAAACATAGACAATCACATGTAACATCCTCCTCCACCAACATATATACATGTACATGAATATATGCCTTCAAAATGTTTTTTGGTAATAAGTGGGGTAATACTATATATACAATTCTTTGCAACTTGCTTTTGTCCCTTTTCTGTGTAGCATAAACCTCTTTCTATGATATTATATGTAGATTTCCTTCTTTCTTTTAAAGAGCTGAATAGAATATTCTATACCTCATATTTAACTAGTCTTCTATTGTGGGTATTTAGCTGTTTTTTTTAATATTATAGACAGAAGTGAAATTGCTACCACAGAGTGTATGTGCCTTGCTCTCCAAAAGGGCTGCACTGATTTACAATGTTCTCTCATTTGTATTTAACTAGAAGTCACTGTTTTCTTTCTAAATATTTTTCAAGACTTTTGCTGCCTTCTTTGTGGCCCCAAATGGAAATTATTTCTCTGGCATTGCTTTATTGAACTATCCCTAAAGAGCAGGATGAGGGTGAGCATTACAGATTTTCTTGTCAAGATATTAATAACTCCCTGTCTCAGGCTGGGTTCCCCCAGCAACAGACACTGGGCCAAATACTTGAAAGTGAACAGTTTAGTTGGGAGTGATCTCAGGAAACATCAGTAGGAAAGTGGGGAAATGAGACAGGAAAGGAAAGGAAGCCAACAAAGAGGGTGTTAACAAGTAAGCGGAGTTCAGTCCTGCGGTGACTCTGGGAGACAGTGTAGAAAACATCTCAAGAGTCTACCTATCAACTCCTCCACCAGCAGGGCACTGAATGAGGGCTGCTTCTAGGGCACTGATTCCCTAGCTCCGAACTTGCCCTGCAGTCAGGCTGAGTGTGTGCCTGTGGTGGAATGAGGCCTTCAGGCTGAGTCTCAGGCAGTTGCCACAAGCAGCCTGTATGTGTGTGCAGAGGGAATGGGGAGGGGTGCAAATGGCATCGGGCACCCAACTCTCACTGAGCATTCGTGGTGCAGGGCCACGTGAGGCACAGCCACGCATAGCCATACAAAGGGGACACAATTACACAATTACTTCCCAATTTTGTAGCTGAGGAGACCGAGGCTTACAAAGGTCAAGAAACTTACCCAGAGTCACACACCTAGCACATCCTGGGGCTGCCAAATATAACTAGTAGAGAAAAGTGATCTTCAGTAAATGGGTATATCTTTTTTTTTTTTTTTTTTTTAGAGGGAGTCTTGCTCTGTCGCTCAGGCTGAAGTGCAATGGCACGATCTTGGCTCACTGCAGCCTCTGCCTCCCAGGTTCAAGCAATTCTCCTGCCTCAGCTGCCAAAGTATCTGGGATTACATGTGTCTGCCACCACGCCTGGCTAATGTTTGTTTTTTTTTTTTTTTTTGGTCTGAGACAGAGTCTTGCTCTGTCACCCAGGCTGGAGTGCATTGGCGCAATCTCAGCTCACTGCAACCTCCGCCACCCAGGTTCAAGTAATTCTCCTGCCTCAGCCTCCCAAGTAGCTGGGATTACAGGCGCCCACCACTACACACAGCTAATTTTTGTATTTTTAGTAGAGATGGGGTTTCACCACATTGGCCAGTCTGGTCTCGAACTCCTGACCTTGTGATCCGCCTGCCTCGGCCTCCCAAAATGTTGGGATTACAGGCGTGAGCCACCGCACCTGGCCAGTAAATGGGTATATCCTTTAACTATTATATAAAAATAGCACAGTCCATGTGAGACTCTGACAGCATGCTCTCCATACTACTTGCCCTGGGATTTTCTTTGGGGTTCCCATGACTTCTGGCTTCCTCTCCCTGACTCTTTGGTCGCAGTCTTTGTGACTAGGTCCTGAGAGGATGGCTTGCATAGAGCCAGCCTCATGCTCTTCCTCTAAAAATTAGATTTGTCATCACTTATCAGATGAAGTTACTGAAAAATAAAGGATAAAAGATCTAAAATGCCTCATAAGCAATAGATACCTCATAAATGTTGTAAAAGAACAGATCCGCTGCATCTCAGTATCTTGTAGCAAAAGCAAAGCAACAACTGAAAAGAGAAAATGAACAATTGAGAGAGGGACAAAGAGCTGCCTTAGAGAGGCACACAAGATATGTTTACGTATGGATGTTATATATAGATGGGTGGATGTTTATGTATGGATGTATGGATGGATGTTTATGTATGCATGTACAGATGGATGTTTATGTATGCATAAAGAAACAGTTACTCACATTTAACATCATCCAGTGTAATGGTGCCCTGTTGACCTCGTTTCTCTACAGCTTTAGCTGACTTATCATCTTTTGCAGCAAGTCTTTTATCTGTCAACCTGTTTTGGAATATAACAGTTTCTAGTAGTGTTTTAATATATTTTAGTTGTATTTAATCTGTCCTGAAGTGCAGGACGCATTTATTAAAAAGTAATAAGAGCCTGAGTGTCATACATGGGTTTTGTTTGATGTAAGATCATTTTGGAATGCTTTTTATTAAACATTTTATTTACTATGTTAAGGCAAGAGGGATGTTCACTGCCTGATATAAAATGTAAATACAAATACCTTCCAAAATAGATCATTTAAATCATCTGTTCTGGTGTACCTATCATTTTCAAATTTTAAAAAACTGTAAAAAGTTGAAGATGTGCTAACAGCCAAGTTAACAGGATACATTTATCGGGACTATCGTAATTCCCACCATAATTCTGAAACAGTGCATGTTCTTTCTTTGATGGGTATTCGCATTGCGACCTAGAATAACAGGAATGGTATTTTTGTAGTTTGTAAAGGCTGAAGCCATTCCACTGAGAGATGCTATCAGCAACTCTGGCATGATTGGGAAGTTAATCTACCTGTCTGAAGCTGGACCATCAATTTCTGCAAAGTGAACTGCTTTGCCTTTCTTTCCTTTTTCCTTGACTTCTACTGCAGGTGTAAAACTGCAATAAAAATGAGATAATTAGGGACTTCACCTTTTCCAGGGGAAAACAAGTCAAATCATATCATAGCTCATAATCTTTGGACTAGCATATATTATCAGCAGAGGCTGAAGATAATCTGAGACACAGCCGTGTTCAATTCATCTATTTATATATGGAACACTTATCTAGAGAAAAAAATTAAAACTTCAGACTTTACATTCAGCCTCTAACCATCAGCAATCTCCAGAATACCACCACACACAGAATATCTGAAAAATATTGTAGTAACTTCGTAAGAAACAGAAAGCTCTTGGTAAGTTTGAAAAGATTATTTATTAAGGCACTTGTTATATGACAAGTGCTTTTAGGCACAATCTCATTTAACCCTCATGGAAACTCTAACACAAAATATGATCACTATCTTTACATACAAGAAAAATGGAAACTTAAAAAGAAATTAAGTGACTTGACTAAAATAACAGCAACTGGCAGTCATGAGTGGTGCCCAGGTTCTTAGCCACAGAGCCAAGTGCTGAGCCATCAGACAATCCTGCCTCCCAAACAGCAATCTCAGTATTCACTGCTGTGGACTCTTCTAAAGGCCTCAGCCATCTCCATCTCCAGGTAGGTTTCAGGACCTTTTACTTAACTCAGAGTTTCTTAGCATGTTGTACAAGCACTACTAAGCCGTAATGAGTTTGACTAACAAAGGAACCCAATTAAACAACAAACAAATCTATACTGACGATCTACTATGTGTTAGGAATTGCTATGACATTGAAAATAAGATGGTTTCTGATCAGAGTCATTGAACAGACTCTCGAGAGTCTCAGCAAACGCTAACAGAAAAACAGAGAAAAGTGTTTTGAAGACTAACAGGACAAGGTTCCTGCCTTATAAATAGTACATTTTCTGGGAGAACTGTGGTGTCTGCCAAACCCATTGTGGGTTATAACAATGCCACATTGATAACACAATGCCGAAGTTTACCCTCTGCCCAAAGTTATGTGTCCCTCTGTTAAGCTGAGATGCAGATGCAGTAATAGAAGCACTTCCCCTCAACTTTATTCATTCTCTAAATGTGGATATCAATCATGAGAACTTTATTATTTCCTTGGTAAATCCCACAAAGAAATTTTGTTAAAGAAATACCTCCCCATGAGAGTATTAAAGTCAGCTTGGTACTTTCTTCTTCTTCCAGGAGTTTCTCCAACTGCCTGGCAATATTCATGTTGTAGGTTAGCTGCCAAAAGCATGTACATAATATTACCTCAAGGGAATGATTTTTTTAAATTTTTCCACTGTTCTTTTCTTTTTTTTTTTTTTCTTTTAAGATGACTGGCACCAAGTTGGCCAGTGATGATTTCTAAGCTTTTCATTCTTTCTGGTGCTGCTCTTATCACTGGTCTCCAAGAATTGGGTATTCATGGGGAAGGGTGTGCTAAAATACTGGGGATGGAGGTGTGCAGGGAAAAAGAAATGGAAAGATACCAAATGTTGATGGGAGGATTGCCTGAGCCCAGAAAGTGGAGATTGCAGTGAGCTGAGATTGCACCACTGCACTCTAGCCAGCCTAGGTGACAGAGTGAGACCCTGTCTAAAAATAAAAAAGTGAGGCCGGGCACGGTGGCTCACGCCTGTAATCCCAACACTTTGGGAGGCCGAGGTAGGCAGATCACCTGAGGTCAAGAGTTTGAGACCAGCCTGACCAACATGGAGAAACTCCATCTCTACTAAAAATACAAAATTAGCCAGGTGTGGTGGCCCATGCCTGTAATCCCAGCTACCTGGGAGGCTGAGGCAGGAGAATTGCTTGAACCCGGGAGGTGGAGGTCGCAGTGAGCCAAGATCACACCATTTCATTCCAGCCTGGGCAACAAGAGTGAAACTCCGTCTCAAAAAAAAAATAGTAATAAAATAAAATTAAAAATAAAATCATAAAATCATAGAATTTGGGGGTTATTGGAAGAAAAAAAAATATCATCTAGTATAATGCTGTCATTTTACTGATGGAGAACTAGGGCTTGGAGAGGCTGACCCATGTCCCAGTGTTAGAAACTGGTAGATAGTGCCTGCCCTTAGCCAATAGTCTGGCATTTACTGCTAAGCTTTTAGTCTTTATGCTCTGACCTCTGGACACACCTTCTCTACTTCACACTTGTCTGAATGGCTTTCACTTCACTGAAGTCATTCTCTAGCTTGGCTGGTAAGACAGGTTCCACTTGGTGAGTGAGTGCTCTGCCATAGCCCTGAAAGCAGCCTATGCTCACAATGCATTTGGAATCACCAACAAGCAACACTAGTAATAACTGAAATTTTTTTTTTTTTTTGAGACTGAGTCTCACTCTGTCACCTAGGCTGGAGTGGCATGATCTCAGCTCACTGCAACCTCTTCATCCCGGGTTCAAGCGATTCTCCTGCCTCAGCCTCCCAAGTAGCTGGGATTACAGGTGCCTGCCACCACATCCTGCTAATTTTTGTATTTTTAGTAGAGATGGGGTTTACCATGTTGGCCAGGCTGGTCTCAAACTCCTGACCTCAAGTGATCCATCCACCTCGGCCTCCCAAAGTGCTGGGATTACAGGTGTGGGCCACCGCGCCCAGCCAATAATTGAAAATTGCGCTGTGAATTGAACCTCTGATTGGTGCCCAAACCACAGTCTGGGCTAGCTAGCCTGTACCCTCCTACTATCTCCAGAGTACAAGGTGGATGTAGTTCCCTAATATTACAATATAATCATGTCATTCCCCTTGCCTTGAAGTAAACAGGAAAGAAATTCATATTTTCTCTCTAGAATCCATCACGTAAATGCAGAGGGCTGGACCACTCTTGGCTTCCACACAAGTTAGACCTCTTTGATGGTTCTCAGAGAGTCTTCTCTCAGGCCATGACAAAAGAGTAGGGTTTCCTTGGTTTTATGTCCTCAGGGGAGTCCATGACCTCGGCAAACATTCAGGTAGACTGCTGGTTCTCTCCCAGCTTTGGAATAGGGGCACTTGAAGCAAGAAGGGAAAAGATAGCAGGTACTATGTCAGAGAGAAAAGTCTGCCTCGTGGGCCAACCTAGAGGATGCCTGTGAGTAAAGGTATTATCTCTTTACCAAATAAGAAATGGGCATGCATGCTGATGAACTATACCAGCACCCTCCTTTACTTCTCACGAGGCATTATTATTTCATTTTATAGATTAAGGAGCTGAGAATTATTGAGGCTAAGTAACAACATGACAACTGATAACCATCTAGTAAGGGGCAGAGCTAGGATGTAAACCCAGGTCTCCCTTCAAACCATTCTCCACTGCTCTTCCTTAACTACCTATTAATAAATAATGGCCACCCTTTCCCTGGCATTTCTTGCATGGAGGTTATGGGTATCCTGTTGTATTCTGATAGTCATCCCCATCAGGGTACAATCTGCAAACGTGAGGCAAGACTTGCCTATGAGTAGGGAGCTAGGTTGTCTCTGAGGGTAAGATTTCCTGTGTCATTTGACCAGGAGAGAGGTCAGGAAGTTCAAGCTGGGGGAGGGAAAGGGATCATCTTTTCTTTATCTGAGCTTCAGAATACCTAGAAGTCTAGCACTCCTCTTGGCTAGTGGGTATAAAAGTTGGCCTACCCCAGGTGGAAGAGGACTAAAACCTCAGAACTTTCAGGGTCTTAAGTTGATGGAATAAAACTTGATGCCCCTGACATCAAGATGTTACTTTGTGAAACAGATTGTCTGGATTCAGGACACTCCATTTTCCGTCCCTCTCTCTGGCTACAATTTATTGGTCTCCTTCTAAGGCTCCTTTTCCGAGGCATGTTCCTTCCCTAAATGAGGGCCCTCTCAGAGCTTCACATGGTTATTCTTCTCATTCCCTCTGAATAATTCCATCTACTTAACTAGCACCAATAACACACAAATTTATATTCAAGGCTCAGATCTCTCTGCAGACTTATAAAGTGACACATCAGTCTACTGAACACTGTCAATCAGCTGTCTTAGAAGCATCTCAAACTCAGTCTGTCCAAAATAAACACATTCCCCCTTTACCGTGTATTCCCACCTCCTGTTTCCCCCATCTCAGTAAATAAGTACCACCATCAAACCAGGTGCTCACGCTGGAAAATGGTGTCTTCCTTGATTCCTCCATCACCCTCACCCCTCATGGCTCACTAATCACTAAATTCTTTAATCTTTTCAAGCTACTTCCCTCTCTTTCCACTGCCACCATCCTAATTTTAGCCATCTGTCAACTGAGTTTCTGCAACTGCTTCTTAACTGATCTCCTTGCCTCCAGTCTTATCTCCCCCCAAACAATTTTCCATCTTTGAGCCAGTCATCTTTCTTTCTTTTTTTTTTTTTCTTGAAATAAGGTCTCACTGTTGCTCAGGCTGGAGTGCAGTGGTGCCATCACGGTCACTACAGCCTCAACCTCCAGGGCCCAGATGATTCTCCCACTTCAGCCTCTCAAATAGCTGGGACTACAGCTGTGCACCACCATGCCTGGCTAATTTTTGTATTTTTTGGTAGAGATAGGGTTTTGCCATGTTGCCCAGGCTGGTCTCAAACTCTTGAGCTCAGGCCATCTGCCTGCCTCGGTCTCCCAAAGTGCTGAGATTACAAGCGTGAGCCACTGTGCCTGGCCCAGCCATTTTTCTAAGATGCAGTTTTGTTTTGTTTTGTTTTTGTGACAGATTCTAGCTTTGTTGCCCAGGCTGGAGTACAATGGCATGATTTCAGCTCACTGCAACCTCCGCCTCCTGGGTTCAAGCGATTCTCCTACCTCAGGCCTTCCAAGTAGTTGAGACTGCAGACAGGTATCACCATGCCCAGCTAATTTTTGTATTTTCATTAGAGATGGGGTTTTGCCATTTTGGCCAGGCTGGTCTTGAACTCCTGACCTCAGGTATTTCCTCGCCTTGGCCTCCCAAAGTGCTGGGATTACAGGCGTGAGCCACACACCCGGGCCTAAGATGCAATTCTAATCACAGGTGACTTCTCTGCTTTGATGACTCCCCTGTGCCATCTAAATAAAGTTCCAATTCCTCACCACAGTATGCAAGATCTTTTATAATCTGGCCCTGGTTTAAATCTACTTTGTCTAGGACCATATACCCAGCCTAATGAACCACCCGCAGTCCCCACATTATGGCCCATGCCCTTGCGGGTCTGGGCTTTGCCTATGTTCCGTCTCCCTAGAATGCACTCTCTTCCTCCCCAAATCAAATGGCCCTTTACCTTGCCAATTCCTATTTTTCCTCAGGTCGTAGCTTAGATATCACCTTCCTTGGGAAGCCTTCTCTGTCTCCTCTATCCACTGGACTTCAGGAAATCCAGGTCCCATATCTGGATCAGGCTGCTCTGATGAATGCAACTTTCCTCAGCCCTGGTGCCCAGCCCAGTGTGGCAGTGGCAGCAGTTCCTGGTAAGCGAGCCCAAAGCAGAGCAGCAATCTCAGGGAAAAAGAGTTTGGTTCTACAGCACCACTAACAACAGACTCTCCTTTCCATAGTAGCCTGGAAGGGTCTGGTTTCTTTTCAGTAAGAAGGGCAGCATGGATATCCCTGCCAGTACCTCCAAATGCCCAAGCTGTCTGCATTACCTCCTTCCCACCACTCAGTGGAAAAGCTGCAGCTCTCTCTTCCAACCCCGACCTCTGATCTTGATCCCAGTCCCACCTTCCTTCCTCTGTTTATTTTTTCTGCCATAACAAAGTCACTCAAGATTTTCCTACCTTTAAATCAAAACTAACAAAAATCCCCAAAACCTTCCCTTAGTCCCAGATCCACTAAAGGCTACTATGTCTTTCTTTTCTTCATTCACTGGTAAACCTACTGATAAGAGTACTCTATTTTGGGCCGGGCACAGTGGCTCACACCTGTAATCCCAGCACTTTGGGAAGCCGAGGCAGGCGGATCACCTGAGGTCAAGAGTTTGAGACCAACCTAGCCAACATTGTGAAAACCCGTCTGTACTAAAAATACAAAAATTAGCCAGCTGTGGTGCCACGTGCCTATAATTCCAGCTACTCAAGAGGCTGAGGCAAGAGAACCACTTGAACCCGGGATGGGGAGGTTGCAGTGAGCCGAGATTATACCATTGTACTCTAGCCTGGGGCAACAGAGTTAGACTCCATTTCAAAAAAAAAAAAAAGACCAAACAAACAAAAAAAGCAAGAGTACTCTATTTTGGGGGTTTTGTTTTTTGAGGCAGGGTCTCACTCTGTTGCCCAGGCTGGAGTGTAGTGGCAGGATCATGGCTCACCACAGCCTCAACTTTCTGGGCTGAAGTGATCCTCCCACCTCAGCCTCCCAAGTATCTGGTACCACAGGCACACACTACCATGCTCAGCTAATTTTGTCCATTTTTGGTAAAGACAGTGTCTTGCTATGTTGCCCAGGCTGGTCTCAAACTCCTGGGCTCAAGTGACCCTCAACCTCGGCCTTTCAAAGTTTTGAGATTACAGGAGTGAGCTACCATACCCAGCTGAGTACTCTATTTTTGCTAGTTTTTCATCTTTATCTCAGATTCTCACCTGTAACTACTGTCATCTGATGTATACCCTACAGCCTTCCTGAAGCTGCTTCTCACCTAGTCCCTATGGATCCCTAACTTGTTAAATCCACAGGCCTCTTTGCGGTGTTTGCCCTCCTCAGAACTCTCCAGCCTGTGACACTGCTGACCCCTCCCTGCCCAATCCTCCTTCTTGGAGAACCTTCTTTTGCCCCTGAGGCCTATGTGTATCAGGGTTTTTCCTCTGACCTTTCTAATCATTCTTTCTCTTTTTTTTTTTTCTTTCACCCAGGCTAGAGTGCAGTGGCATAATCTCAGCTCACTGCAACCTCTGCCACCTGGGTTCAAGAGATTCTCCTGCCTCAGCCTCCTGAGTAGCTGGGATTACAGGCGCCCGCCACCGCACCTGGCTAATTTTTATATTTTTAGTAGAGACGGGGTTTTACCATCTTGGCCAGGCTGGTCTTGAACTCCTGACTTCATGATCCACCACCTAGGCCTCCCAAAGTGCTGGGATTACAGGCGTGAGCCACTGCCCCCTGCCCATTCTTTCTCTGTCTTTGGCCAATTCCTCTTTCTTTGCCTGTCTCCTATTCTTGAGACCAGTATGAAGATATCTATCAAAGGCTTAAAATGTGTACAATAATTAAGACATATCAAGCCAATTGTAATGTACAAACCTTATTTTACAGACTGATTGAAACAAACTTAAAAAATATCAGACAACAGGGGACATTTGAATACCAACTGAATATAACTGAATATATGATATTAAGGAATTACCATTTGTATTTTTAGGTATATAAATAGTAATTCAGTTGTATCCTCCTACCCCTGTTTGTCCCCCTCCTCCTTCTCTTTCCCCTTCTTCTTCTTATTTTATATATTGGGACTCCCAACCTACATCAGTTGTGTTTTCTAAGATAGTGCTTATTCTTTGAGATACATACTGAAATATTTACAGATGATATGATGCCTGGGATTTGCTTCAAAATAATTGAGGAGCGGGGTGGACAGACGTATAGATATGAAATTGACTTTAATTTGGTACTTCTTGATGCTGTTATGGGTTTGTTGGAGTTCATTACACCATCTTCCCTACCTTTATATATTTGAAATCTTCTAATATAAAAAGTTACAATGGGCCAGGCATGGTGGCTCACACCTGTAATCCTAGTACTTTGGGAGGCTGAGGCAGGCAGATTGCTTGAGCTCAGGAGTTCCAGACCAGCCTGGGCAACATGGCGAAACCCCATCTCTACAAAAAAATACAAAAAAATTAGCTGGGCATGGTGGCATGTCCCTGTAGTTTCAGCTATTTGCTGGGGGGTGGCAGGTGGGCGCGGTGGGGGCTGAAGTGGAAGGATCGCTTAAGCCCAGGAGGTTGAGGCTGCACTGAACTAAGATCATGCCACAGCACTCCAGCCTAGGTGACAAAGTGAGACCCTGTCTCTAAAATTCTAAAATAAAATAAAAAGTTTTAAATGTTTACACACACACACACATATTTTTTGGAGATTGGGTCTCACTCTGTCACCCAGGCTGGAGCACAGTGGTGCAATCATGACTCACCACAGCCTCAATCCTCCCACCTCAGCATCCCAAGTAGCTGGGACTACAGGCGCATACCACCAGGCCCAGCTAATTAAAACTAAAATAAAATAAAATAAAATTTGTGGGAACAGAGGTCTCACTATGTTGCCCAGGCTGGTCTCAAACTACTGGGCTCAAGCAATCCTCCCACTTCAGCTTACCAAAATGCTAAGATCGCAGGTGTTAGCCACCACACCCAGCCTATTTATACTTATTTTTTTAAGTTTTTTAAATAATGCTGCAAGAAAAATAAAACTGGCAACGAAATCAAACCTGCAAGGCAGGGTACAGTGGCTCACGCCTATAATCCCAGCACTTTGGAAGCCTGAGGCAGGCAGACTGCTTAAGCTGAGGAGTTTGAGACGAGCCTGGGCAACATGGTAAAACCCTGTCTCTACAAAAATACAAAAAATTAGCCAGACGCGGTGGCATCTGCCTGTAGTCCCAGCTACTTGGAAGGCTAAGGGAGAATTGCTTGAGCCTGGGAGGCAGAGGCTGCAGTGAGCCTGGGCAATGGGAATGAAACGCTGTCTCAAAAAAAAAAAAAAATCAATCTACAAAGACTTCAGATTTTGGAATTATCAGTCACAAAATGTAAAGTAAATGTAACCAGTATGTTGAAAACACAAAATAAAAATAACGTGGTAACTCTTAACATTGGTGCACTGGTGGTCTTTGGGTATACAACTGTGGTGGAATCTTCACTTTCTGCTTTGTACATTTATATACTTGTTTTTCAGTATATATGTACAATTTTTTAATGAGGAAAAAGATATGAAATGATGGAAATGCAAAATGTTAAGAGAGTGTGTGTGTTTAGAGAGACAGAGAGGGGAAAATCAGAAGAAGATTTGGAAAGCTATACATGTATACCATAAGATGTTAACAGTTACTTGCTGGGTGGGACTGTGCTTTGTTTTTGCTTATTAGTATTTTGTAATTTTTTTTTAAGAGACGGGGCCTTGCTATGTTGTTCAGACTGCAGTACAGCAGCTGGTGCTATTCCCAGGTGTGATCATGGCATAATATAACCTCAAATTCCTAGTCTCAAGCAATCCTGTCCCCTCAACCTCCCGACTTACTGGGACTACAGGTACTCACTGATGTTTTTAACCCTTTTCCTATTCAGAAAAAAAAAAGTGTGGCTCGCTGCCAACATTCATTTAATTTTACATAAACACCCTCTTTGAGGCTGAAGCAAATCTGACTGATTTTCCACGTGAAAATAAAATACAAAACTATTCTTAGAGTTATTTCTCAACAGAACTAACATCAGAATCATCTCAATCATCAGAATTGTCTATTTCGGAAAAATCTTATTTATCAACTGAATCTTCGGCTACCAACTGTTCGAGAACGATGTTAACATCATGTGTAGGAATGCTATGTTTTCTAGGATTTGAAATTTTCAGCAATAGACAATTACTGTATTTTGTAAATGGAAATACCACTAAAAACCGAATGCTATAAACAGAATGTCTTTTGTTTCCAAAGTCAGTATACTAGAATGATGAGAAAATAATAAGGAAGGTGAGATATTTCATGGCAAAGTTATCTCGGGGCAAACGCTGTAGCTGCAAGCACCACTGGCGAGTATTCTCTAGGCAAACAAGAAAACAGTTAAATAGTATGATTTTAAATAATATATTTCATAATTTTTTTAAGTAGGTATTTCCTAGGGTTCTGGCCTCAATCATTCCACTTCCCACTCTAATTTTGCACTTGCCTTTCTCCTAAGGGCCAAACTCCTGTCTACTGGATTCTTAACCTGGGGGTCCTACAGGCAGGCACCTCGAATAGTATGCATTTAAAAAAATAAGCTTGTTGCCCTTTACCCACCCCACACACTTACTGGCTCTCCCCACCCCTGCTTATCTCTCCATTCTCCTGCCAGAGCTCATCTGGGTCCTAGTCACCTCCCTCTCGGATTGCTGCATAATTGTCTTGTCTGCCTAGTTCTAATCTCGCCCTGCTAGGTATGACAGCAGTCCCTGAACACGCCTGCTACCTCTGCAGCTTCCATCCCTATCACTGTCTACTCTCAACCACCTCTGCCTCAGCCTTGCCCCTTCATCACCAGCTGGAGTAACGAAAGTCTCCAGTAGCACTGTCTCTGACAGAAAAAGCATGTTCCAGCTCAAGAGTCCTCTCTGACTTCAAACCTATCTGTTAAAATTTGTGATGAAGCCAGGTGCGGTGGCTCACGCCCGTAATCCCTGCACTTTGGGAGGCCGAGGTGAGCGGATCACCTGAGGTCAGGAGATAGCGACCAGCCTGACCAATATGGAGAAACCCCGTCTCTACTAAAAATACAAAATTAGTTGGGTGTGGTGGCGCATGCCAGTAATCCCAGCTACTCGGGAGGCTGAGGCAAGAGAATCGCTTGAACCCAGGAGGGGGAGGTTGCCGTGAGCCAGGACCGCTCCACTGCACTCCAGCCCGAGCAACAAGAGATGGACTCCGTCTCAAAAAAAAAAAAAAAAAATTGTGATGGGATTTGCTCAGACTTTAACAGGGAACCAATACCTGTATTTCCAACGAATCCAAATACGAGCTCTGACCTAAAATATACAAGGGTCTGCCTTCCTCTACCTGAGCAGGTACATGCCCAAGGTAATCCTGATACTATAAGGCTCACCACATTGAGTTACTTAAACACAGAGCAGCTCTACCAAAAACAGGCTGGCTCACCCCCATCTGTTCTTCAATAATTCCTTTTCCAACTCCCTTAACAGCCCCCCAGTTTGTGTACTCCACATAGTCTGAGGTTTGGAGTTTTTTTTTTTTTTTTTTTTTGTTATAACTTACACATAGTAAGGTGCATAAATCTTAAAGTGTGCAGCTTGATGATTTTTTTTAATATGTATATACCCATAAAGCTACCACCCAGATCAACATATAGACCATTTCTACCACCTCCGAAGGTTTCCTTATACTGTCTCCCACTGCTACCAGTTGATAACCCCCTAAAGGTGACCACTATTTTTTATTTACTCTTATCATTAAAGTTATTTTTTGCCTATTTGTCAAAACTTTTATACAAATGTAATCATGCAGTATTTACATTTTTGTGTCTGGCCTCTTTTGCTCATGTTTTTGTATTATGTCATATAACCTACATTTTAAATCATACCATCATGTAGCTATTCTCCAAAATTAGTGGAAATCAAATCAAGCCACACTTTAAGAACAATTTGGGAACAAACAAAAAGAAACTTTAGTTTATGAATATGAATATTTCACAAACATGAAAGATATAAAACTGATAGCTGCGAACTTATTAGTAGGCTCAAACATGAAATAGCACCATTTGGGGTGGGTTGTTAGATTAGCACTGAAAATTAGTTTGAAAAATACTGTCAGCCAGGTGCGGTGGCTCACACCTGTAGTCCCAGCACTTTGGGAGGCTTAGGAGGGTGGATCACTTGGGCCCAGGAGTTTGAGACCAGCCTGGGCAACATGGTGAAAAACTGTCTCTACTAAAAATACAAAAAACAAGCCGGGCATGGTGGTCTGAGTACTAGGCTGAGATGGGAGAATCACCTAAGCCTGGGAAGTCGAGGCTGTAGTGAGCCAAGATCATGCTACTGTCCACCAGCCTGGGCAACAGGAGTGAGACTCTATCTCAAAAAAAAAAAAAATTGGCACTTAATATTTATACACACATTCTCTTATGCTTTAACATGTATTTTGACTCCTGTAACTATCTTGTCTGTCTAATCCCAAAGCTATCTCACTGTCTATCTCACACTCACTGAGGGTGATGTTTCAGGAGCCACTGGACAGAATCTTCTGCGGCAAACCTGAGATAGAAAACTGAAATTACTGCTTTGAAGTGACGGGTTACTCAGAAATACTGAAATACATATTCCATAAAATGTAAACTTTTGATTTTCACTCTAATAAAATGTTAAGCCTTTGAATTGTTTAATTAACATGAAAGACGTCATTATATTTATAATGTAACTATAAACATCTAGTGTAACTATATATGTCTGCTTAGCCAACTCCTTTCCTGACCTCCAGCACCATTTGTCCAACAGCCCAAGACGTATTAATGTGAACAAGTCATAGCAACCTGAAACACATGGCCAGTTTTGTCATGTTATTTATTTATTTATTTTTGAGATGGAGTCTCTCTTTGTCGCCCAGGCTGGAGCGCAGTGGCTCAATCTTGGCTCACTGCAACCTCCGCTTCCCAGATTCCAGCAATTCTCCTGTCTCAGCCTCCCAAGTAGCTGGGATTACAGGTGCCCGCCATCACGCCCGGCTAATTTTTGTATTTTTATTAGAGATGGGATTTCACCATGTTGGACAGGCTAGTCTCAAACTCCTGACCTCAGGTGATCTGCCCACCTCAGCCTCCCAAAGTGCTGGGATTACAGGCTTGAGCCACCACACCCGGCCACCAGTTTTGTCACTTTAATGCTGTATATGGGTGAAGGGCAATCCCAGCCACCTGATCACCCAAGTCAGACACCTAGGAGCCAATCTAAACAACTGCTTTTCCCTCTCCCTTCACATCCAATCCCCACATCCTATCAATCCTATTCAAACATCCTGTCAATCCTATCTCTTAAGTATTTCTTAAGTCCTTTGCCTTTCTATTTTTACCAACCTGGAGTTAATTCTAACTCTCGCTATTGCTTACTTGTATAATTATCTGTAATCCTACAACTAGTCTTCTAATGGATCACCTGCATCTATTCTTCCTCTGCTTGAATCTAGCAGATTCTTTGAACATGCTCAATAAATATTTGTTGAGTACCTACTTAAGAAGTTCTGTAGCTGGCTCCAAAGACCTGAGGATGAATAAGATAGTTCCTGCCACTGAGGAGCCTACTGTCTAGTTGACGGAGACAGCAAGTACCTGAAAAGGGCTTTGGCATTAGACAAATCTTGGTTCAAACTATCAGTTCTGCTACTTACTGGCTATATGACTTTGGTTCAGTTGCTTAATCTCCCTGAGCCTTGTTTCTTCATCTATAAAATGAGGATATTAATGTTCACTTTCCACAGTTGTTTTAAGAATTGGAAAAATATGCAAATATCTGGCACACAATCAGTGCACAACAGATAGTGTCTAGTATTATTAGTTTAGCTATACACTTGTAAGAGTCAGTGTCTCCTTTAATAGAGATTAGAATCAGTTTTTTCTAATTTAGTAATTTTACCTTGTGAGATTCACCATCTATTGCAGCAGGCATAATATGGTCCCATTAATGTAAACTATATTTCTCTAACTCAAAAAGGCAATTTTATAAAGTAATTAAAAACATGGACTCTGTAAATCAAACAGACCTACATTTAAATAATCTTAATCACCTCTGAGCTGTGTGATTGGGCTAAGTCACTTAATTTTCCTCAAGTCGCTGAACCCTTTGAAACCTCAGTTTCTTCATCTGTAAATTGGTTAACATGCAGCTGTTTCAAAGAGTTGGTAAACATTAGCACAGTGTCTGGTCCATATGAAGCAGCTGGTAAGCGTTCATAGAAAGGCTGTTCACTGAAATGATTGTCTCCTTCCAGATGGCAAAGTTTCAGTGGGTATTTATTCTCTATACTCTTCTGTTGCTTTTTTTTTTCCCCAGGCACATGTAATTTTTATAAAAACTCTAATAAAGTGTTGTTAAAATTTACCTTCTGAATTCAAGAGTTCTGGTTTCATCTTTCCAGTACCACATCCCTAATCGTAATCCCAACTGCTGTAAAACGAAATGATTGCAGCAAAAATAATTAAAAGCTCAATTTACAATCCACATGTCACAATAAACCTTTAACAATAATTCCTACTTACTAACACACCTTTTAAGTAATAAAAAGGAAACAAAAAATAATGGTTCCTACTAGTCCCTCTTTACACTTTCAATAAGAGTGTAGAATCCTGAAGTGTTAAACTTGAAGCTAGGATTTTATCGCTTTGATTGATTTTAGGTGTGTTTTCAGTAGAAAGGCAGGAAGGAGGGAGAGGGAGAAAGGAAGGGAGGAAAGTAAGAAGAGGAAAGAAGAAGCGAAGGAAGGGAAGGGCGAAAGGAAGGAAGGAAATTGAGACTACATATAGCTCATCATAGCAATCTACCAATTATTTGAAATTCAGACAATAAACTGATGCCCAGGGCAGCCTCCGCTGTCTGGTTCTGGAGCCTTCCGGGCTCCAACACTGAGCCTGCCCTTTACAGGCAGTGGCAAAAAGTTAAGTACACTCTTTTCACCGTGGAAGCTAGCACCCACCAGCCTTTCTACCCAGAGCGGGGCTGCTTCCCCCGCAGTAGGTCTCCTTATTTTGCAACCAACCAATTAGAGGTGGTGAGGCGGGATTTCGTAAATATCTAACTACCTGCGCAGGGAGCCAGAATTCAATTCTGACCATCTGTCAAATACACCAGAGGTTTTTTTTTTTCTAGGCAAATATGGCCTGGTGTCTTTGAGAACCGCCAGCCCGGGGCGAAGGCGACGACCCGCCTCTGGAGGAGGGCGAGGGGCGCGGCGCCGGTTGGGGGCAGCAGGGCCCGCCTTGCGCCCAGCCCGGGTATGGGGGCGACCAAGGCTGCACTTACATCCATCAAGTAAGGGGTCTGCCCACCTAACCGCTTCCTCCTCGCATAAAACTCGGGCACCCGGTACATGGCCTTGCCCTGGCCGCCATACGGCGTCGCCGAGGATACCGGCCGCAGGCGCCTGCACACGGCGGCCCGGGGCGCGGAGCGGGGCGGGGCGTCGCTTGCGTCCTGGGCCGCGCGGGCTGCGGCCGCACCCAGGCTTCTCCCGTGATTTCCAAAGCCCAGCCTGGTGCCCCGTTTCCCAGTCTTAAAAGCCGTGACGACGTATTGGCCTATCCATTGTAAAGCCGCCCAGGACATAATTTTTCATGGCATTCCAACCGTGAACTTCACGAAGTTATTCACTTTACTGTTTTAATTGGAGTAACTACATTCAGTCCTATAGGGAAGAAAGATCCATTTCTTCCTAACTTTCATGATTAGCACTATTATTAAGTTCAAATCCAGGATGGACCTAGGTTAATGGGGAGAGCAGGGTTGAGGTGGGGAAGCAGGGTAGCCTCGTGGAAGAGAACATGGGTACGGAAATAAGGTTTTCACAACAGTTGTGCTGCTTAACAAAATGTGGAATCTAGGACAAGACTACTCTTTCTTCTGAAAACACCAAATCAGGGGTTATGTGGATTTTTGGAGTGGTGTGTGTAAAGCACCAGTCTTAAGTACTCAAAATTAGTGTTGCTCAAAAACAAAGAACCTTGCTTAGTGTCAATGGGTATTCAATTGATATTTTTACATTTACACTTTTCAAATCATATGTCTTGTAATTCCTTCTTGCAACTGAGTTGATAATGCTGATTCTGGCTGATTTTTTTTCCTCCCAGCTCTAAGTGAGCAATGCTAGATGATGCAACATGATTGGGAATGCCTAGTATATTCTTTTGTATCACCACAGCGTAACTGGCATGAGAAGCTCATAAGTAGTGGATATATACTCCCATAAACTTTTAAGTTATGTCAGTAGTCATCCCACTGCTTCTTCTATTCCCACCCTCCCAGTCTCACTACTTGGTAATACACAATCACTGGCTACAGTGATTAAATAGTAATCATCTAGATTCATGTTCTGTTCACTTGAGTCCATTCTGGCAGCTGTTCAGTTGGTCCAGGTATATGGAAACCCACCTATATACTGGCTGCAGGCAAGGCTTTCTTACTACAAGATGACACGCTTGAAAAGGAGAATATCCCATACGCCAAGAGCTTTTCATCAAGTAGTGAACATAACTTGGGGTGGACAGGACAGGGAAATAATGAGGTAAAGCTCCAGAAAAGATGAAGACAGACCAAGGAATCTGGATGGCATCCAATCACTACATAATCATTACCGGGAAGACCACACTAGTGGTCAGTAAACCTCTTCAGTTCATCCCAATAATGTGTAGAGAAGTGCTGATAGAAAACTTAAGATCTATATATCTTATCACAGAATAAACTTAGGCTGTCTAATGTACAAAACTTAGGTAAAAATAAAAGTTGAGAGCCCAAAACAATAACTACCTACAAATTAAAGGAGAAGTTATTTCGCATGTGATAGAGGGACATAATATTTAAAGGAAAGTTTCAGTAACTCTGAAGGGACAATCTTATACTTCTCTATCACTTTACCCCAAACAAAAGGAGGAAGAAAAGATTTGTTTTTACATCTCTTAATCATTACAGTACTTATTTTAAAAAGTGACCCACCCATTTCCTAAAGTACATTTTTCACCAGTTAGGTTTCTTTTTAAATGACTTTAGAAACTCACAACCAAAACTGGAAATACAATTTTCCCTGTAAAGAAGAATAAACACAATTGATGATATTTAGTAGGGATGAAGGTACCTTCTAAATATTTGATAACTTCCAAGTGTCCTGTGAGGGAATTTTTTTTTTTTCCTAATTAAGAGAAACTTAAAGTCATATAACTATCTAAGAGCATATAATATATAACTAAATTGCTGGTCCCAGATTTTAGGTCCAAGACATTAACTGAACATAATTCATGCTAATTCTATAAAAAAGATAATGGACAGGTTTGTTTTTTTGTTTGAGACGGAGTCTCGCTCTGTCGCCCAGGCTGGAGTGCGGTGGCATGATCTTGGCTCACTGCAAACTCCGCCTCCCTGGTTCACGCTATTCTTCTGCCTCAGTCTCCTGAGTAGCTGAGACTACAGGAGCCCCCACCACGCCCGGCTAATTTTTTGTATTTTTTAGTAGAGATGGGGTTTCACTGTGTTAGCCAGGATGGTCTCGATCTCCTGACCTCATGATCTGCCTGTCTTGGCCTCCCAAAGTGCTGGGATTACAGGCGTGAGCCACCGCGCCCAGACAATGGACAAGTTTTTATAGTGTTATAATTCTACCTTAAAAAATTAACTTTCCACAGAAGAAAACAGCAATGCAAAATTTTGAATTAACAACTCCATTTTTAAAAAATTATTTTTTTTCTGACACTATACATCTGGAGATGGCAGCTCCTGTTTTTTTGTTTGTTTGTTTTCTTTTGAGACAGGGTCTCACTCTGTCGCCCGGGCTGGAATACGGTAGCGCGATCTCCGCTCACTGCAACCTCCATCCCCCGGGCTCAAGCGATTCTCCCACCTCAGCCTCTTGAGTAGCTGGGACTACAGGGGCACGCCACCATACCTGGCTGAGTTTTGTATTTTTAGTAGAGACAGGGTTTCACCATGTTGGCCAGGCTGGTCTCGAACTCCTGACTTCAAGTGATCTGCCCATTTCGGCCTCCCAAAGTGCTGGGATTATAGGCGTGAGCCACCTCGCCAGCAGCTCCATTTTTGATTACTTATTTACTAAACCTTCAATTCACAGACAACCTAATCTACACTGAAAGAAGGGGAAGAAAGGGCCCATGACATCTTGGTATGTTCTAAGGGAAAGACATTTTAACATTAAGCATCACCCTATTAAATTTCAGAAATCCATATACCCTAAAATATTTCCATTTCAAAAGCTATATCAAGGCCAGGTGCGGTGGCTCAGGCCTGTAATCCCAGCACTTTGGGAGGCTGAGGCGGGCTGATGACCTGAGGTCAGGAATTCAAGAACAACCTGGCCAACGTGGTGAAACCCCGTCTCTACTAAAAATACAAAAATTAGCCAGGCGTGGTGGTGGGTGCCTATAATTCCAGCAACTCCAGAGGCTGAGGCGGGAGAACTGCTTGGACCCAGGAGGCAGAGGTTGCAGTAAACCGAGATTGCTCCACTGCACTCCAGCCTGGGCGACAGGAGACTCCAACTCAAAAAAAATAAAAAAAAATAAAAAGCTATATCAAGAATAAACACTGGGGCCAGGCATGGTGGGTCAGGCCTGTAATCCCAGTACTTTGGGAAGCCAAGGCGGGCAGATCACTTGAGGTCAGGAGTTCCAGACCAGCCTGGTCAACATGGTGAAACCCTGTCTCTACTACATAGTCCCAGCCATTTGGGAGGCTGAGGTGGGAGAATCACTTGAACCCAGGAGGCAGAGGTTGCAGTGAGCCATCGTGCCATTGCACTCCAGCCTAGGCAACAGAGCAAGACTCTGTCTCAAAAAAAAAAGAATAAATACTAGGCTTTTGCCAGGCACAGTGGCTCACGCCTGCAATACCAGCACTTTGGGAGGCCGAGGCGGGCAGATCAGCTGAGGTCAGGAGTTCGAGTCCAGCCTGGCCAACACGGTGAAACCCTCTCTACTAAAAATACAAAAATTAGCCGTGTGTGGTGGCGTGCGCCTGTAATCCCAGCTACTCGGAAGGCTGAGGCAGGAGAATTGCAGAGGTTGCAGGGAGCTGAGGAGGCCCCACTGCACTCTAGCCTGAGCAACAGAGTGAGACTGTCTCAAAAAACAAAACAAAACAAAACTGGGCTTTTTCTAAAGATCCAAAATTTTCCTCAAGGAATTAAATTCTGCTCCTAATTCTGTAACTAATTCAGAAGTTTATTTACACCTATTTATACATTACACAATTAAATATTCCTGCTTCTAAATCCAAACATATATATTCCCTTAACAGTTGTGACATTGGATGTGAGATAGTTTTAAACTTCAATTTAAATCGTGTTCAAAAGCAAGAGGAGCATGCCTCACAACACAACCTTTATAAACTACATTCAGTTAAAAGTAAGAATATGTTATAGGTCCAATATTGGAAAATCATAAAAATAGATTTTCTGATTTCATCTAGATAGCCAGGTTGTATTCCTGTTTAAGATTATACATAAAAAAGAAATATTCATTAAGTCTCCATTACATATTGAATGGGTAACATAATAAATATTACATTATACATGTTAAATTTACAGTTGTAAATTGTACTAAGATCTCCTAATGTACAAGTTTTAATGCATTTTCATTATACATATCAAATTAATACTATAAAAAATTTAAAGTGAGTTTATTTTGAAATTTCACACATCTCAAATACTGTAAACAACCAGTTATGTCTTTGTTTGACAGGTGTCTATATTTGTTCCCTCAAAACAGGGACAACTATGTTAATCAAACATTCAGATAAGAATTTCAGGTAAGTGGGCTGGCGCGTGGCTCACGCCTGTAATCCCAGCACTTGGGGAGGCCAAGGCAGGCAGATCACCTGAGGTCGGGAGTTCCAGACCAGCCTGACAAACATGGAGAAACCCCATCTCTACTAAAAATACAAAATTAGCCGGGTGTGGTGGTGCAGGCCTGTAATCCCAGCTACTCGGTAGGCTGAGGCAGGAGAATCACTTGAACCCGGGAGGCAGAGGTTGAAGTGAGCCGAGATTGAGCCATTGCACCCCAGCCTGGGCAACAAGAGTGAAATTCTGTCTCAAAAAAAAAAAAAAAAAAAAAAAAGAATTTCAGATAAGTGCCTGTCAGAGAATCCTTAAACTGTAATTTAGCCCCATCCTAACATCAAGTACTTTTTCCACTGTTATTTGACTATGGCTGATCTAACATCTGCTAAGGAGTTCCCAGGAGTTATCAGGTTACAAGTTTCAGCTGACCCCTGGGAAGTGAATGGCTACTTTGGTGGCTTTATCTTGGTAATATGCAAATCTTGGTAAATTTGAAAAGAGAGAATTAAATAAGAAACACTCTCAAGAATGCTCAAGAATGTAAAACTCAAGAATTTGAGTTTTACAAATTACTTTTCAAAATAGAAAATGAAGTATCTGCCCAAACTGATGTTAGTATTATAGCAAGTTACCGAAGGTCAGGCTGTAGGATCAAAAACTACCAATGGTCATTTTCTGATACTTTAGAAACTAATCTCTTAAGTGAGGTCTAAAATGAGTCATACCAAACTGCATTTACAGAAGGACTCCATTATATTTTGAAGTTAGAGCAAGGAATGAACACTTTCAACAAATAAAGGACTAATAAAAGGGTAACAGAATGGGTATTATCTTGGTAAAACTCACAGTAAACGTCACTCTAAAGCTACAATTAACCTGATTTTGTAGTACCATAGTAGTTTGTCACATATTTATGCCTATAGTCCATGAAACACCCCTAAATGCTCATTGCTGAAAAATTTCCACCAATGTGACACCAGCACTGATAAATTGGAGTTATCTTTAGCTTTTCAGAGTATAAAAAGCAGTTTCCTTTAAAAAAAAGGTTTTTAAGTTTATTTTGAAGCAATTTCACTGTTGGCTATTTATCTTCCTCCTCCCTACCCAAATGAGGCTTGCTAAAAAGGAAAAAAAAAAACAAAAACACCTTATGTGTACTTAAGAGTCAACTCTTGTATGAAAGGGTCATTACCAAAGACCAGTATTCTTAGGCTAACTTCTTACCTAGTTTTAAAATTATTACTCATTCCATTATTCATAAAATTAATCTCTCTGAATGACATAGATGGGTCCACTACTAAATTGAAGATAAAGCTTTCATAACTATTGTCTTATGAGCAGCATGAAGCAAACCTGTATTACGTGGAAAGATATCAAAACGTCTATGTGCAGTAAAAACATTAGGTTAACTATGCATTTTCCTATTGGATTTACTGAATTTCTCTAAAGTTCTCCTTAAAGAGAGTATGAAAAGAGTAGTCATGTCATTTCACTAAAAATAAAAATGAATTCCTTTCTCTGAAGGATGTGAATTTTAAAGATTAAGTCCAGGATAGTGGATCACCATAGGGTTGCAATATTCTTATCTATAACAATCTCAAATTGGATATGGAGGAAAATGGACAAGTTGTATATTAACAAAATACAAGACTATCTAGTACAGTTTGCCTTTTAAAAAAGAAATCTATTCTAGTGATTTAAGGCAAGTATTGCAAAAACGTTATGATCCCCAAACCAGAAAAAAATAATAATAATAATGTTTCCCTACCCAAGTAATTCTAACTGCGGGAAACATGTTATTAGAATTTGCCATAAGCTCAGAAGTTGAGCTGTTTTACTAGAAAATTAAACAAGTTTAACTAAATTTATACTCACTATTAAGTCACTTGAAAGCTTGCCTGCTGTCTCTTGTTTCAGGCTCCTGTATGTCACAAAATTAATTTGTTTCCATATTTCCTTTGGCAATTATAAGACAACTTCTGCCCAGCTTTTGTTAAAGGCTCATTTTACACTTAACCCCAGAATATAGCTCATATTTTCCTGGAATATTCAGGCGAATTTTCATTTGGACACTTAAGTTGTAGGAGTTTGAGTACACTAGGAAGACCCCCAGTCAGGTTTCTGTATTTAAGGATGGGTGAAGTTTACCCAGATTCTTCTCCCCTTAAGTTGTTGGAATTCAAGGCAGCACCCTCATCTGGGAATTAAACAAGATTGGTTAGATAAATTTCACATCATACTAACATCTTAAAGACGAATATGGGTAAAATATAAAGGAAGGAAAATTGAAAACTCCAAGACAGTAACTTTGAGATCAATTTCAGCTTTACTTTACATTTGCATTTATGCATTTGTTTGCAAAAAGTATACCTGTCCTTAACATTACTGCAATGTTCAGTTTAGTTTTAAAGTAGTACATAACAATAAACAATTTAAGCTCCTATATACTTTACTGTTTCCAAGCTTCTATAGAACAGGTGTGCAAACTTAAGATTTCTCATCTCAAACAAATCTCCATGCATGAACTAATCAAAAATGCTCAAGTCAGCAAACACGCAAAATGCATTAAAGAGAAACCTCGAATAATGTTTTTAAAAAACAAACTTTGGAACTAACCTTTTATAATTAAACTAAGTTGTTGCACCTCTCCTTTCATTTGCATATACCAAAGACTTCCAACAATAGATCTCGTACTTGGCACAAGGACATTTCAAAGAAACAAACAAAAAAAAAAAAAAAAAAGAGAGAGAAAGGCAAAGAGGTTTACGCTGACTTGAGTGCAAGCTTAGTCCACTTCTTCGATGGTGGGTCCCCCGGAGGCTCCTGAACCGCCGCCGCCGCTGCCGCCGCCAGAACCACCTTGGTAAAGTTTGCTGATGATGGGGTTGCAAACTCTTTCGAGCTCTTTCTGCTTGTGTTCATACTCATCTTTCTCTGCCATCTGGTTTCGGTCGAGCCAGTTGATCACCTCCTGACACTTGTCGAGGATCTTGTTTTTGTCCTGCTCGCTAATCTTGCCCCTCAGTTTCTCGTCTTCCACTGTCTGCTTGATGTTGTAGGTATAGGACTCCAGGGCGTTTTTGGCCGCGACTCGGTCGCGATTCGCCTCATCTTCCGATTTGTACCGCTCCGCCTCCTGCACCATCCGGTCAATGTCGTCCTTGCTCAGACGACCTTTGTCATTGGTGATGGTGATTTTGTTTTCCTTACCGGTGCTCTTGTCGGCGGCGGTAACGTTAAGGATGCCATTGGCGTCAATGTCGAAGGTAACCTCGATCTGGGGGACCCCGCGAGGCGCAGGGGGAATCCCGGTCAGGTCGAACTTGCCCAGCAGGTTATTGTCCTTGGTCATGGCCCGTTCGCCCTCGTATACCTGCACCAGCACGCTGCTCTGGTTGTCCGAGTAGGTGGTGAAGGTCTGCGTCTGCTTGGTGGGGATCGTGGTGTTCCTCTTGATGAGTGGGGTCATGACACCGCCAGCTGTCTCGATGCCCAGCGACAACGGGGTCACGTCGAGTAGCAGCAGGTCCTGCACATTCTCTGATTTGTCGCCGATGAGGATGGCCGCCTGCACCGCGGCGCCATAGGCCACCGCCTCGTCGGGGTTGATGCTCTTGTTCAGCTCCTTGCCGTTGAAGAAATCCTGCAGCAGCTTCTGGATCTTGGGGATACGAGTGGAGCCGCCCACCAGCACGATCTCCTGGATCTGGCCCTTGTCCAGCTTGGCGTCGCGCAGCGCCTTCTCCACTGGCTCCAGGGTCCCGCGAAAGAGGTCGGCATTGAGCTCCTCGAAGCGGGCGCGCGTGATGGACGTATAGAAGTCAACGCCCTCGTAGAGCGAGTCGATCTCGATGCTCGCCTGCGTGGATGAGCTCAGGGTGCGCTTGGCGCGCTCGCAGGCGGTGCGCAGCCGCCTCACGGCGCGCTTGTTGGGCCCAATGTCCTTCTTGTGCTTGCGCTTGAACTCCTCCGCCAGGTGGCTCACCATGCGGTTGTCGAAGTCCTCACCGCCCAGGTGGGTGTCGCCGGCCGTGGACTTCACCTCGAAGATGCCATCCTCGATGGTCAGGATGGACACGTCGAAAGTGCCACCGCCCAGGTCAAAGATGAGCACGTTCTTCTCGCCGCCCGCGCAGCCCTTCTTGTCCAGGCCGTAGGCGATGGCCGCCGCCGTGGGCTCGTTGATGATGCGCAGCACATTGAGCCCCGTGATGGTGCC
Source organism: Pongo abelii (assembly GCF_028885655.2). NCBI lineage: Eukaryota > Metazoa > Chordata > Mammalia > Primates > Hominidae > Pongo > Pongo abelii. Next base: position 68,702,255 of record NC_072000.2, on the reverse strand, counting down.
CGCGTCCTTGGTGGCCTGGCGCTGCGAGTCGTTGAAATAGGCCGGGACCGTTATGACCGCGCTGTGCACCTTGCCCCCCAGGTAGGCTTCCGCAATCTCCTTCATCTTCGTGAGGACCATGGAGGATATCTCCTCTGGGAAGAAGGTCTTGGTCTCCCCCTTGTACTCCACTTGCACTTTGGGCTTGCCTCCCTCGCTCACCACCCGGAACGGCCAGTGTTTCATATCCGACTGCACTGTGGCATCCTCGAACTTCCGTCCAATCAGCCTCTTGGCGTCGAAGATGGTGTTGGTGGGGTTCATGGCCACCTGGTTCTTGGCGGCGTCGCCGATGAGGCGCTCGGTGTCCGTGAAGGCCACGTAGCTGGGGGTGGTGCGGTTGCCCTGGTCGTTGGCGATGATCTCCACCTTGCCATGTTGGAAGACACCCACGCACGAGTAGGTGGTGCCCAGGTCGATGCCGATAGCCGGGCCACGGGCAGACATCCTGACTGAAAGGCGAGTGACGTTAGGACGGGAAAACCAGGGAGATGAACTCCGCGGAGTCAACTAACGGCCACCTCGAACCAATCACCACGGGCACTACCAGCAACTCAGCTCCCCGCGCCCAGTTCCCGGCTCTTATAGCCGCCTCTGGGAACTCCCAGACCCAATCCGCTCCCGGGACCGCCCTCACAAACTCTTCCAGCTCCACCACAGGCTTGCCTAGGTCGGAGTGACTGGCCCGTGACCCAACAGATTTCAAGTTGGACGAGGGGCGGGACTCCGGCCCCAGCCAGAAGACAGAGGGGCGGCCGTTATGTAAATGAGGTTCCTCCCTGACTCTCGGCCGCCGGGCCTTGGCGCCTCGCGCGCCTCCTGCTGCTGGCTGGCGTTAGGCGCGCGCTCCCAGAGCTAGGTGTACGCGCTTTTTCGCGGTCTTTGCCCTAGCCGACGTGTATCGGATTGGCAGGGCACGCGGCCAATGAGCAGTGCGGACGGAGGCGTGGCACGGGGAGGAGGCGTGGAAGGGGAGCCCGGTGAGGAGAGCCACCGGGAGAGTTCGCTCAATTCCTGAGGTTTTAAATGCAGTTCAGTGCTAGGGTGCCGACTCACTGAGCACGCAGGGGCGGAGGAATTCATTCTGAGTTGATTGCACCGAAGAAATACGGCTGGAGCAGCTTGTTTTCCCCGGCGCCGTCCAAGGGGAGGGAATAGGGAGTTGGCGTGGCTGGGGTGGGGGTTGAGGGCGGATCCCTTGGACGGGGATTAAAGAAAAGAAAAAGTCTGAACCAGCGGTCGGCCTCCTGGGATTTTATGGTGCGTGCTTCGCTGCGTCTCAGTGGTTGTGAGCACTCGATTAAAACTGCCTGGCTGGGGCCGGGCGCAGTGGCTAACGCCTGTAATCCCAGCACTTGGGAGGCCGAGGCGGCCGGATCACGAGGTTAAGACACCGAGACCATCCTGGCCAACATGGTGAAAGCTCGTCTCTACTAAAGATAGAAAAATTAGCTGGGCGTGGTGGCGCGTGCCTGTACTCTCAGCTACTCGGGAGGCTGAGGCAGGAGAATCGCTTGAACCCGGGAGGCGGAGGTTGCAGTGAGCCGAGATCGCGCCACTACACTCCAGCCTGGGCGACTGAGCGAGACTCAGTCTCAAAAACAAAAAACCCACTGCCTGGCGGGCGGAGAGAACCTGATCCCAGTGCGAGGTCGACCGTTTTCCCGCGCCGCGTGAGGGCGGCTGGCGGGACGGCAGACAGGGGTGTGGCGGCGACTCGTCCTCCAAGGAGCCTGCATTTAAACCCTTCCTGCCTCACTCTTCATTTTTCCTGTTTGTCCTGCCGCTTTAAACTCTGGTTTCGCCTTCCTGTTCATTCCGTTGCTTATTTTAGGTCGCAAGTGCTTTATCCACTGCTTTGAGTTTTTGACTGGAAAACCCGTAATATAATCAGTCAAAACCCACACGTTGAAACACCATAAAGTCACGCAGTCTCGGTCACCCTGGCACACACGGGGTTGTGATCGTGACCTAGTCATGTTTGACTCCGCTCAATGGAATGGAATGATTTTCTTTGGCTGTGCTGTGGTTAATATTGGAGGCATAAACCCTCCGAGAAGGTAGATGAAAAGGAGCGCGATTCACTTCCTCCTGTTTAACAGCAATGTGAGGACAGTCTGGAAAATACCCTGGCACCAGGTGATAATCTGTAGAAGCAGGCTCCCATATAAATGGGCTCCTGGACGGGTGCGGAGGCTCATGCCTGTAGTTTCAGCACTTTGAAAGGCCGTGGTAGGTGGATCACTTGCTGTCAGGAGTTCGAGGCCAGCCTGGCCAACATGGCGAAACCCCGTCTCTACTAAAAATACAAAAATTAGCCGGGCGTGGTGGCGCGCGCCTGTAGTCCCAGCTACTCGAGAGGCAGAGGTTGCAGTCAGTCGAGATTGCGCCACTGCACTCCAGCCTGGGCGACAGAACGAGACTCCGTCTCAAAAAAATAAAATAAAATAAATGGTCTCCAGGAGGAAGCAAAGACAGCGATCACTTTACATAATATGTGTGGGGAGGCTGGGGAAGTCCTTCCATCAAGCTTGAACAGGTACCTACTACGTGGCAGTAAAAAGCCAAATGAAATGGCCTGGTCTTCAGAGGTGGAGAGTCTAATAAAGCGGTAAACATAATTTGGGAGAAGCGCTGAAAGCAAAGCGCCATGGGAACACAGAGGGGCACACCAAGGCTGATGGAAAAGTGCGTTGCTGAGGGCTACCTGGAAGAGGTGGCATGCCTGAGCCGGGAGCTGAAGTTCGCCAGCAAAGAGTAGGAAAGCCATTCTTTACATAGATTGTGTATGGGCGAAGATGAGAGCGGTGTTTGCCGGGGAACTAGGATTTCTGTACAGAAGATTAGTGTCACTAGAAGGGAGGGATACAGGCAAGCAATAGGCTCTTCAGGTGGATAGGATACATCTCAGAGCTTTTTGAGCCATGGTCTTTTTCCTGAGGCTTTGGGCTGGGAGCACCGTCCTTTAAAGCAGGCTAGTGATGTGCAGCCATGTAAAAGCTGTATGAAATGGCGCTGGAGAAAAGCTTTCGTCAACCCAGAAGTTATCTGTGACCAAAAAGTAATGTTGACAGAATTCTATAAAGTCAGTCAATGAACATTTAAGATTATTTTATCTAGTGGTATATATCATTTCCAGGTTTTAAGAACTGGCTATTAATCGGTTAATGGCATCAGTTAGTACTAATTTTAACCATAATTCCTATCCTCTTTTCCATGAATTTGAAAAAATTTTGAAAAAGACGTTTTAAAGAAAATATTAGAAAGGCTGGGCGCGGTGGCTCATTCCTGTAATCCCAGCACTTTGGGGAGGCTGAGGCGGGTGGATCACGAGGTCAGGAGTTCAAGACCAGCCTGGCCGAGATGATGAAACCCCGTCTCTACTAAAAATACAAAAATTAGCCGGGCCTGGTGGTGGGCGCCTGTAATCCCAGCTACTTGGGAGGCTGAGGCAGAGGATTGCTTGAACCCGGGAGGCAGAGGTTGCAGTGAGCTGAGATCACGCCACTGCACTCCAGCCTGGGCGACAGAGCAAGACTGTCTCAAAAAAAAAAAAAAAAAAAAAAGAAAAGAAAACATTAGGAAAACAAGGATAAAACCCGAACTTTTCTAATTGAAACTCTCATGAATTGTGAGTACAGATCTCTCGATTTTATTCTTGGAAATTCTTGTCTTTTGTGTAGTTTGGGGGTGGGGGGGTATTTGTTTGTTTGTTTTTTGAGACAGAGTCTTGTTCTGTTGCCCAGGCTGGAGTGCAGTGGCTCACTGCAACCTCTGCCTCCTGGGTCCAAGAGATTCTCATGCCTCAGCCTGCCAGATAGCTGGGTTACTTATGTGCACCAGCACGTCCGTCTAATTTTTGTATTTTTGGTAGAGACAGGGTTTCACCATGTTTGCCAGGCTGTTCTCGAACCCCTGACTTCAAATTGTCTGCCCATCTTGGCCTCCCAACGTGCTGGGATTACAGGCCTGAGTTTTTCTTTTCTCTTTTCTTTTTCTTTCTCTTTCTTTCTTTCTTTCTTTTTCTTTCTTTCTTTCTTCTTTCTCTTTCTTTCTTTCTTTCTTTTCTTTTCTTTCTTTTTTTAGAAAAGGGAATTAGTGGGCTGGAAGCAATGCATATTCTTTGTAGAACTGATGATATATGACTTAGAGATACAATCTCAGCTACAACTGAAACAAAGAATGTGAGAAACACAAATTCTTTAAATCTCTTGCATTCAGTCAGCCCTCACACACCTCAAGCAAACCAAGATTGCAAAAGAGCAAGCAGGCCAGTGTTCTCACATAGAAACACTAAAATTAGAGCTTCAGAGGAATAGTTTCTTTTGCACAGTAACTGTGCTACCTCTGTGCCCAGATATTACAAACACATCTTGCAATCTGACCACCACATTCATCTTTAACACAGCCTTCTGAAACCACAGTAGCAATTACACCCACATTTTCGTTAGCTATGTATATTTTTTTCTGCTCTAACTTGTGTTTCATATATTCCATAGTTTAAGTGGCATCTTAAGCTTTTCCCAAAAAAGACACTGTATTTGTATTTTGGGTTTTTTAAAATTTGTTTGTTTGTTTTAAGAGACAGGGACTTGCTCTGTCACCCAGGCTGGACTGCAGTGGCAGGCTCACAGCTTGCACAAGCGATCCTCCCACTTCAGCCTCCGGAGTAGTTAGGACTACAGGCATGCACCACCACACCCGGCTAATTTTTGTATTTTTGTAGAGATGGGGTTTTGCCATGTTGGTCAGGCTGGTCTCGAACTCCTGAGCTCAAGCTCTCCACCAGTCTCAGCCTCCCAAAGTGCTGGGATTACAGTAGTGAGCCACCACACCTGGCCAATATTTTTTCTTTACATTAAATATGATCATGCCTTTTATTTAGCATTACTCATTGTGGGATTTATTCTAAGGAAATAATAGAAAATGCAGGTAGTATTATTTATGTTAATGATAATAGAAAGGAAATGGTTTAAATATCCAAAAATAAGAGATTACCTAAATTATAGTACATGCATATGATGAATTCTTATGCAGCCGTAAAAATGGTTTACAAGATTTTTAATGACACGGAAAAATGTTCTTGGTATAATTAAGTGAACAAAACATATGAAACTTGTATATTCTTATATGTAGGATAATCTTATATAGATTTAAAATGCATCAAAATTGGTTATCTAGAAGGTAGAATTATCAGTGATTTTTCTAAGTTTCCTTACTGTGCTTTTACCATTGATTTTGAGAACTTGACTATTAACAGCTATATTAGTCCATTTTCATGCCGCTGATAAAGACACCCGAGACTGGGTAATCTATAAGGGAAAAAGAGGTTTAGTGGACTCACACTTCCATATGGCTGGGGAGGCCTCACGATCATGGCAGAAGGCAAAAGGCACATGGCAGCAGGCAAGAGACAATGAGAACCAAGCAAAAGGGGTTTCCCCTTATAAAACCATCAGATCTTGTCCCTGGACTCCCCCAAGGGCTTCGGTACTGTCCTGCTCTCCGGTACTTGCAAGGGCCGAAAGGTGTACCAGCATTTCAGCAAGGCCCGGGAACCCCGCACAGCCACACTAAACCCTATGTCTGCTCCAAGGACTGGAAGTTTGAGTGCATCAGAGGCCGACAGGCCAGCCGAGGCTACAAAAACTAACCTTGGATCCTACCCTCTTAATAAAAAGATTTTGGATGCTGAAAAAAGAAATCAGATCTTACTCACTACCACCAGTTACATGGCAGCAGGCAAGAGAGAATGAGAACCAAGCAAAAGGGATTTCCCCTTATAAAACCATCAGCTCTTACTACTACGAGAATAGTATGGGAGAAACCGCCCCCATGATTCAATTATCTTTCACCAGGTCCCTCCCACAACACATGGGAATTATGGGAGCTACAATTCAAGGTGAGATTTGGGTGGGGACACAGCCAAACCTTATCAACAGTTGAAACAAAGTTTATTAGTCTTACATAGAAATTATTGCTGACTTTCAACAAGTGAACTCTCTCTTTGGCAGATTATAAATACTAGGGTGTTTCAAAGTATTTTTAAAATCCAAAGACTAAGGCTCCACAGATTAAATGGTGGAAAAAACAAGAGCTTTAACATATGTCAAATCCTCTGTAATTAATTCCTAGCACCCAGAAGAGTGCCTGGAAAGCAGTAGTAAATCACTAGCTTAGTATTTCTTAAAAGTGACCTGAGACACATTATTTAACAAAAAAACAAAATAATTTCATTTTTTTCTTTATAGTAGGAAGATACACTGCCTACCTCTTATATTTCTGTACTAAATGACACTGCAGAGACCAAAAGTTGAAACAAATTCATATCTGAAAATATTTGTACTAGAGATACAAAGGTGAGTAAGATATGGCCTAAAACTATGTGCCTAGGCACATAGTCTCCTGCCCTAAGGAGACTGAGCAATAATAAATTTTTGCAGAATTACTAGGGAAAAAAACCCCAAACTCGTGAATTTTCCTAAAATCCTCTCAGTCTCTACCCAGGCACAACCTTCACAAGGGTTGTAGATTATCTTAAGGAGATAATGTTGGCCTGAAGAGAAGATGGAATAACAGCCTCTAATTTGAGGGTCCTTGAGCAAACTGAAATTCAACTAATGATTATCTTTAAGATATCTGTAAATACTGCCATTTTATAATTCTTACAAAGTGCTGTGTCCTAAAATATTTCTTCACCTATCACTGCAGGAAAAAACTTGCCATTTGTTTCTTTGAGTCTTAAAAAATTCAGTCTTGAAATTACACTTAAGCTGTAGATACACAGTAGGCTGGGGTAAGACACTTCCATGCCTGGTATGGAAGGGTAAGAGACCTGAACCTGGAAGGCTTTTTCCAAAAAAGAAGTTAATCTACGACAATAGCAGACAAATTATACCTACTTCAACTTTTAGTGCTAACCTTATAGACCCTTGTGGAATAGACTGAAATAATCTGGAAGAAGTGAGGCTGTCCTATACTTGGAGAATCAGATTCAATATGCAATTATTGTTAATACTTATTTAATTCTTAAACTGAAAAAAAAAAGAATTATACTGGCAAAGAAGTTATTTCTCTGAACAGTAAATTGTGTTTGTTATTTGAAAAATGAACTAAGCCTCTGAAAGAGCTAAACACTTTATCAATGGATATTTATAAATAATTATTTCTTTGTGTATTAAGAAGGAAACCCAGGCCAGATGCAGTGGCTCATACCTGTAATCCCAGTACTTGGAAGACAAAGGCAGGAGGATCACTTGAGCCCAGGAGTTCAAGACTAACCTGGGCAACACAGGGAGACCTCGTCTCTACAAAAAGTTTTAAAAATTAGCAGGCATCGTGGTGGGAATCTATAGTCCTAGCTACTAGGGTGGCTAAGGTGAGAGGATCCCTTGAGCCCAGGAGTCTGAGGTTACAGTGAGCTATAATCTTGCCACTACTTTCCAGGCTGAGTAACAGATCATTCTTCTATATTGAAAGAAATCAGGATCTGGCAAATAAGAATTTTAGCTAATTCTCTTTGTGCACATCTTAAGCTACCTGAGAACATCATACTTAGCTATATCAGATACTTTATTATTGTGGTATTAGAGGATGGAAGGAGTTAATAATTTTCAAACTAATAATTTTTTTAAATGGCCAGATTGAAAAAAATACAGTATAAATAAAAGTAATATACAGACAATTTAACTTTGGAATATAGAGGAGGAAATTTTATTAGGTAAAAACAATTGATTAAAAAATGTAACAAAAGTACTTTAACCCAATAATTCCATTTTATACTATATACTAAAATACAGAAAATAATCACATTGTAGAATGCATTTATACCATTTATAATTATTATAATTCATTACATTTACAGTTAGTACAGTCAAAATTTAAGCCATTTTTATTTAGTAAATCTAATTCCACCAGTCAATCAAAAATTATTTGTTGATTTATTACTATTTTGATCTGGCACCTTTAATTATTGGTAATATTCTTTTATTTTTCTTTTTCCTAATTATGTTTAGAGGTCTGCAGTTCTGTATACCTCCTCATGTTCCCAAAAGAGATTAACTCTAGGGTTTTTTAGACTCTAATATTTCCCTAGGCTTATTTGTTTTATTTCTGTTAAAGCAGTTGAATTCACATGTATTTGAACCCTTTAGTGGGTTTTTCTCTCCTTTCTACCCACTATCACATTGCAATTAACTCTTTCTCAGATTTTCACTTAGTCTAATTATTAGAATGAATATTCAAGTTATCCTACTTTACAGCGAGGGTTTTTTAAATGATGTAACTTCTGCACATACTATTAAGAATACTGTAAATCTCTGTGCTTCTTGTTAAAACATTGGAATAAATAGTCATAAAAATAAGCATTTCCCAAAATATATAACATCTTGATATTGCAGAAGAAACAAAATAATCATAAGGAATTGAGTACATAAACAGAAAGAAGTAAAACTACAAGTATATTCAGAATAAGGAAATAAAATTCATATGGTTAAGTAATATATATGTGCACATATATATATATCAAACAAAACATTTATAGCCAGACTAAAATCTCACCAAATATTTAACTTCTCCATTAAAGATTTTTTAAAACATGTTAACCATCGTTTCACTGAATACTTAAATTTTATCTTGAAATTTGAAAGCTGAGAAGCATGGTTTATACATAAATATCGAGAATAAGTATTTTAACAGAAACTTATTCTGCCTTATTAGGTTATATTGCCAAGTTCAGAAGAAAATAATGTGTCTGATTTGTGGAAATCTACCACTATTGAAGTAATACCATTTCTGTTCTCCTTCAAGTTAACAGGTTTAAAAGGGAGTTTCATTAATATAAAAGATCAAGGTTGTGACTGGCATATACAACGGAAAAGGAAGAAGGGCAAGTGTTTTACGATAGTGAGTAATAACCAAATTATCCTGTTAAAATATTGGTCTTAAATTTTTTTTCTCTGTACCCATTACTTCTTACACTCTAAACTACAGATTTTTGGTGTAACTTTTTAAGTTGCCTAAGTACATTTCATAATATTTAAGCTATAATTCTAGTGATTTTAAGTTTAGAATTACTTATATTTATATAAATAGATTTGTGATTATGTCTCTTTATATTTGCAGTAGCCTAACAACCCCTTTTATTTTAGAAAGACCCTTGAAGATAATTAGCATATAAAGTTTTATTTTAGTATAGCTGTAACCACTGATGTTGTATAAATTTTCTAGTTACTTTTCTTCAGCAGATTTACACAGATGTTAGAGAGTCACCATGAATCAATTTTGTTACAACAAAGTGATTCCAAAGTGATCTTTACTGAGTTTTCTTGGATCTTTGCAACTGGAACTTTTTGGGTTGATGGAAGTTTGTCAGGAAGACAGAAAAGATGGTGCCACTTCAGATCTGATATTCCTGGGTCTGCACTTAAAGATTATCTGTTGAAGATTGATTCTTCCCCATGTCCTCTCCAAATTCAGATCTCTCACTTCTCCACAGGTTTAGAAGGCCCTATTTCACCACTGCCACACAGAAAAAGACAAAACTCAAGAAAAATAATATTACAAGTTGACTGCTCTACAAGATACAACATAATTCTTAGATCAGAATTTCTTGGCTTTGGCACTAGGCCAACACACTGTTAACAGAACAGAGAATGGAAACACAAGCATAGCCCCTAGAATTTAAATTTAATTACTTCCTGAATGTAACTCATACCATTCAAATATAAGATGTTCTTATTAATCTATCAGTAGGACATAAATATATAACATAAAAAAAGATAAGGGTCAAATAGAGGAAAGTAGGGAGGAAGGAAGCAGTTAAGAAGTGTTTTCCTTCAAATAAAATGATTTTACAATGTACTTTAACTTATTAATGACAAATCTCTGATTGAAACATAAATCTAACAATTTTTTTTACAGTTCATATTCTTTTTACTGTCTTCAGCCACTCTGCAAATGAAAATGAAGCATACACGCACACACACATACACGCACAAAAGAAAAGGAGGGGTTTTCCTGCAAATTCTTAGGCTTATAAGCCTCCTAATCTGCCCTAGTGATTCTGAGTAAAATTATATTTTTGGCAACAGTGCTTTTCGCTCATAATAAGATCCTTAATTTTTTTTAAATTTTTTAAACATAAGCATTTGAAAAAAAAGATGGTTCATAATCTGGATGCTTAGAATTAATGTTTCTACCATCTAAAAATGAGCTCTCCTGATTGTGTTTGATATGAGCAGTTGGTTTAAGGAGAATAAAAACATGTTAACTTTTTAAGTAAGTGGGGGCTTTTTAAGCTGTATAATTAACTGTTCCTTCCTCAAATAGGAGAAAACAAACTGCAAATTTTCTCACATAAAATTATTAATATCCCTGACTCTGATATGAAATAATCTTTTAAATTTTGGTCATCCCTTGGCCCCAGACATTCCTGTGTTTTCACTTAATACAATAATGATTAGTACATTGATATGTTCAGTTCAGAGCCAAGTATTTAATTATAATCTTCATACTATCTTTTTTGGTCAGCAATTGAGATGGATAATGAGAAATTATAATGGCTTTCTGTCCCTTAGTGATCTGTGGTAGATTTTGATGGAAAGAATGAGCAATTTTGACACTACTAATTGACTTCAGTGATTTGGTTCTCCTGAATAAGGGAACAAGTTTAAGTAGGATTTAAACTTCTTAATGCTAAATTCAACCAATTGTGTGCATATAAATGTGAGTGATATTAAGTTTGTTCAAAATTAACATTATTATTATTATTTTTTTTGAGACAGTCTGTCTCCCAGGCTGGAGTACAGTGGCACGATATCAGCTCAGGGCAACCTCCATCTCCCAGGTTCAAGCGATTCTCCTGCCTCAGCCTCTGGAGTAGCTGAGACTACAGGCATGCGCCACCACTCCCGGCTAATTTTTTGTATTTTTAGTAGAGAGGTTTCATCATGTTAGCCAGGCTGGTCTCGAACTCCTGACCTCAGGTGATTCACCTGCCTCGGACTCTCAAAATGCTGGGATTACAGGCATGAGCCAACTGAGCCACTGCTCCTGGCCAGAATTAGCATTAATTTACAAGCTGCTATTGTCATTTAGTTTATATTTAACACTTAAATGATTATATAGACATTGTCCACGGAATCTTCACCATTTCATTCTTCTGTTCTCACTTGAAAAGTGACATTTGGCAGACGGTAGCCAGATCATTAAAGTAGTAGGTTTTACATAGTAGTATAGAAATAAGGTAATAGACGCATAAAGTTAAAATAATATTAGATTGAGGGAGATTGTTTCACTTAAACCATTAAATAACCTTTTTTAAAGTTTGCTGCTAGGTTAGGTTGGTTATGCAGCTATATGTCATTTCCTGAAATTATCTTTCATTTGTTTTATGAGTAAAACTGTCTCTATAAGTTTACCCTAGAAATCCATAGGTATTTTGGGAAATTGAATTATAAGTGGCTAGACTAACCAACATTTGTTTTTAGGCAAACTTAGATTGCTCTATAAATCTTAATCAAATCAATCACATATGGTAACTGGGGAAGGGGGTTCTTCTGTTGATTAGCCAAAGATATGATGAATTTATTTGTTTTTATTTTTTGAGACAGGGTCTCGGTCTGTTGCCCAGGCTGGAGTGCAGTGACACAACCATGGCTCACTGCAGCCTGGACCTCCCAGGCTCAAGCAATTCTCTCACCACAGCCTCCCAAGTAACTGGGACTACAGGCATGCACCACCATGCCCAGCTAATTTTTAAATTTTTGTAGAGATGGAGTTTCGCTGTATTGCCAGGGCTAGTCTCAAACTCCTGGGCTCAAGCAATCCTCCCAACTCAGCCTCTCAAAGTGCTGGGATTATGAGTGTGAGCTACTGTGCCTGGTTAAGATGATGAATTTCTTATCCACATAATCTGTTAAGGCAAAAAGAGGAAACTGGTTATTCTGTTATCCTGCTTTTTCTTGGGAATATTTATTTTCAAATGATTTGAGTCCTTCAACTCAACAGTCTCATAACCAATAAAAGGAAATGGAGATTGGCGGGAGAGATTAAAACATAAAGGACAGGAATAGGGGAAATAAAGGAGGAAAAGGTCACAGACATAGAAATGTGGAAGTTGAATTCAAATTAATTTTTAACTGAACCCACCTACTATAGGCCCCTCAAAAAGGCTGACAGTACCACTAACTGTTTTAAGTTTAAATGAAGGAAAATCAAAACATAACAGCATTTAATATTTATTTCTAAAACATCATTCTGAATCAACCATTTAAATAAAGTTTTGTTTTCCACTCACGTTTTCACATTATTCAGCATGTTAATTGGGTACCCACTATTACTAGCCACCTTACCAGCACAGCAGATGACAGATGAACAAGGAGCACAATCTCATAGGAGTTTTATCACATGTGTTCCTAGGCTGAAAAGGCCCTTCTTTGTACTTCTTGATAGGTGGAGTACAGGAATGTAGAAGTCAGAAACCTAGGTTCAAACTCCAGTTCTAATATACATAGTTTCTGTGTGATTTAGGAAAAATAATCTCTCTGAACCTCAGTCCCCCATCTGGAAAATTAGTATGATACTTACCTCATAAGGCTGTGGGGATTAATTAAAATTATGTATGTAGAGCACTTTGCACAGTATAGAGAGTGCTAAATAAATGGATGCTGGGGTTATTGAGAGCCCTAGGATGGATGGATCATGGGTTTCCAAATATGGGATGCAATTTCAAGTTCTTAACACCAAATATAACCCTACTTGTTTTAGTTTCCTGGCATTCATCCTATCATCCCCAGTTTACTGCACCTCAGGTTATCAAGGATGTGGGAGGGATTCTACAAGGGTGTGTTCCCCCAGAGCTTTTTGGTACCCTGCAATCCTAGAAGTTGTTGATGCTAGGATGTCTGGAGAGCACTGGCCATTTATTACTGAGAAGCATATGTTACAAAGGAGATGGGAGTAGTAAGGAAAGTTGAAGAACTGATCAAAATAGATGAATGGCAAAAAAAAAAAAAAAAAGAAAAGAAAAATATTTTAACTTTTAATTCATGATAAAAACCCAGTTAAAATTAGGTATACCAGATTTCTTTATTCTCAACCATGTGTGCACATACACTCAGATTTTCTCTTTTGGTAGTGATTTGGCTTTTTGTTAACAACAATGACACAAGTTTTATGTTTAATTTAAATATTACAATGGTTAAACTGGTTTTGGGGAAGATTTTCCAGAAATTTATTAAATACGAAGTTCCTTAACTACTGACTTAGAGGAATGAGTATTGTTTAACCAGGGAAAAAGTTGTCAACCACCACCAGCTTCTCTTCCTACTTTTTTTTAGAATATAAAAGATAATATCTCAATTACTTTTTCCTCTCTCATCATTACTTACAAAAATCTCAATTATTTAGGCATATCCTTGGCATGTTCATAAAATTGTTCCATTAGGCATTCTATAGTTATAGTCATATTATTTTTAATCCCTACTCATCTCACCTATAATTTTCAAATGTTTGATTTTTATTCAATTTTTATATCCTGTTCATATATTTTTTAGCTACAGTAAAACATGATTTTTCATGTGTATTACTTTTTTTTCTTTTTTTTTGAGATGGAGTCTTGCTCTGTTGCCCAGGCTGGAGTGCAGTGGCATGATTTCAGTTCACTGCAACCTCCATCTCCCAAGTTCAAGAGATTCTCCTGCCTTGGCCTCCCAAGTAGCTGGGATTACAGGTGCGCGCCACCACGCCTGGCTAATTTTTTTTTTTTTTTGAGATGGAGTCTTGCTCTGTCACTCAGGCTGGAGTGCAGTGGTGTGATCTTGGCTCACTGCAACCTCCACCTCCTGGGTCCGAGCAATTCTCCTGCCTCAGCCTCCTAAGTAGCTGGGATTACAGGCTTGTGCCAATACGCCTGGCTGATTTTTTTGTATTTTTAGTAGAGATGGGATTTCACCATTTTGACCAGGCTGGTCTCGAACTCCTGACCTCGCGATCCACCCACCTCAGCCTCCCAAAGTGCTGGGAGTACAGGCTTGAGCCACTGCGCCTGGCCTAATTTTTGTATTTTTAGTAGAGATGGGGTTTTGCCATGTTGGCCAGACTGGTCTCGAACTCTTGACCTCAGGTGATCCACCCACCTTGGCCTCCCAAAGTGCTGGTGCCCAGCCTCTACTTTTCCTTTTAATTAGTGTCCTGACTGCTCTAGCAAACTTTTTTTTTTTTTTTTTAAATAATTAGCCCCTCTGGGATCCTTTCTTCTAATTGAATTTTTGTCCATACTCAAACTGTTAGTTTGCCATATACCATTTAACCCATGTGCATCATTTCTAATTTTTTTCAGAGATGGAGTCTCACTCTGTCACCCAGGCTGGAGTGTAATGGCATGATCATAGCTCACTGCTCCCTTGAACTCCTAGGCTCTATTGATCCTCCCACCTCAGCCTCCTGAGTAGCTGGGGACTACAGGTGCATGCCACCATGCCCTGCTAATTAAACAAATTTTCTTTGTAGAGATAGGGTCTTGTTATGTTGCCCAGGCTGGTCTGGAACTCCTGGACTCAAGTGATCCTCTTGCCTCAGCCTCCCGAGTAGCCGGAACTACAGATGCAAACCACCACACCTGGCCTCTCTGAACATCTTTACCTTAAAAACATGGGGGAGATGAAGACACATTTCTGAGTCTTAATCTACTGCTGCCTTGGTTGTGCTTTATTAATTTCTGAGATTCTTAGTCCTGTTTACTAAGGAATCGTAGAACGTGCAAGTTGTATTGTACTATAGTTGATGGCAAGCTTACTAACCATTCCTCTGGGTTTTCTTGCTGTGTAGAATAAAAGGGCCAAAGCAAGAGTCTCAGTGTTCATGAGACAGAAAGAGAATTTGATTACACTATATATCTGTGTAGATTCTCCTTTTATTTTTAGATTTGGAACCTGAACACCTAAGTTACAAAGGCAGAAGATCTGGCAGCTTCAACAAACTTGTTTCATTACCTTCACACCCAGGGAGGGCAAGAAGCAACAGCAAGGAATGACAGCTCTGCAGCTCTGCCCCAGGAGAGGAAGGAGATATTAGGGAGCTGGGTTGGAGAACTGGGCTGGAGAAAAGTGCTGGATATTTTTCATTCTCCCTAATTTTAAAAAGCAAGTAGTCTTTAACTTTTTGCCTTGATAAGAATTGTACATTCCACTTTAGAGAAGCCTGTGCTTCCCTGTAGCTAGTTTCAAAACAAAAAGGTATGTTCTGTGTAACATGAAACTCAGAAAAAAAAATTGAGGTGGCCAGGCACGGTGGCTCATGCCTGTAATTCCAGCACTTTGGGTGGCTGAAGTGGGTGGATCACGAGGTCAGGAGTTCAACACCAGCCTGGCCAAGACGCTGAAACCCTGTCTCCATTAAAAATACAAAAATTAGCCGGGTGTGGTGGCGTGCGCCTGTAATCCCAGCTACTCAGGAGGCTGAGGCAGAGAATTGCTTTGATTCTGGGAGGCGGAGGTTGCAGTGAGCCAAGATTGTACCACTGCACTCCAGCCTGGGCAACAGAGCGAGACTCCGTCTCAAAAAAGAAAAAAAATAAATAAATAAAATAAAAAATAAGTTGAGGTATGGCTTTCTAAAACTATAAACATCTCAGTCATGTAAAATTAGAGAGTAAAGTTTATATATTTGCTTGCTAATTGTTAGCTGTTAGTACATGTCAAAACACTAAATTAAGTCCCCTTCCTAATGGAAGAGATAATCGTTTCTTCAAAAAGTGGTAGTATTTAGAAAAAGCCCTATTCTTTAACGATGGGGAAAGCCACTGCAAGAAAAATTTTGATGAGTCACGAAAAAAGTGATCTCAAATAAATTATGTCCATTATGATACTATATACTGTAGTTTGGAAACTTGGTTTATCTGATCTCTTTATACTACTCTCTGATGGTCTCTGGGTTAGAGAACTTTTATCTGGTTCCTATCAGTAATATATATACCACATTTCATTTTAAGTTGGATTTCAAATTTAATTACTTGATAAACTATTTTATCTAAGTAAGGGTAAGATGAATCACTTTTCCTGCTTTTGCTGTTAAATTTTTAATTTTTGTGTGTATTCTACCCATCCCCTGCCTACTTCCCGTTATTTGAATTCTGCAGTTGGTTCCTGTGCTGTTCCTATGCTTACTTAACACTTCAACATATCCCCACAAATATCTGAGCTCACGTGGTGCTCTAATGCTTTCAACTAAATCTGTACTCACCAGTATGTCTCTCAGTTCTTTTGGCAACTTGTTCTTTTATGTAAATTGTATACAAAATATGATTTGCATATTTTAAATATGATGTGAACAAAAAGAGCAATGCTATTAAGTGTTCAGAATCACAAATTTATATTTTTAAAATTAGGAGTTAATTAAAATCCCTTTCATTATGAAAAGGGTACTACATTGCAAGCAATTCACATTAAAAGGCATTCTATTCAATAGATGTGTTTATTGGTGGGTCAGTTTTGCCAATGTTTTAATTCACATGTAATTATGTAGACCCTGTGTCAGCAACAACAATAATACTTTAACTGAAAAAATGATAAACTGTTTCCATTGATATACTCTGTGATTATTTTATAATCCTCAAGTTTTATAGTCTTTTACAGAAAAAAATGATAATAAAATATGGCGATAAACTGCAACTTGCCACATTTCCTCCAAATCTTAGACAGTATAAAACACAAGACATTTTTTTGTGCACTCTACTTTTATAGAACAACCAGGTTTATAATTGATCTCTTTATTTTATTAGATTTATCAATATACATGGAAGCTTTCTCAAATCTCAAAGTTCCAAAAGTATGTATTATAAAAAATCATCTTTTCCTTTAGAGGTCATATTCTTAGAGAACTATTAAAGTCTATTTATAAACAAAAATAATTGATAAACTAACACACTTTAGAAATCAGAATATTTTAAATTAAAATATTTTTAATGAATACAAGATATGTCTTTTTAATTAACTATCATAGTTAAATTTAATATCACAAAACAAAATGGCTTATCCCCACTCATTTTTCAAGTGAGGCAAAGCCACTGGAATTTACACTTAATATAAGTTTTAAATGTGATAATTAAATAATATTTTATCAATTATAGGAAATATTCATTTATAAAAATTTCCTCAGGTCCATCAATCTTTTTAGGCCAAGTTTGAGCCCATGTCAACCTTAAAGGTTAGATTCAGTGCACCTAACTTGCCTAATAAGCTTGTCAATTTAAGAATATGAATTTCATTAATAAGGGGGAATAAAGAGTAGTTAACTCACTAAAAGTGAATGGGATAGTTTCAAATAATTACTTAAAGAATTTTTAAAATTTAAACAGAAATGGCCAATGATTCTGGGTTTAAAATTTCACAGGATAACCTTAAAAAAAAAAAAAAAACACATAGAAATAGTGAAGTCATCACCTTATTGATGAAAAACTAAAGTTTAATAGTCATTGAATGGGGTAACAACCACTTGTAGTCTACATTTAAAAAGTAATTTTAATCATAGCTAAGAAAAACTAAAAACAAATAATTCTATTAAGAAACAACAAAAATGATAAACATTTAATACCTAAATGTAGATACTTAAAATCCTAAACAAAAATATTAAAGTTAAAAAGGCCTTGAAATTTGTTTCTAACAAATCATCTTATATAATCAATTCCTAAATAGCTCATATCCTTTGCTTTGGTGTTTTATCTGCTATCATCTAAACATTAGTACAGTAGAAAATCACTTAGGTTCTTTTCAAATGCTTGGCATTATAATGTGATCTCATATCTTTCCTCAAATTAAATTTTGCTCCACATATTCCACATGTATACAGATGAACATCCATGTGCTGCTCCAACTGTTCATTATTTGGGAATATCTGAAAGCAGACCTGGCATATAGTCTCACCAGCAGATAAATGAGAAATCATATGCCGTACATGGTCATGTTTTCTGAAGTTTCCTTGATCACAAATGGAACAGACATACCTGGCCATGCCTTTGTGCATATCATTGTGCAGTCGCAACTGACGCTCTCTTAAAAACTGCTTTCCACATGTTTGACAAACAAACTGTTTTTCCTTAGTATGAACAGTATAGTGTTCTCTTAAGTGACACCGCTGATAAAATCCTTTTCCACACAGATTACAAAAATGCTTTCGTCTGTGATCTCTTTCATTTTCTTCCATGATGGCACTCTTAAACATATCTTGATCTAAGCAGCTAGACATATGTTCAACCACTAGATTTTCAGTTTCAAAACGCTGGCCACAATTAGGACATCGAAAAGGGCAGGCAGAATGTTTAAATAACTGCTTTTTTTGGATACTGTTTATCTGGTAATGATTGTCCCTAAAATCATCCAGCATTTCAACAAACATATCTCTTATTTCGGACTGCTCATCAGGATTCTCTTCCAAGTCCATTTTCTCCTCAGTATTTCCTAACCCATTCATGGTCAGATCTTGGGGCTCGCCACATCGTTGGGCATGTTCCTGAAGCTGCCTACCCTTTACAAGTATTTGTCCACATTTACCACATGCACAGATATTTTCAATGTGTTTGGCTAAGTAATGAGATGACAGGTCCTCCTCGGTTATTGTAAGTCCACACAGCTCACAAGATGCATTTTCAGTATCCTCTTGTACTGGACTGCTGTTGTTAGGGGGCCTCATATTCTCTAAACCACCTCTTTCATCAGCACTTACTGACATTCGAGGTTTTAGAGTTTTCCTACCACTTTTTTTTATGCTGACATCTTCTTCAACATAGTATCTATAAAATGGCTCTTCAGGTTCATCTTCTAATTCATCATTGTCAGTGGATTCATTACAGTCTTTATCAGTAACTTTAATAATGTTAAAGTCTTTCAGTTCATCTGTAGGAATATCTTCTGGCTCCATCTTAATAATAATCCTTTTCCTCTCAGCAGCTCTGCTTTTCTCTTCGCTGGCTATTTCAGACTCCACTGTGCTACTTTTTCTGCTTCCAGTGGTTGAAGCTGAATCATCAGCAGCCTGGCTTGTGTCTCCTCTGTATTTGTCCGTCTGTGCAGAAAATGTTTTGGAAGAATCTTTTTCACCAAATTCAGCTTTGATATTACTGTCTTTTCCATCTCTAATATCTACTATTCTATGGTAAGATCTTGTGTTTTGGTATAAATGTCTGTTAGTACAGGTTAGCACATGCTCATCTAATAATTTTTCACAGCTAAAGCCAAATCCACAGCTATCACAGGTAAAACTTCGCCCAAAGCGTCTTGACACACGTTCTTTTGGAGTAGATAATTTGGACACGGAACTTTTTTTACATACATCAAATAGTGGCTCAGGAAAATTACTTAATTGTAAAGACTCTTCATCAGGCTCTCTATTATGTGGTGTATTTACTGTTGAACTTGGCTCTGCACACCACCTGTTGGCTTCATTGCCATTTCGAGCCACAGTATCTTCATACATTCTTACCCCAAATATCATTTTGCTGTTCTGTTTGCTGGAAGCAGAAGAGGAACATTTTGAACTAGAACAATCTGCATCCTGGATGTCTTCTAAACAGTCAGGAACATTGTATAGCTGTAGGTAGTTCATTGCCACTTTAAACTGCTCAAAACTGGAGGGAGCTGTCATAATTTTTCCTAAATACATAAACTGCAAAATGAGATCAAAACATTCTGCACTAATTTTCATGTTGCTGAGATTCAGTTGTGCAGTACTATGCTGATGGTTCATGAAAAACATTCTAAAATAGGAGCTACAGGCAGCTAGAACTGCCTTGTGTGCTTGAAAGTAAATGTCATCAATTGCAATACAGCAGTCACAGAGAAAACCCCATTCTCTTTGGTTGTTTAGCTGCTGAAGGACATAGCTGCTGTGGCTGGGCTTTGCCATCTTCTGTTAATTAGAGACCTATGTAAAACAAAAATATTAAAGTCAAACAAGATATAGAAAAGCACTTGACAAAATTAACTTTTATCATTTGTGACTTGCATGACTTTGCTATTACAATCAAGAAATTAAGAGCTTTCCATTCTAATAAAACTCAATAATATATATTTGAATCATTTTTTAAATTTGAAGATGGACATCCAGCCATTTATTCAGGGTTTTCATATTGAACAAAGGCATCAAACTTTGTTCAATGTTCAACTTTGTTCAATGTTCAACTTTGAATGAAACAAACTTGTTTGGAGAATGAGTACCCATATTAAAGCAGGAACAGAATGCTATTGAGGACAGTATAATAAGTGAAAAGAGCATGGGCCTGGGATCAGACAGACCTGGCTTCTTATCTAGCTTTGCCACTTTTGGGAACTTGCTTATCCTCATTGATCCTAAGTTTCCTGAACTGTAAAGGTAGGGATAATAATACCTCAAATACAGTTATCATATATGAGGATTCACAGAGGCAATGTGTAAAATGCTTGGCATGTAATAATGAAAGTAATAGTGGATGTTGTAATGGTGGTGATGCTTATTTAAGCATCAGGATAAGTTTGAGTTCATAACCTTAAAATTTCCTTCCAAATAAGAGTCCATTAGAAAGCCAGTAGTTAACCTATAAAAACTTTCAAGTATTAAATAGTCCAGGCTTGAAATAATGATATAAAGAGTGCAGAAGTTCCAAGGACCCTTTCTTATCTAGATGAGCAGTTTTATCATCAGCAACCAAAATTAATACAACTACATAGAAGATCAATATGATAGGCACATCTATAGCTATAGTCACAATTCAACTGAGTAAAAATACATATTCTTTTATTAACGTAAAACACTAAAACATTTAAATAAGAGCACTTATAGCATTTTAATGCACATTTATTCATTCAACAAACATTCATTGAGTACCTTTGGTATACCAGGCACTGTATAAAGTGTTGATCAGCAGCAGTAGCACAAGTATTCTGTATTCATTTGAGGAATTTTTACTTTTCCTAGATCAGTGATTTCATTCAACACGTATTCTGTAAAGCGCCCACTCTACAGAAGGCATCATGCTGTAGTAGAAAAAACAAGTGCTCCGGGTCAGACGGATCACAGTGTGAATCCCACTGCCTCCATGTTTCTACTCCTATATTCCCCCTATAGAGCTGGAAGCTGAACAAATGGAAGCTGAACAAATGCTGTGTCTAATTTTTAATCCTAACACAACAGTTTTTAGGCTGACCTAGAATTGTAGTTTAAGTAACATTATTATGCAAATGTCCAAGTTCTGAGTAAAACTGATTTTAGGCAGAGTAACTTATAATAGCAATCATTCACACATTAGTACCAGAAACTCTGTCCTTGTTACACCTCATTCAGAAAAGCTTTTTTCTTAAATTTTAATTATTTTTTTGAGAAAGGGTCTTACTCTGTTACCCAGGCTGGCGTGCCATCATAGCTCAGAATGTCCTCAATGGCATTGTGTTCCTGCTTTAATATGGGTACTCATTCTCCAAGCAATCCTTCCACCTCGCACCTTCTGAATAGCTAGCACTACAGGCATACGCCACCATGACTGGCTAATTTTTGTATATTTTTTGTAGAGATGAGGTCTTGCTATGTTGCCCAGGCTGGTCTCAAATTCCTGGGCTCAAGCAATCCTCCCACCTCAGCCTCCCAAAGTGCTGAGATTACAGGTATAAGCCACTGTGCCCAGCCCAGAAAAGCTTTAA
The DNA here is from genome assembly GCF_028885655.2 of Pongo abelii. Classification (NCBI taxonomy): domain Eukaryota; kingdom Metazoa; phylum Chordata; class Mammalia; order Primates; family Hominidae; genus Pongo; species Pongo abelii. The sequence continues at coordinate 68,680,551 of NC_072000.2, read as the reverse complement.
GAAGGATTAATACACCAAAAAGAGGTAAAGGAGTATGCGGCAGGGGAGGAGGGATCTAAATTCCTGTGAGACTTTTAGGTTATCTCTTGAAGATAATTTTTTCATTAAAAATTTTTGAGGCCGGGCACAGTGGCTCACGCCTGTAATCCCAACACTTTGGGAGGCGGAGGCGGGTGGATCACGAGGTCAGGAGATCGAGCCATCCTGGCTAACACAGTGAAACCCCGTTTCTACTAAAAATACAAAAAATTAGCCGGGCATGGTGGCGGGCACCTGTATTCCCAGCTACTTGGGAGGCTGAGGCAGGAGAATGGCGGGAACCCGGGAGGCGGAGCTTACAGTGAGCCAAGACTGTGCCACTGCACTCCAGCCTGGGCGACAGAGCAAGACTCCATCTCAAAAAAAAAAAAAAAAAAAAATTATGAGGCATTCACTTTCATTAAATTATAATTTCACTCAAAGTCCAAGAGGAGTTTGCTCTTTTTTCATTTTTTTTGACCTCTTTAATAATGCTGCCAAAAAAACTTAATGAACTTTATGTTCTAGTAAAGCCTATAAAAAGTTTTAAGTAAATGGACAGCTTGTATTTCAGCTGTTCTTGTTTTATGACTGAAATCTGTGATTGCTTTTGTTTGTACTACTAGCTGCATCACTGGTAGGACAAGTTTAGCACAACTAGAAGTCAAGGGCTCAGGCCTGAGAGCAGAACCTCCAATGTGACTCAAAGGACTTAATGTCATTCGGATAAGGAAAACAAGCTATATAATGCCAAGAGTTACCCTAAGGCTAGAAGGATACCCACTGTGCAGAACTCCAGCAAGAATTAAGGAGTTAGGTGATCCAAAAAGTTTTATACTGGATTTTTAAAATTTTAGTCTGAAAAAGTTTAACGGCTCATCTCAAGTTTAAAAACAGCCACCAAGCACATTAAGCATATTAAGTAATTTAGTCATAGATTTTTAGAGCTTAGATCTAATCTATTCTAACATTCTTATTCCACAGAAGGCAAAGATACAGGGTTTTTAATGTATCAGGGTATAGTTAACTGTGCTGAAGCACATACTAGGACTAAGGACTCCTGACCACCCAGATAGTAATAACCTCTATATAGCACTTCCTTGGTACTATACAGTATGGCCTTCTGGAAAGAACACTAAACAAGGACTGGGCATGGGTCCTTAATACAGGATTCGTTGGTTGGATGCTATTGAACAAGTGATTACCCCCATCTGAATTCTTTATCTGTAATGTGGCTTTATCCATACATGTCAATCTAGTCTTATTCAATAGATGTGTTCCCTAAGTTATACTGTGTAAGCTATTTCAGTAGATTTCTCACTGACATAGTAAGATTTCAGAAATATTTTTCCTCCATTGCTAGATCTCTCAAATTGGAAATAACAGTTTTGCTGGAAGTTTCTCTTGCTCCAGCCTTGGTAAATGATAATTTAAGGTCTATAAATAAGCATATCCAATGAATAAAGAAGTAACTTAAAGGAATTTTAAGGTGTTTCTGTGAGGCAAATAATCACCCTCTAAATTGTGTCATAGACTTGCAGCACCAATGAGGCATCTGAAGATGATTCACTTAGCCTCAGTGAAAGTCTAGAGAGCCTAGCATCACAGTCCCAATTCAGCACCCCAATCTCTAACTGACTTACAATTACCCCTGGATCTCAAGGAAGATTTATGTATATATGTTTCCTTTTACCTATTCCTATGTCTTATAGGTTGAATGTATGTATGCATATGGATTTGAGGATTACAGAGTATTTTAAAAGTCTAAAATGTAATGAAAGGATTCTTACATTTTAACATCAGAATATTAGAATCTATTGAATACTCATAATGTTCCTAACACTGGATAGAGCATTGAAATGGAGGGTGGAGAAGGATGGTGTACAATAGAGATAACTGTATATGAGGGATTAAATTTGAAACCAAGAAACAATTTGAGAAGTTTAAAAAACTATATTGAGGCCGGTTGTGGTGGCTCATACCTGTAATCCCAGCACTTTGGGAGGCTGAGGTGGGTGGATCACCTGAGGTCAGGAGTTCAAGACCAGCCTGACCAACATGGTGAAACCCTGTCTCTACAAAAATACAAAAATCAGCTAGGCATGATAGCGGATGCCTGTAATCCCAGCTACTTGGGGGGCTGAGGCAGGAGAACCGCTTGAACCTGGAGGCAGAGGTTGCAGTGAACTGAGATTGAGACACTGCACTCCAGCCTGGGCAACAGAGCAAGACTCCATCTCAAAGATAAAAATAAAAATAAAAATAAAAATAAACTATATTGAATAAAGTTCAGCAAGAGTTTAGAAGAAAAGCATTAATTATACCAAAATAGTAGGCTTTAGTAAGGATGTAGGATTTGAGTAAAGCCTTGATGAATGAGTAGGATAAACAGAAAGCAAGGGTGAGGCATTTCAAGTATTTATATAGATGTGTATGTAAATAATTGAGGAGGGTACACAGCAGCTTGGCTGGAAATGTAATGGGACGGAAGGTAGATTTGCTTTACTGGACTGGTAGATGAAGGTTATCAAAATAGAGTAAATGACAACTGTAATACAATACTAATATGAATAGCTAACATTTGTTATGTCTCACTATATGCCAGGCTCTATTCCAGGCAGATGTATAGGGAGATGTATATATATCTCTCACAGACACATTACACATATACCCCTATGGATATATATGGATATATGCAATATATATGTGTGCATATCTCATACATATATATTGCATATATACACGTATGTATATACATGTGTGTATGTGTGCATATATGTGTATGTATCCATATAGAGGTATCATTTTATGTGTATGTATGCATATATAAGTATCATTTTAGCATTTAATCCTCATAACAAACCCTACAAAGTAGATGCTGCTATAAGACTCATTTTCAAGATTAAATAACAGAGGCATACAGTGTTATATAACCTTTGTAATATCACAAAGAGAGGACTTCATGGGATTAGAACACAGGCAATATGACTCTAGAGCCCAAGATCATGACCTTAAAGATTCTGCCATCTATAAAAATAATGTCACATTGGCAAAATTCTTTCCTAGAATACCATCTTGCAGGGTATAGGGTCCAATCTCTATTACATTCTCTAGGTTTCTCCTTGAAACTTCCAGGAATAACCAGTTGTAGAGGCTCCCAAAGATAAGAGGTTTTATTTCAACGCACTTTAGTGACAAACACGATCAAGTTTAGAAAATTTTATGCACTATCTGCACTAGTGGCTGTGCATCAGACTCCAAATTCAGTACTTAGCACAGGAAGTTCTGCAATTATAACTGGGTTATATCCTAAAACTTTATCTTTAATGTATTTGGAACTTGAAACACACATTCCCATAGAAACAATAATATAAATGGCGGCTTAGTTTTATACCCACACCCTAAAGACATAATGGAGCTGTATATTAAGCCTAACAGTGCAGTAGTATTACTTGTATCATTAGCACTGACAAGAGATCCAAGGAGCAGTGTGATACAGCAATGCCTACTGTACTGAAGTCTCAAAGACAGGGACAAGGCTTAATGGCCTTTGTTTTCCTTGTGCCTAGCACACTCTTCCCACATAGTTGACACTTAATACATGCTTGTCAAGTGAAGGAATTAAAAAAGAACCCAGAGAGCATATACTGTTTGTTTGAATACAAACTCTACCACTAGTTTACCTATGTGGGAACTTCTTTACTTCTTTAAGCCCAATTTTCTCATCTATAAAATTGGGATAATCATACTTCTCAGAGGACTCTTATATAAATTAGAGATGACAAATGTTCCTTTGCCTTTTCAATCCAAGCATAGTACAATTTTTAAAAAATTAATGTCATAATTAGTTTATAAAATTTTATGAAATGATCAAGTTCAACCCACTGCTTTATAGATGAAAAAGCAAATTGAGGCCCTAAGAGGTTAAGTGGCATGTTCAAAGTCACATTTAGTTTTAGTGGCTGTCAGGATAAGACCCTGGTCTCCTCAATACTGGTCTAGGGCTCTTCATACTACTCTAACTGCAGCCTACACATATATCATCACCTGGCTAGCTGTTTTCTCCTCTGAAAGAATTATGTTTTGCTGAAATATAGTAGTTCTTCAAATTTGCAAGGGTTGTTTGCATCTACACAAAATGGCCTCAGACTGTTATGCTTTTGGAGATTGTGCTTTGTTGGCTGGTTAGTATTTTTCTGTCTCTTTACTTGCAAGCCAACAACTGTCACTTCTTGAAAGGTGTGCTGATCTCCTGTGACCCACCATTTCAATCTCTTCTTGGCTGTGAAATTAAACAAAAACTCATTGAAAATTGAATCTACATATCCATTCATCCTAAAGAGGGAGCACAACATCTTCTGAAGATCTAGGGAAATGCTCATAAGTAAGATGTAAAGTTTTAATTCCTGAATTTTGCTGACAGGCGATCATATTTCCTTCCTCTTTTGCATCAGGCCAAGGCACCAGATAGCTGAGGGTGCCAACCAAATAACTTACAAGTAAGTGAGATGTTCCTGTAGTTCAGTTGCATTATATTCTAAGAAATGAACTTATCCACACAGAAAGCAGAAGGAACACAGTGGCTTCTGGAATATTCCTCTCTCCCTCCAGAAGCAGAGGAGGAAAAGTACATTTTAACCCATTCATCCTAACTAGGCAGCACAGCATCTTCTGACCACCAGAGGGCACTGTGTAAACAGTAGGCTCTTCTCAGCTAAAAACGCTTCACCAGGAAATCCCTTAATGCACATGGCATTCGTATTCTTAGGGTTCGTTTTGTAGGACTTCTATTTCAAAGTACTAATTCTGTGGACTCAGATTTTGTCTGGAACCCACTTAAAAATGCCCCTCCCTGTACTTTGTCTCAGCTGCCACCACTATGTACCAATCACCTAGACTACTTGGGAGCTGCCTAGAACTTCTCCCTCATAATCAACCACTAAGTGTTGCCAATTTTCCCATTAAATATTTCTCAAATCTGCCCATCTACTCCATCCCTACCTTTCCTGCTCTCGCAAGGCCTCTATTATCACTCCTGAGTTATTAAAATAGGCTCCTCAACCAGTCTCTCAAATCCTTCCCTCTCAGGTAATCTTTTTCTTCCCAGAGCAATGCTGTTTTGAAGATGATTCATGAAGAAGAAAAATCATATCACACTATTTTACCACGGTTCCCCTCACATATCTTCAGGCTAAAGTATAAAATCATTATTGAGGCATACAAAGCCCTCCATGCCCACCCATCTAGTCTTACATGTTTAGCTACTGCCTGCTTCAAACTTCAGGTTCAAGCAACATAAAACTGCTTGTCACCACCTTCACCCTCCTCCACACACACCCAGTATACTTCATGAATTTCTTACTTCCCCTCCAGTTTTACTCATACCGATTGGTTCTTTGGGTCTGAACCTCCCACATATCATTTAAAAATCAGTTCATCACCTCCTGCAGAAAGCCTCTGTAACACCTTTCTCTCCCACTATTTTAGGTTTTGATCTCATTGTATATTACCTCTTTATTTTGCACTTTTTACACTGTATTTTAATAATCAGAACAGCTACATGAAGTAGGTGTTAAAGCACAAACTAACCAGACTGCCTGGGTTCATATCCTGGCTCTGCCACTTATTAAGTGTGTGACCTTGAGTAGGTTGCTTAGTCAATTTGTGCTTCAATTCTCTAAGAAGGGATGGTAATCCTTTCTACCTCTGAAGAATTATTGTTAAGTATATCTCTCATGGAATAAGTGCTAAATAAGAACTGGTTATAATTATGTGTTGGTCTCCCCCATGAGACTGTGAGCAACTTTAAGGCGAGGACTTTGGCTTTTTCATTTCTCTGGAATATTAAGTATTCAGTAAATGTTACTGAATGAATAACTGGTGAGGCAGCTCTCTCTATGATGATGAGAGGGATTACCCAGTTTCCTTCTTTGAGCAGATCCTACACATTTTTTTTTTTTTTAATTGAGACGGAGTCTTGCTCTGTCACCCAGGCTGGAGTGCAGTGGCACGATCTCGGCTCACTGCAAGCTCCGTCTCCCGGGTTCACGCCGTTCTCCTGCCTCAGCCTCCCGAGTAGCTGGGACTACAGGCGCCCACCACCACGCCCAGCTAATTTTTTTTTTTTGTATTTTTAGTAGAGACAGGGTTTCACCATGTTAGCCAGGATGGTCTCAATCTCCTGACCTCGTGATCTGCCTGCCTCGGCCTCCCAAAGGGCTGGGATTACAGGCGTGAGCCACCACACACCCAGCCAGATCCTACACATTTTTTAAAAAATTGTATTGTTTCCAATTTTGTGGCTCCAGTTTTGTTTAATTCAAACCAAAATCCTGAAAACGTCACAATCATATAATTGAAATTCAACAAAATGAAACCAATAAAAAATATCATAAAATGTATGTTCATTCTAAGAAACTTAACTCCATTTTTAAGCCTTAAGATTCCCCCTGATCCCAAATAACCTAACACACCAAAAGCCTTGCCATTTCCCACATGCTGTTCCTTTGCTTAGAACCTTTTCAATGTCTAGCTCACTCTGTTTGGGACTTTTTTTTTCCTTTCTTTTCTTTTGAGACAGGGTCTGGCTCTGTCATCCAGGCTGGAGTGCAATGGGGCAATTTCGGTTCACTGCAACCTCCGCCTTCCAGGCTCAAGCGTTCCTCCCACCTCAATCTCTCGAATAGCTGGGACTACAGGCACGCGGCACCACGCCCAGCTAACTTTTGTATTGTTTGTAGAGACAGGGTTTCGCCATGTTGGCCAGGCTGGTCTCAAACTCCTGAGATCAAACAATCCGCCTGCCTAGGCCTCCCAAGGTGCTGGGATTACAGGCGAAAGACATTGTGCCTGGCCTCTTTGGGAAGTTTTTTCTGATCTTAGGGTGAGGCAGATGCCTCTCTTCTGTGCTGCCAAAACAGCCTATACATACAACAATATGGTACCAATAATGCATCATCAAAACTGTGATGATCTATTACCACACTTAAGGCAGATATCGTAATTATTTGGCTCCCCTGCTTTACTGCAAGCTCCTTGACATCAGGGCAGTATCGCAGTCATTACTAAATGTCTGACATGTAGTTGATATTTGATGAGTTTTTGAATGAATAAATGTTTAAACAGGTAAGTTTTATTTTGCTTATCAATTTTTTGTTTATTTCAATCATGGCAACTTTTATATAGTGGCTGGAAATTAAAATTAAAATTAAAATTTAAAGCATTTTCCCATACATTATACAACTGATCTCACAACCACCCAGAGATAGGTATTTTTATTATCCTCATTTTGCAAATGAAGAAACAGGTTCAGTGGTTGACTTCCCCGAAACTGCTTATCTTGTAAGTAGAAGCTGAGACTCTCGATTCAAAGCCCTAAGTTTCAGTTTGTGTAAACCAGACAACACTCTTCTGAATATGACTATTAGCTGAAGTGCCCCTTTGGAACATTCTAAGCCTCCTAGAGTCACCTTTTTCATGAATCTAAAAGCTCTCATCATTCTCTTACTGCCCCATCTTGCAGGAAGAATGTCCAGTCCCTTCCCTAAATCCCCTTCCATCTGCTAACTCCCCACTGTCCACCAGAGCATGCCTCTTCTAATACTTCAGATTCAAAGTGGGGATGGAACTCATCTCTAAAAAGGACTGCATGCATCTCATATAGACAAAAGAAAATCTGGTTAATTCTTTAATCTTCAAATTTTATTTTGAAAACTATTTTAAATTCAAAGACAGAGTAGTATAAAAACCACCCATGTCCCCAACACTCTCAAATAACCAATGTTGTAATTAACTTTCTATGTACTATTTTGGGGCTCTGTTTTTAGATCATCATCAACTTCTTCACAGTTCATTCTTCTTAAATACACACGGTTAAGGAGTCCCTGCCGCTTCCTCCCCAATATCAGTCTCTTCCATGCCACATCTGAAAACAGCAGTCACTGACCCTTCTTTTGTCTAATTTCCTTTCCATATGTTCAGCATGCAATCTTTGGTGCTGATCAAGAGGAACCCCATCCCATATCAGCACAGGGATATATTGGCAGTGGTCTTCATGGCAAGTATACCCACTCCTTCCTAATTATAAATTATGAAACTCTCTATAAAGGTGAGGGTTTGCTTTTGTTTTCATGTGTTTGGCTGCTGTTAATCAATCCATCAGAGGCTGGGCAACAACATTAACATGAACAAAGTATGAAAAATAGCCCACCATGATACAGTAAGTATTTAATAAGGACAAACCTAAAATAGCAGCCCAGTTACTTAATCAAATAATTTTAAATCAGCCCAATGCAAAACACTCCCCTTTCCTCTACCTGGCAATTCTTACCAACCTGAGTAATGTGAACAGAGAACATGAGTCCATGAATCACCACAGGCCATCCCCAGGCAGAGTGAGGCACACACAGCTGTGATCAAATGTTGCCTTCTCTCGTTTTAAACAAGGAATTAACTGTACACAGTGATTATCTCTGGGGAGTGGGAGTCAAAATGACTTTCATTTTTGTATTTTATGTACTTCAGTACAGGCTGAATTTTTACAAAGAGCATGGATTTTATAATAAAAAAATTTTTTCCATTTTGAGAATAGACATGAGTAACCCTTAATTTGGTTCACATAAGAATATGAGAAAAAATAATTTCACCATTTTAGCATGAGATACTAGCACAGAAGAAAATGTCAGGAGAAAACATTCTATAGAGACCAAAGTGACCTCTCAAGAAGATGTTTCTCAAATATATCTCAATTTTTTGGGAAGACAACAGATTGCAGCTTATTAACAAAAATCTATGGGAATTTTTCTGTATTTCTATACCAAATAGTTTCCTCTCCTTTGCACCAAAGGCTTAGTGCTTTTCCTGGCTAGAGGGCAAGTCTGAAAGCAGGTACTTCTTTTCTCCTGCACATTAGAAAGGGAAATTATGCTACAAAGAAAACGAGATACTCTTAAAAAGGTCCATGAACTGTATCTTCCCCAGAGCCTGGCAAAAGAGGAGAATGAGGAAGCAGTACAAAAATTTATAAGTGTTAAACTGAAATCAAAGCACAAGGTCAAGAGCAAGTGGCTGTGACTGTGCTCATGCCCTGCTAAGGCCCTGGTTAAATATGGTTTCTCTTTTCTCTGACAATGATACACCAGTCCCTTCCCCACAAAAACCCCAAAAAAGTAGGCCATCCTATTAGGAGTGGGAAGAATAGAAAGGCTTCAGGAAAGACTGTTCAACCTGAGTTATTCAATACCATGAAAATGTGGTATTAATGGAGAAAGCCTGCTCATAAAATGAATGTTAAGAGGTTACCTGAAGACTCTACTGTAGACGTTATGTTTATTAACCTTTGGAAAGCATTTCACTTCCACTATGCTTCAGTTTCCTGTTTTTGTTGTTGTTGTTTGTTTTTTTGAGACGGAGTCTCGCTCTTGTTGCCCAGGCTGGAGTGCAGTGGCGTGATCTCGGCTCACTGCAACCTCCGCCTCCCAGGTTCAAACGATTCTCCTGCCTCAGCCTCCTGAGTAGCTGGGATTACAGACGCCCGCCACCACGCCAGGCTAATTTTTGTACTTTTAGTAGAGATGGGGTTTCGCCATGTTGGCCAGGCTGGTCTCGAACTCCTGACCTCGGGTGATCCACCCGCCTCGGCCTCCCAAAGTGTTGGGATTACAGGCGTGAGCTACTGCGCCCAGCCCAGTTTCCTGTTTCTTTAAGAGGAGGAACCCCCTTTCTAGCTCCCAAAGTCATCCAGTTATTATTGAAACTTTATTAGATATCCAGCAAGTGATTCAAAAGCAAAGTTTTGAGGTTCTGAGCAAATGATGGCCAGCCATCATTCAAGCCTCATCTTTTTGTACTCAATTTTCCCGGTTTCTCCACATCGTTATCTATCTGCACTGACAAAATTTCATGGAATCTACCGTTTCAAAGAAGACTGTGATTGCTCTGTAAATTATGAGAACTGCATCCTTCACCAAATCTGCTTCAGAGTGCCTCCAACTTCAGCTCAAGACATTGATCCTAGGTTGCCTCAAAAAGCCTCGGACCACTCTTTGGGTTCAAGTGTCAAAGGGAACACTATTTCTTGTAGTGATACATACCGTATGGAAATACACTAACACCAATACAGAATCTGCGTGCACTGCCACACTGAAATTCGATTTAAGAACATTATCACACACATACAAATGTCCTATCAGAAAACACCAAAGATTTTCATCAACCTCTTCCTGATGCGCCCAATTTAGAAAATGTCATGTCAACCCTTCAGATCATGTACATGCGTTGTTTAGGTAGAAAGGGAGACTGGGTGGGGTGGCTGAGCTCAGACCCTGCCTACATACTTTAGTAGTAACGACTCCCGATCTGCATACAACACATTTACCGAACTTCTAGTAAGCGCCCACCGCTGCAAGTGAAAGCACTCCCTTCCCAAGAAACAGATCTTTTCCACTTAAAATTCCCAAACTCAGACCTTCCACTTTTTACTGAACAAAAAGCGTGTGTGCCGGCGAGAGGGGGTGGGAAACAGCGTAGCAAGAATTTGCACGGATCTTACGCCTCCTCCCTCGGAGCGCGCCCAAGTCTGCAGCCTCGGGCTCCGGGACACTTCCCCTCCTACCCGCCGCCGAGCCGCAGCTGTAAGTTGAGAGAAGCGGGCTCTAGGCACGTCAATCAACCGGGTTCTCCCGCCTCCCGTCTACACCTCCCCTCCCCCCTCGAAAAAAATAAAGGCAGAGAAAGAAAGAAAAGAAGGTAACTAATTTGGGAACTAGTCTCCGTAGGGGCTTCGCCTCCGACTCAGGGAGGCCGCACGCCCGGGACCTGACGCGCCGGCAACAAGCAGGCGGCCTGGCAGCCGCCCGTCACCGGGTCCTCGCAGCGCGTCCGCCGCGCTCCGGCTCCCCGCACGGATCGGCACCGCTCCGGCCCCGCACTCCGCCAGGCCCGCGGCCCGTCGCCCTCCGGCCTGGGCCAAAGTTGCGCAAATAGCCCCACAACTGGCAAATACTTACCGGCGGCAACAGGAACCAGAGCTGCGGAGATTTTAGGGAGTTTAAGGCAAATCAGCCGCGGGAAAGGCGGGCGGAGACGAAGGGGCCGCGAGCTGCAGTGGCGGCGGCGCGCGGCGCTCGGCGCTCGGGCTGGGCTGCGCGGAGAGGCTCTGGCTCTGCCAGGGACTGTGCTGCAACAAAGGACTTCCGCTGCCGCACAGCCGCGCCTGCCGCACCGCACTGAGCCGGCCCCGCTTACGCGGCGACTCCGGGTCTGCCCACCAGTTCGCTGCGGCGTCCGCCAGCCTTCCCCTCCCTCTCGCCCGCCCACCCACTCTGCCGCTGGCTGCTAGGGGCACCCGCGGTCGCCTGTTTGTTGCAACAAGTTTCTGCGTCGGGCTCCGAGGAGGCTGGCGCAACCCGCACCGCGGGGGCCGTCGCGGCGGCGGCGGCTTGACCACCCCTCTTGCCTCTCTCAAGGGTAGGCTTGGGACCTCCTCCTCCTCCTGTTTGCACAGCTGGATGGGACTGGGCTCCTCCCGACTCCCCAGGGCAGGATGCGAGGCTGCTTTCCCACTCCGTCCAGATGTCAGACCCCTGCCCCGTTGAGCCGAGCAGCTGGGCCGTCACTCGCGGTCCGCCTCGAGTGCTCCGGCAACCTCGCCCTGTCCCGTCGGTTCAGGGTCGCCTAGTCCCCGCGCCCCCCCACCCCACCTTCCGTGGGCCTGTCCGCCTCTGGCCCTGAGTCACTTCCCCCGCCATGCCCCACCTCGCCCAGTCCGCCTCTCCACCCAGGCTCCCGCGGCTCGGCCTCCCTGGCCCCGCGCCCTCATCCCTTCCCCAGCGAACACGCGGGCGCATCCTTCCCCACCCCCACCTTCACCCCAGAACTGAGGGGGTGCCTGTGCTTTTGCACACCCTGGGGAAAGTCCCCGGGTCACGCGGTTGTTTGTGGGGAGCCTGTGACGCTCAGGCTTGTCCCTATGCTTCCGCCTACAGAGTCACGACTGCGAACTGTGGAGACAGCACTCCGAGCGCGGGCCGACCCCCGCCCGGCCACTGAGGCGGGCGGGAGGGCGCGCACGTACGCACGCACGCACGCACGCACACCCCGGCCCTGGCGCCCCTCGTTCCCCTGCTACCAGACACGCGGTCACGTGGGGCCATCGCGGGCAGCAGGCGCGGGAAGCCGCGCGAGAGGCGGCCGAGGGGTGCGTGAGCCGGCGCCACTGCTTGCAGTGCGCGGCTTGGGAGCCCGCCCCTCCTGCGCGGAGGAGTCGGCCTGCCGCCGCGGCGGCATCTGGGTAAGCGACGCGGCCCTGCCCCTGTGGGCTGCCCCGGGCTCAGTCCCTCCCGCCGCGAGCCACCCAGGGCGGCGGCCTGCAACTGCACCGGTCGCGGGACAGATGCAAGTAGCTGGGGAGAGGGGTGTTTTTGGTCCGATTGAGATGTCAGGCAGGGCACAGGAGGAAAATACATCCGCGAGTGAGCGCTGGGCCCACAATACCCAGAACCACCCTTTGCTGCTCCTAGGAGCGGCCGCCGGGGCCTGATTGAGGGTGGCACACAGGGTGCCGCGAAGGTGCAGAGCCGTCCCGGCCGCGGGTCCGGGTGCGACCTCCAGCAGGAAACCCCAATAGGCCTGCGGCCTCCCTTGGGTGGCGCCGACCCCTCTTACGAGCGGGCGACTTTACAGATGCTGGGAGGACGCTGCGGCTACTGTTTCCCAGCTTGTGATTACCTAGTTTCTAGGGCAAGAAGACATCCCCCCGCCTTTTCTATCTTCAAATTATGTTTATCTTGTTCTAAGCAAATCCGGTTTTTCTTTTTGAAGCTTGACCCATCTTATCACCGTCTTCTCTGGCACTCAGTATTTGGAGTAATCAGGTGTTATCAGTTGCGGAGGCAGCGCATAGCACAACGTAGTACCTGGAACCTGACTGCACCTAGTATGTTTCAACAGTTAGCGCCCGGATCACCCCAAGGGATTAAATTTGGCATTCTTTCTCTTGAGACTCAAGTCCTTCTGGCAGAGCTGTTGATCCTCTCACAAGATTCTGTCATGTGTGTAAAGTACACTTTGGAATCTTAAATTTTAGAGCCGAGAGGTGCCTTATAGAAAATCTGTTTCATCCCTCTCGTTTTACGGAGAAGACACCAGGCCTGAAGAGCGTGATGTAGCTGGAGCTAGCTACACCTCTTGATAGCTAAGACTCCAAGGCTCCAGACACCTTGGTGATTGCACCCTCCAGCATGCCAGGACCGCAGTGCCAGTTTACCCCACTCACCTGTAGAGAATATATCCGGCGGAGGTCATTATACTTGGCTTGATTCAGGTTATGGAGAAGTCAGGCATGGCCACTGTGTGGGTTTGATAGTATTTCTAGGTGAGGTAGGCCGCCTATGATGTATTTTTGGAACTAAAAGCAGACACCCCCCAGCCACCCCTGAAAATTTAATTGCTGTTCTCTTCAAGAATAACCATTATTTGCAGCATTGGTTGCTTCCTTATGTTAAGGCATCAAAGTCTTCTTTAACAATCTGGATATATTTTAGTTAAGGGTAAATCGTGAATCCGTTATCGGACATCAACTCCTTAATAGGGAACAGAACACTGATGGGATATGACATGGAATAGATTAGTTCTGAGAGCTGGCAATCAGTGAAATATCAAGGTATGGTTAGGAAGAAAGCAGAAAGGAACCTACATAACCTGCTAACACCTTTTTTGTCCAGTCCTACCTTGAATGTCTTATTTGCATGTAGTAGAGATAGATTCTGCTCAAGTTGGCCGCTGCTTACTTGCAGTGGGCCAAGTATCATACTAGCTGCTTTCGTAGGTGAACTTTGTGTCTTTATCAAAAAGGAGATGGTACTGTCTTCATGTTACAAGCCTGAGGAAACAGGCTCATTACCTGGGCTGTGGTAATACAGTCATTTACAGTAGAATTTAAGCCTAGATCGCTTATCTCTCAAGTCCAATCAGTGCTCTTTTGCATTATATCTTGCTCCTGCTTCAGCCGGCAAGGGAATGAGAGAATCGCCTGTGGCTGATTTATTGGCGCCTGTGGTTGCCCAGAGAGGCCAAGCAGGACTTTCAGCTGCCCTCTATGCCTTACAAAGTGGAGCTGTGAGCTTCCACCCTATCTCCTGAGGGTAATGTGAAGGAGCCAGGCTGTCTAGCTGGGGAGGAGGTGCCTTCGCCGTAAAATATCCTGGCCAGGGCTGTGCTGGGAAGTGTTGCATAATGCCCTCTCCACCACTGAACCAAAGTGATTTATTTGCTATGGTCCGTAGGTGGTGCCTGACCAACTTGTCCATTTTAGCAATAACAGGGCCAGAAAAGAGTTGGGGGTTTTATATTATCGCAGGGTTTTTCCTTGTTTTAAAAAAGCAGTGCAGGTTCTCTTATCTTGATAAGTTATAAAGTGCTTCTTTCTACACCACTTCCTGTGCCCCTTTTCTGCGTATTTATTCCAAATAGCATGTGAACTTCAGTCTTTTAAGAAGAGAAAGCTAAGAAAATATTGCTCCAGTTTATTAGCACAGGCTGTGGAGACAGACCTGGCTTTTTATCTCCACTTTATACCATTTGCTGATTGTGTGTCCTAAGCTTAGGATTTTTCCTCATTTGTGAAATGGAAATGAAAATAATACATTAGTCATCACAGTGAGGATTTTAAGAGATAATGTATATAGAGCACTTAGCACAAGGCCTTGCATATAGTATTTATTATAATAATAGGTTTTGAAAATAACCAGAATAGTATTATTCTCCCTAAAAAAGGAAAGATATTGCTACTTGAACCTGCTTAGGGGTAGAGGAAGAAGAAGAAAGTGTTTGAAGCAAACATCAGTTTCAGGATTATTGATTAAATTTATTTATACTTCTGGGTTTTTGTTTGTTTGTTTTTTGAGACAGAGTCTACCTCTGTCACCCAGGCTGGAGTGCAGTGGTGTAATTTCGGCTCACTGCAGCCTCCGCCTCCTGCGTTCAAGCGATTCTCTGGCCTCAGCCTCCCGAGTAGCTGGGATTACAGGCGCCTGCCACCACACCTGGCTAATTTTTGTATTTTTAGTAGAGACAGGGTTTCGCCATGTTGGCCAGGCGGGTCTTGAACTCCTGACCTCAAGTGATCCGCCCACCTTGGCCTCCCAAAGTGCTGGGATTATAGGTGTGAGCCACTGCGCCTGGTCCATGTTTTCTTTATCCATTTGACTATCCATGGACATTTGAGTTTTTCCCCGTTATTGGCAATTCTTCTGCCTCAGCCTCCCAAGTAGCTGGGATTACAGACGTCTGCCACCACGCCCAACTAATTTTTGTATTTTTAGTAGAGACAGGGTTTCACCATATTGGCCAGGCTGGTCTTGAACTCTCACCTCAGGTGATCCGCCCTCCTCAGCCTCCTAAAGAGCTGGGATTACAAGCATTTATTTACCCTTCTGCTTTCCCTTTGCTAGCAGGAATTTTCTCTCTCTTTTTTTTTTTTTTTTTGCTTGATTGAGAGAAAAAGTGCTTAGAGTGTTCAGTTATTTTTGATATTTTTCTAATTCATTTCGTCTCTGGTTACAAATCAGTCATGCATGGATGTTTTATTTTTTCTGAAATCTCCAAGCACTTTAAGCAAAGGGTTTTATTAGCCCACTTGAGTAATGTGTTCATGGGAGTATACTTCCATTGCGAAAGAAGTATTCGTTTACTTGTATTCAGAAGTTTTAGTTACTCTTGGCTGTACTGTATTCTAGGTCTGTACTAGCATTATAATTTTCCAGCTTTCTCCTGTCCTTTGAGTACCTTATTTTTTCTTTTAGAAATTTGGTCTGTCTTTAATGGACGAAGAAGAATCTTTTCCTTTCTTTCTCCGGGTTCTGATTTTTTTTAAAGGTCTATTAACAATTTGTGCTTACTGTTGTTAGTATTCTTGTGTGCTTGGCTTTATCAGGCATCCTACAATGTAATGTTGGTTAGATGGGAGTTAGAGGAGCTTGGAGGTTGGCTATGTCTGCCAACAGGCAGGAGGCCCCAAACTAACGTTTCCCAGTTCCATTAAAGGTTTCTAGAGCATAACTACTCTTCCTGTTTCATCTACCACCTCCACTTCATACCCTCTTTGCTAACATCTCAGTAGATCTTAATAAGCAGATGTCTGGAATGACAGCAGATTTTACCTCAAACAGTATTTTCAGATTTAGAATTTCTATATCATTTTTAGGTGTTATGAAATCCAATCTAGGTGTAATGGAGTAAGAGAGTAAATATTTCTTTTTCCTAAATACTATTTGAAAAGAAGTCTGAAAATAGTGTGTTCCTCCACCCCCCCACCCATGCCCATCCTGCCAGTTTAGGAGCACTTTTGTTTCTTTTTTTTCTTTTTCTTTTTTTTTTTTTGAGATGGAGTTTCGCTCTTGTTGCCCAGACTGGAGTGCAATGACACAATCTCAGCTCACCGCAACCTCTGCCTCCTGGGTTCAAGCGATTCTCCTGCCTCAGCCTCCCGAGTAGCCGAGATTATAGGTATGTGCCACCACACCCGGCTAATTTTGTATTTTTAGTAGAGACGGGGTTTCTTCATGTTGGTCAGGCTGGTCTTGAACTCCTGACCTCAGGTAATCCACCTGCCTCGGCCTCCCAAAGTGCTGGGAGCGAGCCACCGTGCCCAGCCATGGAGCACTTTTGTTTCTTAATCTGGCCAATATTTTAAGGTTACAATTAGAATTACAGTTGTTGATATTTGTTCATTTAATGTAGTCAACATAATTTCCATACTTTGAACACTCTTATGGAATTGTTTATTTATAGAGACTAGTATAAAGTTGTTCTATCTTACTTAGTTTGAACTAATCCAGAGTTACTACAATCTAGAAAGTAAAGAAGGTTTTTATTGTCTCTTAAATATCAATGTAATTGTAGAGTATGAAATAATTTCTTGGGTTTCCTTGGTCCCGTGTTCTTCTGAGGCAGTGGTTCTTAACTGAGGGGTCACGTTAGAATCACCTGGGAAGCTTTTTAAAAAAAGAATCTGGGTCGGGCGTGGTGGCTCACACCTGTAATCCCAGCACTTTGGGAGGCCGAGGCGGGCGGATCACGAGGTTAGGAGATTGAGACCATACTGGCTAACACAGTGAAACCCTGTCTCTACTAAAAATACAAAAAAATTAGCCGGGCGTGGTGGCGGGCGCCTGTAGTCCCAGCTACTCGGGAGGCTGAGGCAGGAGAATGATGTGAACCCGGGAGGTGGAGCTTGCAGTGAGCCGAGATTGTGCCACTGCACTCCAGCCTGGGCAACAGAGTGAGACTCTGTCTCAAAAAAATAAAAATAAAAATAAATAAATAAATAAAGAATCTGGCCGGGAACAGTGGCCCACGCCCGTAATCCCAGCACTTTGGGAGGCCAAGGCAGGCAGATCACCTGAGGTCAGGAGTTCAAGACCAGCCTGGCCAACGTGGCGAAACCCCATCTCTACTAAAAACACAAAAATTAGCCAGGTGTGGTGGTGGGCACCTGTAATCCGAGCTACTCAGGAGGCTGAGTCAGGGAGAAGCACTTGAACCCAGGAGGCGGAGGTTGCATTGAGCCGAGATCGCGCCATTGCACTCCAGCCTGGGTGACAGAGCGAGACTCTGTCTCAAAACAAAAAAAAAGAATCTGTGCCTCACCCCTAGCAATTCAATTCTGTTTGGGCTAAGCCTGGGTTGGGACTCAGACATCAATACAGCTCTGCATAGAAGGTTTTACAGCATAGTCAGCAATAAGAACCTCTGTTTCAGGATAAAATGATTTCTACAAACATTCTTTCATTCTCTACATAATTAAATGTCACACCTCTACAGTCATGTGAAAGTTCCATTAAAAAGTTAGTCGCTATATAAAGTCTTTTATCATATGGCACTTGAAATATTTTGCTTTTGCCTTTGTATTTATAGCCGTGAGTAAGTAGCTCAAAAAAGATGTACATATTCTTCTGCCAACTTTCCTGTCTCCTTGTCTGAATGAAAATTCATCATAAAGTCTCAGTGGTAAGCATTGACAGAGAAAATATCTAAGACTGTTTTCCTACAGAAACAGTCATCTTGCTCTTTTTGTTCCTTTTTTATTATGGATTCTTACAGCCTGAGAGAATGAAGAGCTGTGTAGTCCAGGATATCAGGCTGGCTACCATAGATCTGAGAGTCCAGTCTAGTACAGTAGATTTTTCTAAATACATAAGAATCAAAGATATATATTGAATATCAAGCCAGCTTTAAACAAACATAGATACTAGTATAAAGTTGTTCCATCTTAATTTGAAGTAATCCAGAGTTACTACAATCTAGAAGGTAAAGAAGGTTTTTGTAATCTCTTAAATATCAATGCTAAAACTATTATGATAATGTATCACTGTGATAACAGATAAAACTTTTAAAAATGTAGCATTCTTATATTTTGGTTCTGGTATTTATAAGTATAATAAAATGATACTTTATTTTTCCATAATTTCTCTCACATCTTAAAATTCTCACCAGAAATTCTCAAATGTAACTTCTAAGCTCTTTCTGTATTCATGGGAAACTTTAGCTATTTCACATACTAGAGAAAATAAAATAGATGGTCAAAGAATGATGAGCAAAGGCTATACAAAAATCTAGCTAATAATTTGCAGAGTAGGTTGTATTAGAAAATGTTCTAATAACTCAATGGAATGGGGCTAGTGATTTGAAGTAAAATCTGGTATATTACAACATCAAGGATCTCCTATTATGCAAAACAAGTTTGAATGCACCTCATGTGTACTTGATTTTTTTAAATAGATTTTAATTTGTTTAATTTTAATTTTATACACTTGAAAAGTTTACTCCCTTATTTGATTCAACACATTTGCAAAATCTGCCAACAGTATAAATGTTGAAAGTTCTAGATGGGGTTTTGAAGAAAGGGCCCTGGGTTTAAACTCAGTCTTGATGTATTATCAGCACCATTTAATAGCTAGTTGTTTGACTTCAAGTATGTTTCCTGCCTTCTCTGAGCCTGTGGTTCCTCAGCCATAAAATAGAGCTGATAGTACCTGCTCTACTACCTCACAAGATTTAAAAATAAAAAAGAAAAAAAAGATAGTGTAGAGCAGTGGTTCTCAAAGTGTAGTCCAAGGAGCCACTGGAGGTTTCATGGGTCAATAAGGATCTCCCTTATATAAGAACAGATGCTCAATATACTTGAACCAAAACAACATATGACAACAGATTGAATGCAGAATCAGATAAGGGAGTCCAGCTGTATCTGTTAAAGCCAGATATTAAAGAGGATTGCAAAATGTAAATTAATATCACCCTTCTCACTTGTTTTTGAAAATTTTTTTAGGAAAAAATATGTTAATATGTAATGGGTTTATTGCTATTTTAAATATGTTAAAATTTCTTTTAATTTTGAATATAGTAAATATTGATAAATATAATCTATATAAACAACAGCTCTTCACAATCTGTAATACTTTTTTTTTTTGAGACGGAGTCTCGCTCTGTAGCCCAGGCTGGAATGCAGTGGCATGATCTCGGCTCACTGCAACCTCCTCCTCCCAGGTCCCAGTTCAAGCAGTTCTCCTGCCTCAGCCTCCCGAGTAGCTGGGATTACAGGCAAACGCCACTGTGCCCAGCTTTTTTTTTTGTATTTTTAGTAGAGACGGGGTTTCACCATGTTGGCCAGGCTGGTCTTGAACTCCTGACCTTGTGATCCGCCCGCCTTGGCCTCCCAAAGTTCTGGGATTACAGGCGTGAGGCACTGCGCCCAGCTGATAAAAGTTTTAAAAATTACTAGATGGCATTTGAGAATTACGAAAACTAGATTGAGGTCTGCAATTGGAAGAGGAGAACAGCAATGAATACGCTTCCGTTTTTATGGCTTTTAGACTGGCATAAGGTCCCAGCTGGTGATATGAAGAGGTGGCTACAACTGTAATAACAACCTGTAATCTCTCTTGAAGAAAAGAGGACAGAGCTCACAGTGATCATGCAGCTGGAAAGTGCAGGAGAAAATCCTAAAAGAATGTTGGAGTGGCAGAACCCCAAACACTGTTTATAAACTCTGCTTGAATTTCTTGCAAACCCCTCAACTGTACATGTGTGGAGCAGCCTCCAAACAGCACACTTAAGGCTAAAGGAGCAGAGATTTCAGCTGCTGTCCACCATAGGGGAGGCAGAACTTGGAGTTTAAATCCAGCTAAGGTAATTGTCCACAAAAACAAAAACACAAACACTCTTTGGAAGAATATTACAGAATCTAGAGTCAATTGTATTAATCACAATATCTAGGCTATAATCCAGAAACCATCACCCTAATCAGTGGAGACTGACCCCATAATGAGCCAAAGGTTGGATTTAGCAGAGAAGATTTAAAGCAGCTATTATAACTATGCTCAAGGATGTAAAGCAAAATGTTGTATATGTGAACAAATAGGAAATCTCAGCAGAGAACTAGAAACTTTAAAAAAGAATGAAATGAAAATTTTACATCTGAAAACACAGTATCTGAAACAATCTTGAATAGATTTAACAGATCAGATATGACAAGTCATTTAATTTGAGGATAGATTAATAGAAATTATCTAATCTGAAGTAGAGAAATAAGTTATTGTATATGAAAGTTCTCTGTAAACTTCAGTGCTCTATGTAAGTTTCAGAGTTTTTTACTCCAGGTTTCTTTCATATGTAAAGGGAAGAGGTGTGTTTGGGTCTTCTTCTGATCTGCAGCTTCCTTAATGTCCTGTCCTATCATGTCTGTGTCTAAGCTTTATACCCTCTGGTTTCTTTATTTTTATTTATTTATTTTTTTTTTTGAGACAGAGTCTCGCTCTGTTGCCCAGGCTGGAGTGCAGTGGATCTCAGCTCACTGCAACCTCTGCCTCCTGGGTTCAAGTGATTCTTCTGCCTCAACCTCCCAAGTAGCTGGGATTACAGGCATGTGCTACCAAACCTGGCTAATTTTTGTATTTTGAGTAGAGACGGGGTCTCACCATGTTGTCCAGGTTGGTCTCAAACTCCTGGCCTCAAGTGGTCCACTCACCTTGTCCTCCCAAAGTGCTGGGATTACAGGCGTGAGCCACTGCGCTTGGCCTAGCCTCTGGTTTCTAATATCCCCTGCAGTCAGATATCTGGCCCTTGCTGCTTTCCTGTACTATTGTCAGAGGTTCCAGGAATCTTTTGGTCAGTACACTCAACATGTTTGTAATGGGCCTCACCCCCATGTTTCTCTTCAGTATTTTGCACCATTGCCACCTCCTTTCTTCAAGGTCATTGCCTTTCCTCAATGACGATGTTTTCTTATTTCTCCTCCTCTGTCTTATTGTGTCTTTTCTGTTTTCCAAAGATTCATTCTTAGCTTTTTTCCCTCTTATTTCATTCTACTTTTTAGTCTACTTTATTATTTTCATACTTGGTTACTTCAGCCTTGTCGTTTCAGAGGCCTCTTCTCCCTCTCTGACTCTGCTCTCTCTAGAGCCCTGTCCTGCTTCTTGTCTCCGCTGATCACTAAACATTTCTACTTAGATATCTGGTAGACACTTGGAGCTCAGGGTGTCTGAAGTGAAACCCCTATTCTTCTTCTTTTTTTTTTTTTGAGGTGGGGTCTCAGAACCTCTTATCAAGATGGTTTCTGTACTTCTTCTCTAATGTTCTGGGACTCTGCCTTTATATCAACACCTAGCACATGGCAGTTACTCTGAAAGTGTGATCTGAAGGAATGGATGAATTCTTCCAGTTACCCAAGCTGGAATTGTGAGACTCACCTTTGATTTGATCTCTGTGGTGACAAGTCACGTCAGTTTTGTGTCTGATGTATCTCTTGTATTCCTTCCTTCATTCCCACTGCGATTACTTTGATATCATAGTAGGCTCCTAGCCAGTCTTTTCGTAGCCTTTTCCCTTGCTAATATTTTTTATATGTTGCTATTAGAGCAGTCTTGAGTCACGCCTAATGATGGTGATGATGATAATGCCTAGTATTTATTAGGCACTTACTGTGGGCCCACTATTTCTAAGTGCATTATATCATTAAATTCAAATAACCTATAAGTTAGATACTGTCATTATCCATATTTTATAAGTGAAATGGAGGCCCAGAGAGTTAAGTGTGTTGCCAAGACCACGCAGCTAGTAAATGGCAGAACTAAAATTTTAAGCTGTCTGATTTTAGTTCAAACTTTAGCTACCACGCTGTTTTCCCTCCCACAGAGTAAGTTAACTGATCATGCTGTTCTTACTCTAACATCTTCCATAGTTCACTTCAAACATGACACTACTTTTTAGTCTTATATTCAGTATCCTTTGTGAGCTGACCACATCTCATTATTTCTGTTACTTTTTTTTCTGTGCCAAGCTGAATCCTTCTGTTATCTAACTATTCATATTCTTCCCAGTAATTTTATTCATTTTATTTTTTCTGCCTGGCCTTGTTTCCCATCAAGTTGCCTGTGTTTATCTCCCTCTGATAGCATGTTCTCTAACTGCTCTATGCTACTGAATGCATTTATTTCATATTATAATTATGGTTTGATGTTTTATCTTTCCTGTGAGCCTGTAATCTTGAGTGTAGCATCTTGTCATTTTTTTCTGTCTCCACGCCTTGTACAATGCAGGCTTTTACACATTTTTTCTTTATTAAATTGCTCTTCAAAAATATCTGTTGAATAAGTGAAGAATTTAACTGTTACCAACAGATCATTAACCATAAGATTCCTGTATGGGTGGCTTATTAGTGTGCTATGTCTCATTTCCCTGTGGTTCAGTAGTTCAACATAATGGGAAGAACTGGTGAAAATGTTTATGATCCGAGGGTTTGGTTTTGTTTTGTTTTTTGAGACAATTTATCAGGCTAGTTTAAGATGCTTCAATTTGAACCATTTCATTGATTCTAAGACACGTTTTTCACATGCTGAAATTGTCAATACAGATTTTTAATTTGTTAGGTCGGGCATGGTGGCTCATGCCTGTAATGCTAGCACTTTAGGAGGCCGAGGCGGGCAGATCACCTGAGGTCAGGAGTTCGAGACCAGCCTAGCCAACATGGTGAACTCCCGTCTCTACTAAAAATACAAAAATTAGCTGGGCATGGTGGTGGGCACCTGTAATGCCAGCTACTCAGGAGGCTGAGGCAGGAGAATTGCTTAAACCTGGGAGGCAGAGGTTGCAGTAAGCTGAGATGGAGCCATTGCACTCCAGCCTGGTCAACAAGAGCAAAACTCCATCTCAAATAATAATAATAATATAACTTGGGGATTATTCCACATCAGTACATTAAATATGTAGTTTTAATAGATTCTGCCTTTTTTTTTTGGAGATAGGGTCTCGCTGTGTCACCCAGGCTGAAGTGCAGTGGCATGATTATGGCTCACTGTAGCCTCGATCTTCCTGGCTAAAGCTATCCTCCTGCCACATCCACCCAAGTAGCTGGGACTAAGGCATGCACCACCATGCCTGGCTAATTTTTGACACATAGGAAGCACTATAAAATGTTAGCTATATTTATTATATTACCGATCACTTAGCTGTCTGCTGCCCAAGCCACTGCCAATCTTCAGACGGCTAACCCTGCATTACATCACTGACCTCCTTAGACCTTGGTCTGGCTGGCTGGTGTGGAAACCTCATTCTCTTTTTCAGTGTCTGTTCTTTCAAAGGATGTTCTCCTGGCCACCCAATGATGCCCTTTATACTAGAGCTACCTTCTGCCTAAAGTACCAGGGCTCTCTCCACAGTAGGGTAGAGAAGATGATGTACAGTCTGCCACCTGCCTGAAACCAGGGTACTTCTGAATGTTTTTGCTGCTTATACTTGGCTTCTCGGCCAGAATTCTGCATATTCTTCCTCATATAGGCTTCCCCCCAGTTGTTCCACCTTGCCTTCTACTTCCTTTGGGAACCTACATTCTAATATGCGTCTGAATCCAGTTGAGATCAGGGTTTAAGTTCTTTCTTTCTTTCTTTTTTTTTTTTTTTTTTTCATTTTTTTGAGACAGAGTTTCACTGTTGCCCAGGCTGGAGTGCAGTGGTGTGATCACAGCTCACTGCAGTCTTGACCTCCCAGGCTTAAGTGATCCTCCTGCCTCAGCCCCCCAAGTAGTTGGGAGTACAGGTGCAAGCCACCATACCTAGCTAATTGTTTTATTTTTTGTGGAGATGAAGTTTCACTATATTGCTCAGGTGGGTCTCCAATACCTGGGCTTAAGCAACCCTCCTGCCTCATCCTCCCAAGGTGCTGGGATTACAGGCATGAGCCACTGTGCCAGCTTAAGTTCTTTCTCATGAGGCTCTTGGGCCACAAGTAAATTGGGGATGTGGCTTGACATCTATTTTAAGAGTTCCTGAGCTACTGTGATGATAAGTCCTCCAAACATTTGATGAGAGTTGGGAAGCCGGTATCCCCCGAGCACCAGAGGATCCCTGAGGAGGAGTGACATCTCTAGCTCAGCCAGGATACCCTGTTATGTTATTAACATTTATAGCTAACATTGAATAGCAGTTTCCATTACAACATGATTTTCACGTAAGTTATTTAACTCTGAGTCAGGAATCAGTATCTCATTTTCATTTTTCTAATGAGGAAACAAGATTAGAAACATTGTGTTCACATAGATGGAAAAGGACAGGTCTGTCTTCATGTGTCACTCATACCAAGCTATCTTCTTACCAGATGAAAAAGGGTCATATTTTATGGTTCAGCAGAGTTTATATCAGTTGTTATAATGGAGAAATTTAGTGTTAGCCGTGTTTGCAGTGAAAGTAATAGGATTGAAAACTTGAATAATTTCATTTAAATTTAGGTCTCCTTGTTACTCTGTAGGTTTGTGTGAACTGTAGACAATTTTGTATTAATGAAAAGTAATGCATATATACATACACACCTATCTATATTTATCTTGTCCTTTTTTTCAGAACCACAATGGATACTGCCAGCCATAGCCTTGTTCTTCTCCAGCAGCTGAACATGCAGCGAGAATTTGGTTTTCTGTGTGATTGCACAGTTGCAATTGGAGATGTTTACTTCAAAGCCCACAGAGCGGTGCTTGCTGCTTTTTCTAACTATTTCAAGATGATATTTATTCACCAAACAAGGTAAGGATGTGTTTTTGTAAATAAGAATTTTTAATATTGTGATTTATATAAGCTTTATTAAAATATCATTTTGGAAATTCTTTGTTACGGAGTCACACTAAGAAGTAAAATTACAATTTTTTTTTTTTTTTTTTTTTTTGCGACAGAATCTCGCTTTGTCACCCAGGCTGGAGTGCAATGGTGCAGTGTCGGCTCACTGCAACCTCTGCCTACCAGGTACAAGTGATTCTCCTGCCTCAGCCTCCCGAGTACCTGGGATTACGGGCGCCTGCTACCACGCCCGGTTAATTTTTGTATTTTTAGTAGAGGCAGGGTTTCACCATGTTGGCCAGGCTGATCTCGAACTCCTGACCTCAGGTGATCCGCCTGCCTCAGCCTCCCAAAGTGCTGGGATTACAGGCATGAGCCACCGTGCCTGGCCAAATTATAATAATTTTTTATACATTAGTAATTAAACTCAGTGTGTGGGATCCATAATGGAAAATAAGAATGAAAATAAGAATAGCTAAAATTGGCTGGGCGCCGTGGCTCATGCCTATATTCCCAGCACTTTGGGAGGCCAAGATGGGTAGATCACAAGGTCAGGAGTTCGAGACCAGCCTGGCCAATATGGTGAAACCCCGTCTCTACTAAAAATACAAAACTTACCCAGGCATGGTGGTGGGCGCCTGTAGTCCCAGCTACTCAAGAGGCTGAGGCAGGAGAATCGCTTGTACCTATGAGGTGGAGGTTGCAGTGAGCCGAGATCGTGCCACTGCATTCCAGCCTGGGTGACAGAGCGAGACTCTGTCTCAAAAAAAAAAAAAGAAAAGAATAGCTAAAATTTATTGAGGGCTTATCCCATACCCAAGCACTAAGTATTTGCCCTATAATGTAAATTCTACTGCTGTCCCTATTTTAGGGAAAAGAAAACTGAGACTGAGTTAAGTAACTTACCTATGCAGGATTATACAGCTAATAAGTTAGTTGCAGATTTGTCTGAAGCTATGTCTATGCTTTTAGTCACTAAGCTGTTAATTTTTGTTTCATATAACACTTTTGTTTTTTTATTTTTTATTTTTATTTTTTTTGAAACGGAGTCTAGCTCTGTCACCCAGGCTGGAGTGCAGTGGTGCCCAGGCTGAAGTGCAGTGGCATGATCTCAGCTCACTGCAACCTCTGCCTCCCAGGTTCAAGCAATTCTCTTGCTTCAGCCTCCCTAGTAGCTAGGACCACAGGTGTGTGCCACCACACCCGGCTAATTTTTTGTAATTTTAGTAGAGACAGGGTTTCACCATGTTGGTCAGGCTCATCTTGAACTCCTGACCTCAGATGATCCACCTGCCTCGGCCTCCCAAAGTGCTGGAATTACAGGCGTGAGCCACCGCACCCTGCTGATTTCAATAGATTCTTTCAGAAGTTTTAAGATATTTTTATTGTGGCTATAAACATATAAAATTTGTCATTTTAACCATTTTTAATTATACAATGCAGTGGTGATAATCACATTCGCAATGTTGTACAACCATTACCACTGTCTATTTCCAAAACTTTTTTATCACCCCAAACAGAAGCTTTGTACCCATTAAGCAGTAACTCCCCATCTCACCCTCTCAACCCCCGGAAACTGCTAATTTACTTTCTATCTCTATGAACTTGCCTATTCTAGATATTTTATGTAATACTTGTCCTTTTGTGTCTGGCTTATTTTACTTAGCATGGTATTTTCTGGGTTCTCCATGTTGTAGCATGTATCAGAACTTCCTTTTTATGGTTGAATAATATTCCATTGTGTGTGTAAGCCATCTTGTGTTTATCCACTCATCTTTTGGTGGACACTCAGCTTCTTTCTACCTTTTGGCTACTGTAAGTAATGTTGCAGTGAACATTGGCATACAGGTATCTGTTTGAGTCCCTGTTTTTAGTTCTTTTGATCGTTTACTTGATAGACTGTTAAATTCCTTAAGAACAGGTACCTATTTTATTCATCAATTTTCTACCTCTGGCATCTAGTATAGTGCATATCACTTAGGAGTCACTCGATTAATGTTGAACTAATCAGAATGTATGTCTGTGTTTCCTAACTTTAGGCAGTAGATTGAATATATGAAGACTTTTTGCTAGGCCATAAAGTTGGTATAAAATGAAAGTTTAAGCCTTTGTTGCCATGTTTTATTAAGGCAGATTGCTAGGTTCGAACTTCTTAGGAAGAAATTGCTTTAGTCTCAGACTATACTGTTAACTGAAAGGCCAGCTAGGTTGTGTTTCATTTCTTGTGGGTCTGTTTTTGTTTTTAACAGTGAATGCATAAAAATACAACCAACTGACATCCAACCTGACATATTCAGCTATTTGTTGCACATTATGTACACGGGGAAAGGGCCAAAACAGATTGTGGATCATAGTCGTTTGGAGGAAGGGATTCGATTTCTTCACGCCGACTACCTTTCTCACATTGCAACTGAAATGAATCAAGTGTTCTCACCAGAGACTGTGCAGTCCTCAAATTTATATGGCATTCAGATCTCAACAACCCAAAAAACAGTTGTCAAACAAGGACTGGAGGTCAAAGAAGCTCCTTCTAGTAACAGTGGAAACAGAGCTGCTCTCCAGGGTGACCACCCCCAGTTGCAGCTGTCTCTTGCTATTGGTCTGGATGATGGCACTGCAGACCAGCAGAGGGCCTGTCCTGCCACCCAGGCCCTGGAGGAGCACCAGAAGCCCCCAGTTTCCATCAAGCAGGAGAGATGTGACCCAGAATCTGTGATCTCCCAGAGCCACCCCTCACCCTCATCAGAGGTGACAGGCCCCACTTTTACTGAAAACAGTATCAAAATACACTTATGCCATTACTGTGGGGAACGTTTTGATTCCCGTAGTAACCTAAGGCAACATCTTCATACACATGTGTCTGGATCCCTGCCATTCGGTGTCCCTGCTTCCATTCTGGAAAGTAATGACCTTGGTGAAGTACATCCCCTCAATGAAAACAGCGAGGCCCTTGAATGCCGCAGGCTCAGCTCCTTCATTGTTAAGGAGAATGAACAGCAGCCAGACCACACCAACCGGGGTACCACAGAGCCTTTGCAGATCAGTCAAGTATCTTTGATCTCCAAAGACACAGAGCCAGTAGAATTAAACTGTAATTTTTCTTTTTCAAGGAAAAGAAAAATGAGCTGTACCATCTGTGGTCATAAATTCGCTCGAAAGAGCCAATTGTTGGAACACATGTATACACACAAAGGTAAATCTTACAGATATAACCGATGCCAAAGGTTTGGTAATGCATTGGCCCAGAGATTTCAGCCATACTGTGACAGCTGGTCTGATGTCTCCCTGAAAAGTTCTCGCTTGTCACAAGAACACTTAGACTTGCCTTGTGCCTTAGAGTCAGAGCTTACACAAGAAAATGTGGATACTATCCTAGTTGAGTAGCAGCTTCTCTTTCAGAATTTTTATACCAATTCTGAAAAAGAAAGTTCGCATGGCATTTTTTATTCATAAATTATTTCCTCCTCAAGTTTCATTGACTTTTTTTCTTCACAGCTTATCCATGGTTTTAAGGTTGTATATATTAGATCTTCTCATAAGACATATTAATATGTGGCTATTAAAATGTAACATTCAGTTACTACTGTGAACTTTTCACAAATGAAATTACAATTTAGAAATCAGAAATCAATGTAGAAATATGGAAACTTTAAATATTTATAGAATTTCTAAGTTTTTCCAATTACAGAATCAGTAAAATCAAATTGAATATAAAGTAAATGAAATCTGTTTTAAAGCATATTCTAAACTATCACTTCTGCCTACATTTCACATGAATTCACTCCTACCAGGATTATTTTTAAATATTTTCTTCCATATAGGAAATTAATAGTTATTTTAATGCATAACTATATGTTATACATGTTATAATGTATAAAAATTTATTTTAAGATATACCAAATCATAAGTAGTTTTATTTTTTAACTACTAGCTCCACAACATCTTACCTACATGGCTTCTCCTTACTTTTTAACATTGAGTATACCTCTTTTATTTTATTTTATTTTTTTTGTGGAGACAGAGTCTTGCTGTGTTGCCTGGGCTGGAGCGCAGTGGCGTGATCTTGGCTCACTGCAAGCTCCGCCTCCCGGGTTCACTCCATTCTCCTGCCTCAGCCTCCTGAGTAGCTGGGACTACAGGCGCCCGCCACCACGCCCGGCTAATTTTTTTGTATTTTTTTAGTAGAGACGGGGTTTCACCGTGTTAGCCAGGTTGGTCTCGATCTCCTGACCTCATGATCTGCCCGCCTCGGCCTCCCAAAGTGCTGGGATTACAGGTGTAGTATATCTCATTTTTAATAAAAAAACAGTTAAAGGGAGAAGAGTCAGAGAGACATTAAAAATATTTAAGAAACAGTAAGATATACACACATAGATAAATAAGCATGCAGAGACAGAGACTGAGCTAGAACTGCATTGACTAAAAACCCCAGGGTTGTTACCTTGGTCTAGAGTGTTTTCTTAGACACCTTAAAAAGCAATTTGAGATTTTTATGACCAGAGGTTTACATGAGTTGAAAGAGAAAGATGATAAAATATAAATCATGTTTCTACCCTCAGTATCAGGATTTTTGGGGCTTCCTGGGTTGATACTAATTTTCTAAAAATCACTTGAAAAAGTAATTTTTCAGTGGCACAGTTTTCACTTTTTTCCTGATCCATAAAACCAGCAAAGTGGATACATTCAGTGTTCTATAACTACATTTAAAATCCATGATGTTAGCTTTCCCTCTATAAATCAACTTAACTCTGTTTTATAATGGTGACACTTACAAAGCTAAAACCCCAGGAAAATTAAAGTTGATGGAATAAATAATAGATTCCCTGGCTCTATATACCTGGGAAATAGCTGGTTAAGCTTCACCACAAAGGATAGATCTAAATTGTTTCTGAAATGTTTAAATTTCAAACCCCGCATAGTCAAGGATAATAGAACAGACTCATCTTTTTTTGCCCTCTTGTTAAATTCTAAGCTTCATAGGCATTTGAATACATCTAAAAATTTTGGTTTGTGAGCCTTAGAATGTAACCACTTATAAAACTCTTGAGCTTCCTCCACTTCCGAGGACATTTCCTGACACATTCAACAGCATCAGCATTCAATCAGGAGGGAGCTCAAAGAGTAATCCAGCTAATTCTAAGGACACAAAGGTTTTCTCTAAGTAAACAGTTTAGGTAAATTACAAAGTGGTAAGTTTTTCTTGAGGATTGAATAAAGAAAGCTACTGGATATTGTGTAAGGCAGTTGAGTTTCTACCTTAAATAAGTGAGTAAAGGCTCCTATGGTTAAGACTGATGTGTGTTGAGAGCAAATCTAACTTGATAAGATCAATTGTATTGGGAGTAATTAAAACAAATGTATGTTCTTCGGGGTCAGAACTTCATCTAATTTTAAACTTTTTGCTACCAATTCACTTAAGCAACTATTCAAATTTGTACTGCCCTCAAAGATGTCATCTCATTAGAAGAACACAAGTATTAACGTTGATTTTTTGTATTTTAGGCTAGTTAAGATATATTTCCTAGCCTTCTTCAATTCAAATACTATTGTTCTTATTAAGATAATTTTTCTCCTCTACATTCTTCCCTGTTTGCCCACTCATTATTATTATTTTTTTAATTTAATTTTTTTTTTAAGACGGAGTTTCACCCTTGTTGCCCAGGCTGGAGTGCAATGGCGTGATCTCGGCTCACTGCAACCTCTGCCGCCTGGGTTCAAGCGATTCTCCTGCCTTAGCCTCCCATGTAGCTGGGATTACAGGCATGCACCACCACACCTAGCTAATTTTGTATTTTTAGCAGAGATGGGGTTTCACCATCTTGGTCAGGCTGGTCTGGAACTCCTGACCTCAGGTGATCCACCAGCCTCGGCCTCCCAAAGTGCTGGGATTACAGGTGTGAGCCACCGTGCCAGGCCCACTCATTATTCTTTGACACAGGAAATCCTTGTAGAGGTAGAGTTGTACATGTTTGATGGGATAAGACAGCAAGTGCCTCAGGGCAGAGTTTGGATAAATGGTAAGAGTTTGCTAGCGGCTGATTGGCCATGATAGACAACACTGATTTAAAGCAGAAGTATATCTGTTTGTTGAGAGTTAAGAAAATAGTGGTTAACTGTATTTCTATTCTTATAGTTCCTTTTAATATTAGAAATTCAAAGCAAATGCTCTTTCCTTGTTCCTTATAACATTCATTGTGTTTAGGAAGTGGGAAAATATCAACTTCATTTTATAGAAAAAAAATCCCAAAAGCTGAATACCAGAGATGCAGTGCATAGTGGTGTGGGACTGACCCCCAGTTTTTGTTATTGTTGTTTTCATTTATTCTGCAGGCTTTTTTTTTTTTTGAGACAGTCTTGCTATGTCACCAGGCTGGAGTGCAGTGGTGAAGTCTCAGCTCACTGCAACCTCCGCCTCCTAAATTCAAGTGATTCTCCTGCCTCAGCCTCCTGAGCATGTGCCACCATGCCCGCTAATTTTTGTATTTTTAGTAGAGGCAGGGTTTCACCATGTTGGCCAGGATGGTCTCGAGCTCCTGACCTCGTGATCTGCCCGCCTCAGATAACAGGCATGAGCCACTGTGCCCAGGTCTGCAGGCATTTTTTAAAGTAACTGTCATATGCCTAACACTGTGTCCTGAGTATTATTTTTTAAAGACATGATTGCTCACTGAGAAAATTTGCTTTGTATTTAAAAAGTTCTTCCAGCTAGGACAGGCGTGGTGGCTCACGCCTGTAATCCCAGCACTTTGGGAGGCCGAGGCAGGCGGGTCACGAGGTCAGAAGATCGAGACCATCCTGGCTAACACAGTGAAACCCCGTCTCTACTAAAAATACAAAAAATTAGTGGGTGTGGTGGCGGGCACCTGTAATCCCAGCTACTCGAAAGGCTGAGGCAGGGGAATAGCTTGAACCCGGGAGGCGGAGGTTGCAGTGAGCGGAGATTGCACCACTGCACTCCAGCCTGGGTGACAGAGCGAGACTCCATCTCAAAAAAAAAAAAAAGTTCTTCCAGCTAAAACCTTTATTTTTGACTACATCTCCACAAAATGGAGCTATACTGTTAGCCAGTATCCTAATAATATAGTGCAGTTTGCATAATGATTACCAAGCTTGAAATTTGAAATGTCATATGCACTTTCGTCTGTGTATCAGGCAGATACTAAACAAACATTTTCCCCTTGAGTCAGCTTAAAATTTTTCCTTCTTTCGAAATCTCACACAGTTGTTTTCTGGAGAAAAATAAAGACTGTTTTAGTATTTGTTCTTATTAGCGTATCATCAGAACTCAGCACAGTCTGCCTTATAAGAAAACAAAAATTTTTTTTATTTATAACTCTTGAAATTGTTACTTCTTGCTCTTTCTGATTTCCCATCCGTAAAGTGGGTGTAAGCAATACCTACCTCACAGGGGTGTTGTGAGGATTTATATTAAACGTGTTAAGTTCTCTCAGTATTATTGATTAAAATCAACCATATAAACGACATTTATTCTGTAGCTAGACCTATTAACTTTAGTATTTCAGCTTATAAATTCTAGAATGTTCTTAAAAGCAGTAATGTACCATCTAATATTCAATAACTAATTGACAGAACTCGTTATTTTTTACAAATAACTCTAGAAACAATACTGTTGCTAGAATTCCTGTTCTATTGTAATTTAATCATCACTGTTTCTTTTTAGCCTTCAGTAAGGAGGATACTAGTTCTTTGGCATTATTGGGAATAAAACTTTGTCAATTTCAGCTTTATTGAAAGTTCTCCCAAATATATTGTTTACACAAAGGAAAAGGAACAAAAACAATACAGAAATACCTTTTTTTTTTTTTTTTTTTTTTTTTTTGAGACAGAGTCTCGCTCTGTTGCCTAGACTGGAGTGCAGTGGTGTGATCTCAGCTCACTGCAACCTCCGCCTCCCAGGTTCAAGTGATTCTTCTTCCTCAGCCTCCCGAGTAGCTGGAACTATAGGCATGCACCACCACACCCAGCTAATTTTTGTATTTTTAATAGAGATGGGGTTTCACCACGTTGGCCAGGCTGGTTTCGAACTCCTAACCTTGTGATCTGCCTACCTCAGCCTCCCAAAGTGCTGGGATTACAGGTATGGGCCACTGGGCCTAGCCCATTTTTATTTCTTTGATGTAGGTGATCCAAATAGTAGATGAGGACGGACAGGAAATGGGGTGAAGGTAATAACAGTATTATTAGAAAAGTCTTCACTGAAAACTGAAGGAAATACATATTAATCTTGGAAAAAGATAGTGTGAAAAATGTGTAATTTCATTAACATTTATTTGTACAGGCACATTCTTGATGTTGTGAGTCAGATACTTGATAAGTGTCCATTTTTTGTAGCAATTGATGTAAAAATGGGCCATGCGAAGAATTTTCATAATGTAATTTGTGTCTTTATATGTTTTGAACTACATATAGATCTGTGGCACTTAAATTATTAATTTTAATTTCTTAAGAGTGAAGTCTGTAAATGATTTCTGTCTGCTGTACTTCTGTGTTTGTATGGTTGGACATTTTGAAAACTGGTGAGATTACACAATCCCAAACCTGGATGTCTTAAATACAAGGAATTACAAACTGTGATTTTTGTCTTGAAGACCTGGAAGAATTCATTGTGCTTCAGTATGTATTTGTACTGCAGTTGATTAATTAGTTAAGTATTGCTCTGGTGCAATTGACATTAACTGTCATCAGCTCCTCTATTTTGTACTAAATAAAGTCATTTAGTCAGAATGGATCAAATACAAACTTATACTTTAAAATAAACTTAGATTATAAAAACTTGTTCAATAAAAAAGACCCACTGAAAAATCTTCAAAGTACATGTAACACATAGCAAATACAGGAGACCAAAATCAATAATACATTGTGTGGCTAAACTCATCCACCTAATGTACTGTGAATTTGCTTCAGAAACATTCTTTTAGAAAGTTGTGTATCAGCCGGGCATGGTGGCTCATGCCTGTAATCCCAGCACTTTGGGAGGCCAAGGCCCAGGAGTCCAAGACCAGCCTGGGCAATATAGTGAGACCTCATCTCTGCCAAAAATTTTGGCCAGGGGCGGTGGCTCACGCCTGTAATCCCAGCACTTTGGGAGGTCGAGGTGGGCGGATCACTAGAGGTCAGGAGTTCAAGATCAGCCTGGCTAACATGGCGAAAACCTGTCTCTACTAAAAATACAAAAATAAGCCAGGTGTGGTGGTGCGAGTCTGTAGTCCCAGCTACTTGGGAGGCTGAGACAGGAGAATCATTTGAACCCAGGAGGTGGAGGTTGCAGTGAGCCGAGATCGCGCCATTGCACTCCAGCCTGGGCGACAGAGTGAGACTCCGTCACAAAAAAAAAAAAAGGCAGGGTGTGGTGGCTCACGCCTGTAATCCCAGCACTTTGGGAGGCCAAGGTGGGCGGATCATGAGGTCAGGAGATGGAGACCATCCTGGACAACATGGTGAAACCCTGTCTCTAGTAAAATACAAAAAGTTAGCTGGGTGTGGTGGCGCGTGTCTGTAGTCCCAGCTACTAGGGAGGCTGAGGCAGGGGAATTGCTTGAACCCGGGAGGTGGAGGTTGCAGTGAGCTGAGATTGTGCCACTGCACTCCAGCCTGGCGACAGAGCAGGAAACAATGAATTTCATATACTTTATCAAGACAAATTAATGACTTAATCAAAAACAAGTTTATTAGCTTAGCTTATAGAATGTGTTCTTATTTTACATCAGTGTTTGCCAAATGTTGTGTTCCTAGTGTTGAGGCAAGTAGTCTTTGTACTGGGTAACATTTTGGAGGTGTGATGCAAAAATGCATTCGTGGGCCTAATTCTTACCAACCATAATCTGTGTTAATAGAAAATTGACGTCCTAATCAAATGCTTTCCAACTGCTGTCTCTGGAAAGAAAGGTAGTATCTCGTCATTTCCCAGAAGTTTCTTGCTTTGCTTCTTTTTTTTTTTTTTTCTTTTTTTTGAGACGGAGTCTCGCTGTGTTGCCCAGGCTGGAGTACAGTGGAGTGATCTTGGCTCACTGCAACCTCCACATCCCAGGTTCAAGCTATTCTGCCTCAGCCTCCCAAGTAGCTGAGATCACAGGTGCCTGCCACTACGCTCGGCTAATTTTTTGTATTTTTAGTAGAGAGAGGGTTTCACCATGTTGGCCAGGCTGGTCTCGAATTCCTGACCTTGTGATTCACCTGCCTCAGCCTCCCAAAGTGCTGGGATTACAGGCGTGAGCCACCGCGCCCAGCTGCTTCTTTCTTCTCTATTTACAGTCTACTGTATCGCCTTTTGCCCCCAGTAACATGATCCACAATAGTAGTTCTCAACCGAGGTATATTAGTCAGGATTCTCCAGAAAAAGAAAGAAACAACAGGTAGAACTGAGAGAGAGAAAGAGATTGATTGATTATAAGGAATAGGTTCATGCAATTATGGAGGCTGAGAAGTCCCAAGATCTGCAGTTGGGAGGCTGAGAGGCTGGGGAGTCAGTGATGTTCCAGTCTGAATTTGAAGACCTGAGAACCAGGAGAGCTTATGGCATAAGTTCCAGTCCAAAAGCTGTCAGGCTTGAAACTCAAGAAGAGCTGATGTTTCCATTTGAGTCCAAAGGGAGGAAAAGACCGATAATTGCAGCTCAAGCAGTCAGGCCAGAGAAAGTCTCTTTTTTTATTCTATCCTGGCCGTCAACTGATGGAATGAGAGCCACCCACATCAGGGAGGGTGATCTTTACTCAGTCTACTGATTCAGATTTTATCTCCCTCCAGAACACCCTCACGGACACACCCAGAATAATGTTTGACTAACTATTGGGGCATCCCATGGCCCAGTCATTTGGACACATAAAATTAAATATTACACACGGCTATCCCCCCCCATAGAGACATTTGACGATGTGGAGATGTTTTTGGTTGTCACAGTTGGGTGGGCAATGAGGGAGGCTGCTGCTGGCATCTAGTAGGTGGAGTCCAGGGATGCTGCTAAACATCTCAGTGCAGAGGACAGCCTCCCGCAATACAGAATATGTACCTCAAAATGTCATTAGAGCTGAGGTTGACCAACCCTTCTAAGACCTTAAAGTAAGTTTTGTGATGGTTGTCAGGAATAAAAGAATACAAAGAAGCCCAGTTTGGGGGATTTCTATTCTAGTCATGTTTAGATCAAGTATTGGAGTATGAGATGTGTTCAGAATTAAATTCTATTTGTATTATCCTTGATCCCAGCTTTTAAAAGATGAAAATGTGATTATTAAAAATAAAAGGAAAAAATGTGATTATTAAAAATCAGAGATGTATTAATCAGCAAGACAGTTTTGAATCTATTCATATAATGTTTGAACTAAGTAATTGTCTCCCCAAAGAGGTCTCTTCATGAAATTGAGATTGTAGGTTATAATTTCTGTAAACTTTTAATCTGGCCAAAAGGTGGCACCAGTGTACCTTTAAAAAAATGTTTATTATACTTGAATTCAGCATTACTATTAATAGTAAATATTATTTAGGGCTTAGCTACTTTTAGATCATGCTTTATAGAGTCAAGACTAATGAGAATTTTCTTAAAATTTCATAAGGTACTGCAATATCTTGACATCCCTCTTTAATCAAGATGCCTCTGATTTACATGTACATATCTCAGCAGATAACTTTTTAAAATATCACATTATTGTGATACATTGAGCATTTCTGAAGATTTTTCCAAGTCATTAACTGTGAGGCCTTGGAATTTGGGCTCTTTTAATCAGGCATCACACTCAGTTTTTGGTGTTCTGCCTGGTCAAGACATAGATTGAAGGACATTTGAGTAAATACGCTCCCTTGCTTCTTTCTTGCCTTTTGTTCATTTTTTGTACATCCACAATCTGTGAGGTAGGCCAGTATGTTACTACTGAAATTTACTTTCTTTTCCAACGGTGGTTCAGCAACTGACTTTCTTCTCTCATACTTTCCAACCCATTCCATTCTGAATAAGTTAAGAGTTTTCTTACCTTCAACTCTTCTCACCTTCCAATACTAAGTGAATACAGCCTGCCTCCCCCTTCATTTCTGATTACAATATTCTCATCATCCTAGGACTTTGTACCTAATCACCAGTTGCTTCTCCTAAGTTTATTTTACAGCTGATAAGCCAACTTGGAAAATGAGCCCACTCTCCCTCAGATACATTCTCTTCCACTGTTTATAAAAGTTTGAAACGTTTTTCATTGAAACAATTTGGTGATATTGTATCAAAATAATAAAGTGTTAAGCTACTGGAACACCATGGTGTCCTTTCATGTCAAACGTCTGAAGGAATGACAGTCCTCCAAGAGAGATTCTCTGTACAACTGGTGTGTCCCCACTGTCCTGGAAACAGGAGAGGCTTGTGCCAGGAGGGAGGCTGGAGAAGATGGCTCTCACCCACTGTGGTCGTCATCTCTTGTCTGGTCTGTGTTATTAACAAGTTTCAGGAGGTTCCGTGTCAGATTTGTGTGCATCCAGCAGGCCTTTGAGGAATGGGATCTTGTGCATTTAGCACTGCCACGTTTCTTCTCTAGTGGAAGCCATGTGAAACTTAGTCCAAACCATATGCAGGTAATTAAAAAAAATTTTTTTGAACTGGCATTTATGGTAACTACCATATAGGGAGGAAAACCTGAAGAACCTGGAGTGGTTCTGTAGAAAGTGAAGTCACACCTATTACTTTTTGAAGGTGAAAACACATTTGCAAAGGCAAGGGAAGAGGTTTTAAAATGCAGATCAAAGATTCGAGGGGAGTGAATCTCAACAGTATTCCTAGCTGACCACTTCTCATTTCCCAACATTGCTCTTTTTTCACATGTGTGCTGTCTGGTGGTGTGAGCTCAGTGGTTTCTGTCCCCTCTATCACAATATTTTAAAGTCTATGAGGAAAGACATATAAAGGGAAGAGTCCTTTTTTTAAAATCTTAAATATCTCCTATTTTCCTATTAACATACCACAGTTTTGCTGCTCTCTCAAACTGGTGGCTACGCTCAGAGCCACCATGATGGCCATGCAGACAATGCACAACACAGTGCTAGGGGGTGCCTCAATTGAATGAAGGCTTCTCCCAGAGTTGTGCTGTGCCAGTGGCACAGCTGTGCATGACAGCCTTGCCTTTCCTTATCCTGGTTTAAACATTGGGTTTAAGAAGCCCTTATTTTGAACTTCTGCAGCAAGTAGCAGTTTTCACTGATATAGTCAGGATTAAACTAAGATATACAAGTGGTATAGAAATCAGAATAAGATTTAAAATTACCCCTAGGTGACACAACTAATGTCTTGGTCAAAATTGATAGAACTTGTATTAAAAGGGTGGATTTTGCTGTATGTAAATTATACCTTACTGAGAAAAAGATTCATACCACTCAGAAAAATATAAGTCTTAGAGTTTGATGAATCCTAATGATTATCATTATTCACTGTTAATCCTTCAGGAAAAACACAACAGCCAGATACTGAGGGTTTTTTAAAGAATTCTAAACAAATTCACCCTGAAATCAGGACAATTACTGATAAATCTATTTAGGGTACATTTGGATAAAAGATCAAAAACTGAGGTTGACTTTTTTTTACCTGAATTGAGTCGTGACCAATTGTTTTGGCATTTTCTGCATCTCAGCCATATAGAGTACAAGGCAGTTCTAACTTAGTCATTCTGTCAGGAGGATAGAAATACTCTAGTTTTGAGCTGGGCGCGGTGGCTCACGCCTGTAATCCCAGCACTTTGGGAGGCTGAAGCGAGCGAATCACAAGGTCAGGTGTTTGAGACCAGTCTGGCCAACATGGTGAAACCCTGTCTCTCCTAAAAAGAGAAAAAAATTAGCCGGGCATATTGGCGGGCGCCTGTAATCTCAGCTACTTGGCAGGCTGAGGCAAGAGAATAGCTTGAACCTGGGATGTGGAGGTTGCAGTGAGCCGAGATCACTCCACTGCACTCCAGCCTGGCCAACAGAACGAGACTTCGTCTCAAAAAAAAAACAAAAACGAAAACAGAAATACTCTAGTTTTGGAAGACCTGTTTAAACAGAAGTGATATTCTAAAGTTCTTATGCTGCAAATGGCCATTCCATATGGAACGTTTGCGTTGTAATTTATGTATATTTGATTAGCAGCACATGCATGCCTGAAGCTGCATTGTGATGGTGATTTCATCACAGATGTTGTACAGAAACCCACTTGTAGCCATACTGAGCAGACCTTCTGTGACCTGTCAGAGTAGGGATTTGGGAATAAAAGGTTTGAGTACAAGTGTAGAAATGACTGCATCTGCTTTGGTGTCACCTTGTGCTCCCTATCTCCCAGGAGTGCAGAAATGGAAGGCCTGGGTCCTAAGACCACAAGTACTGCTGTGAAAAGTGTATAATCCTTCTCCCATAGTAGCACTGTCAGATCAAGGCCAAAAGTTCTTTTTGAGTTTCACCACAAAGCAAGTGGTGGGGAAAGTGCACCTAGTCTTGCTAATGTCCTGAAACTGCTGGACACTGCTCCCATTGTTATGATAGGCTGGAGTTTACGGAGACAATTTTAAGGCTGGGAGTTTCCCAGACTTGGCGCCACACCATCCTCTCCTCACCTAGGTTTCCCTTCACTGCTCATTGTGCCCACACCTAGTTTTGCAGAGGATTTTCTGTGAATGTGTAGTGCACAAACACGCATACTCTCTTTCCTAAGCTCGGGAACTTAACCCTCAGTAAGCTTAAGCTTTCAGGAAGGAAGAAAGAAAGAAAAGTAGGTATTCACAAAAGGGTTGGGGACTCCAGACATCAGCATTAAAGGTAGGTCTAAAAAGGGATTGGCAGAATTGCCTGTGAGGACAACTTCAGTGAAGTGTAGTGTATCTTCTTTTTTTTTTTTTTTTAAACCAAGAAGAGATTTAATAAAACTTTTTTTTTTGAGACACAGTCTCGCTTTGTCGCCCAGGCTGGAGTGCCGTGGCATGATCTCGGCTCACTGCAAGCTCCGCCTCCCGGGTTCACGCCATTCTCCTGCCTCAGCCTCCCCAGTAGCTGGGACTACAGGTGCCCGCCACCATGCCCAGCTGATTTTTTGTATTTTTAGTAGAGACGGGGTTTCACCATGTTAGCCAGGATGGTCTGGATCTCCTGACCTTGTGATCCGCCCGCCTCGGCCTCCCAAAGTGCTGGGATTACAGGTGTGAGCCACCGCGTCCGGCCATAAAACTTTTAAAAATCCTGCAAAATGTGAAATATTAGCTACGCTATTACAGTGTTTGTTTGTACATTAAGAAGACATTTTGCTTTGAAGCCAGATTCGTTTTAGGACTTTTAAGGTACTATCAAGTTTTAAACTGGTCCCAAGATTTGGAAAGTACAGTCCTTCCTAGAGCCTGATTGTTATCATTGGGCTGTGGTTACGAAAAGATAGAGTGTTAACATTACCAAAATGAAATCAGTGCCTTAGTAAACACAGAACTTTTTAAACACCCACCTTTAGTACGTACCATCTGAATAATTCTAGCATTTTCACATTGATTAGTCATTTGAAAAATCATAAAGATTATTAACAATTCATAGGTTAATGCAGAAAATAATGAGTATATCAAGAGATGAAAACAGTGTGCTTTTGTCAAATTCACAAATGTCATCAAATTCAGAACTGCCCTTTTGGCTGAATTAGTTCAACATTGTAGGTGTTTATATTTCTCTTGCTGAAGGACTGTTTTAGGAGTGTTGTTGTAAAATCTCTGTCCAATTCCCAATTAGCAGAGTAGAACTTTTGGTAGTGCGAACTCAGTAGTTCCATCAATGTGATCTTTATAGTTATAGGAAATGAACATAGTTTGCCCACAGTTCTTTTAAAAGATCTGAATAAACATGAGTCAATATAACATTTATTCTGTATTAATAATCAGTACATAAATTAAACTTGAAACCTTTTTTCTACAGAGTATTATTTAATATTATCATCTGATCCACAGTAATTTAATACTAATTTTAATGAGAAAAAAATGAAACTTTTACTTTCATAATAGCTCATCCACTTAACATTTTTACAAAGAACTACTATAAATATGTAACACTATGCAGGCTTTTTTCTACACCTAGTCACAAATCAAAATAAGCATACTGTTTATTTAAAAACGGAACACTTTCAAACTGATGCTGTATTCATATCACCACCTTCCCCACACCAAAATTAATTGCTCTCTCTGTATACTCCCCTCTGTGCCACTCATGTTGCAGCATTATCCATGGCTTCTTTGCCTTAACCCTACCCGGTTTCTGTTGTCACTGCTCCCTAGGTTGAACTCTTGGATGGCAGGGAGCCTGTCCCCCTTATCAAATAGTGTTAGGTATGAGTTATGCCTAATACGTGTGTTGAATTAAATTGAATTTAATTAGGACACCTGAGTTTTATGTAGCTTCCTTCTAATTTTTGTAACTAAGGAGCATTACAAATTTTCTTTTCAAAAATGTACCATAAAATATACCATGGATTGAAATTTTGAATTATGCGTAAGAGAGTTCATGTTACCCAATAAAACATCATAGGAATTTGAACCTAAAGAACTCTAAATCTTAAGTGAGGATTTTTTTTAAATGCACAAATGGCAGGCAGAAAAATCAAACCCTGCTATATTGAGTATCAGATGAAATTAGAAAGTAGACTACATATTTCAATAAAGTTGACATTAAAAGGATCTTTTCAAACAGTGGGATTCTAAAGCCTAACAATTATTTTTAAAATTCTGTTGTAAACCTCTAAAAACATTCTTAACTATAAAAAATAAGGCAACTTGAAGTTAGAAATTTATGGATGAAGTTAATGCTGGATTGCATACAGAAGCCAAATTTGGTGCCTCCATGATCCATATCTTTAATGCCTTTAGCAAGTCTGTTCACATACACTGGTGAAATAACAATCTCTCAGAAGTAAATAAAGGAGATTCTAAGACTCCGCTAAGTAGTAGACCAAGTAAGATCATCACAAACTTCATGCTGTCAAATACATTACCTTGAAGGAAAATTATGCAGACAGCTTTTCTGAACAACTCCATTTGTGCCACATGCTTATTATTCTTTGAGGTGAAGGAGGTGGCAGGGAACATAATTTCTGTTTGAAAGTTCTTTTGTTTTCTGCTGCCTTTACTTAAATGTTACCAGGTACTATTTTTATATCCTATAAAGTGCTTTGAAAAAATGTTAAGTGAATAGTGCTACATAAAATAGAGGAGAATTTTCACATTCTCTGGGTTGTAAGAAGCAAAGTGAATAATATTTGAGTCTTAAAAGAGGAATGACAATATGCTGAAAAAGTTAACAAGTAGCCAATAATCCCCCTCCCCAACCCCCAGCCTTGCAAAATTCTGGGTTCAAAGAGAAACTGAATTTTGGCTAATAAATAAATAAACATTCATTAAAAGCAGAATTTATACCACAGCAAATGTAAACGAAAATTCATGTGGTGTTCCTAATATTATTTTAATGTCGTTAAATGGACATGAATTGAGCCAGAACCTATTTATATTCACTTAATGTTTGCATATAAGGTCGAATTGCTTAAATACTATTACAAGAAAAATATTTTATGACTTTGAAGCCATCTGATTTCTGCATATTTCTATAACAATAAAACAATTTGAATCACCTTAGAATTCACTGTAATAGGATTTGGCCATGTAGCAGATTGAGACCAGTTAATTTCTGAATTCCTTTTTCTAACTGAAATCTTACTTATTTCAACAGATATTCTCAATAGAAAAACAGAAACCACTTAAGAATGAATGCAAGTAAAATATACATCTCATCATAAAAACAATGAGTACATTCTAACCAAAAATATATATCAAACCAGTGAAAAAAGTAAAAACTTAGTATTAGATAAAATTTTACTTTCTTAACCAAAAAATTCATTACACATATTTACCATTTATCTGTTTTTTTTTAAAATCCCCCAAAATATTTATAATAACTGGTAAGTACTACACTTTTTGCTTGTTCTTGAGATTACTAAACATTTACAATGCAAGTGTATTGGCTTGGAGGCATCCTTGCAGTAAATGAGGGCAGGATTCTTCAATACAGTGTAAAATGCACCAACCTTAGTCAGGTTTTTAAAATTGTTCACTTTTAAATATGATAGCTGGTAGCTGTCCAAGTCCATTAGCACCACATATAGTGAGTTAAAGAGTGTTTTCAGAGAAGATGACTCGTCTTTTTTTTTTTTTTAATGTTTAAAAGTTGTACAATTAAAAGAAATTGACTTCTTGGGTCATGTGTTTTGAATTACACTTTTCATCTTGCTAAGGATTTCCACCCTCCTCCCCAGATTATAAGCGTGAAGGTAGGAAAATCTGGGGGAAATATTTTTGCACTTCAGCAAAGAATCTTGCTAATAATATCCATGATTTGGTTCAATTTCAAAGTCAGATTAGTTTCTTTTGTTAGAGGTCTCAATATGTATTTACAGAAAGAAATGAAGATGATTTTGTAGGACAAAGTAGCAAATACTTTCTATATGCAATCCATACACAATGCAAGAATTCACCCAGATCACTTAAAATAATCTAATATGCATTATTTCCTCCAAGTGGAGCTCTTGAACAAATACCTTACATCTCATACTTCATCTTTATTACTTCATCTGTTTCAAGTAGTAACACAATCACTCAATTTACACAATGGGGGAATACACACTTTGAATCCTAACCTGTGAGGTAGGGAAGTGCATTGTGGTATTATGGCCATTTCACACAAGGAAAGATTGAAATAGGATTACTTGTTCAAAAATTATGGCAATCATTGATGAGATCAGATGCTTCCCTTTCAATATGTAAATAAAAATGCAAATAAGCCCTTCTCGTTTTTGTAAAGTATATCTGGATTGAAAATAGTGATGAAGGCCGGGCGCGGTGGCTTAAGCCTGTAATTCCAGCACTTTAGGAGGCCAAGGCGGGAGGATCACGAGGTCAGGAGATCAAGACCATCCTGGCTAACACGGTGAAACCCCATCTCTACTAAAAATACAAAAAATTAGCCGAGCCTTGTAGTGGGCGCCTGTAGTCCCAGCTACTTGAGAGGCTGAGGCAGAAGAATGGTGTGAACCCGGGAGGTGGAGCTTGCAGTGAGCCGAGATCGCACCACT
Organism: Pongo abelii; assembly: GCF_028885655.2. Lineage (NCBI taxonomy): Eukaryota > Metazoa > Chordata > Mammalia > Primates > Hominidae > Pongo > Pongo abelii. The sequence continues at coordinate 68,636,334 of NC_072000.2, read as the reverse complement.
GCACTCCAGCCTGGGCGGCAGAGTGAGACTCCGTCTCAAAAAAAAAAAAAAAAAAAAAGAAAATAGTGATGAAAAAGTTAACTTTCAGTATTCATGTAAAATGCTTTTTACTGGTCTCTCAACACACAGACATGAAGGAATACTGACATTTAAATTATAATGTGCTTTAGCAAGAACTTTTCACTTTCTATTCACCCACATTCATGGCTCATTATTGGCCGAGAATAAATATTTGCACTAGATTATTAGGATTTTCCAGGACCATTACTACCAGGCTGGCTTTGAATCTACTCTCCCCTCTTTGGAGAGAAGTTGATGAATATGGCTCTTAAAGAAGTAATTCTGCAAGATGAATCCTATATTATTTGTGATAATTTACTTGGGAATTTTCCCTTCTCCTGGATGAAGAATAATATTCCCCTTGTTTTGTTTTTGCTGTTTCATTTTTTAACTTTTCACAGATAAATCCATGCAGAAATGGATATATACAGATCTGTTGAGGCAGAAAGAAGAGCGGGGGAAAAACCCACTCCCTGTTTCTACACTTTTGCACTCAGTAACAATTTGCCTGATTGAAGGATTTGTGAATGGTTCTCCTTTTTTTTTTTTTGAGACGGAGTCTCGCTCTGTTGCCCAGACTGGAGTGTAGTGGTGCAATCTTGGCTCCCTGCAACCTCCACCTCTCGGGCTCAAGCAATTCTCCTGCCTCAGCCTCCCAAGTAGCTGGGATTACAGGCGTGCACCACCACGCCCGGCTAATTTTTGTATTTTCAGTAGAGATGGGGTTCCACCACATTGGCCAGGCTGGTCTCGAACTCCTGACCTTAGCTGATCCACCCGCCTTGGCCTCCCAAAGTGCTGGGATTATAGGCGTGAACCACCGCGCCTGGCCAAATAGCGCTTATAAGTGACTTAAGACTAGAAAACCTCTCACGTTTAATTTCAATATGCATATTCTGCACACTATCTGCTGAAATTGGGAAAACGCAATGTATTTTTTGAGTTAAGCCTACTGCTTAGGAATGTAACAATTACAAATCACATTCACAAAAGTAGCTCACCTTATTCACCATTTTAAACAACATATATGTGCACTGTAAAAAATAAGTTTTTAAAAACTCAATGTGATGTTAGCCTATACACAGAGCTGAATTATCAAAAGGAAACCAGACTTTGTTATATCAGAGGTCATTAAAAAGCTTATGGCGTAAGTGCTCAATAAATACATCTTCCTCCCCCAAAGCACTCCAGTCTCCATATGCCGTTTTAGCAACTCCCTGTATGTTATGTCACTTTACACTGCAATCTGTGCTGACTTCCTCCAATCCAGAAGTGACTGCATTTCAGTGGTAGAGTTTTATAAACTTGACTTAATCTTTAGCACTTTTCTGCACTGGAATTGTACCTTTTAAGTTCTAGAGATGATAAATCTCTCATTTGTTACTGAGTAAGAAATGCCACAAATGTATAAAAGAATTCTTCATTAAGCTTGTTTTTTCTGCCATGACTCTGGAGAGTAAGTCACTGTAGAAGATTGTTTATTTTATTATCATCAGAGGCCATTTCATTAACCAGCTGTTCTATTGACAACTGAATAGCATTCTTGACGAGAGAAGAGGCTGTTTCAATTAAGAGTGTTTCATATTGTTCTGAAGTTCTATCCTCAAAACCATTATCATTAGCAAAAACCCCTACTTGCTCATTTTCAGTTGAAATTAAGAATTGCTTAGGGACATTTTTAGATTTCTTAACATCAAATTCACTGATTTCAGTGTCTGTAATAATAATAGCAATTGGCTCCATTCTTTTGCTTTCTTCTGATTTGGATTTCTCTTCAGTGATCCCATTTTCTTTAAAATCTGATTCTTGGCTCAATTCAGTATCTTTTGGCTTAGTTTCTTCAGCTACAATCTCTCTACTTTCATAGTCTTTTCCATTTGGTGCACTTTCTAGGATACTGTTACTGGCTTCTTCCACAATTTGTTGATCTGGGATTGCAGGTAAAGGAGGAACATCAGAAAGTACTGGTTGCTGATGGTCTGTTTCTGAAGTTTCAAGTGGGCTTGCTTGCTGGGGTTGAACATCTTGTTTTTCCTTGATCGTTTCAATTTCTTCAAGGATTAGAGTTCCCGTTGGAATAGCAGAATGCCCATTATCTAATCCAAGTTCTACTGAAATCACTTTCTCTCCAGAAGTTATGCTATTGCTCACATTTGATTCACAGACCTCATCACCATCTTTCCGTGAGATGCCTTCACTTAGATCCTGGGTTGACTTAGCCTTTGTTGCCTGATCATTCAATGGGGTCTGTGTTTGTATATCCAAAATTTCAGCTTCTTCCTGGACTTTGATGCTGCAGTCTGAGTCTTCTATAATTTTGGAATGATTACCCCTTTTTGGCCCTCTTGGGAATTTTATGCAGGGAATCTTAAGTCTAGATTTTGCCTTTTTCTTAGAAAGATCAGCATCCTCAGCGTTTATTGCAGGTTGCATTTCAGCCTCCAATGGCTTTTGCTGCTTTGAAGACTCTGACCTTTTCCTGCGTGTTACAAGATGTTTGAGTGAGGCCCAGGCCCCCCGTTGGGGCTCTGGCTGATCAGAAGCTCCTGCTTCTTGCGGACACTTCCTTGCTACATCAGCAGCTTCAGAGCCAGCTTTGGGCTTCAGTGCTTTGGCTGCTTTCTTTCTTCTCTTGAAGCAAAGCATGGATGCCTTTTCCTTCTGCCTTTCAGCCCCAGGACTACCTTCTGCTGATCTCTTCTCATCCTTGTTTTCTACATGAATTTCTGAAACTGTGGTTTCCATTTTTACACTGCACTCTTATTCTCTAGAAAACTATATTCTCTCTTCCTTAGCAGCCTTTTGTGACAAAAAGATGGGCAAAAATGTCACACTAGGTAAAATTTCTTCCAGGCATATTCATACCTTTCATCTTACTCCATACAGTTGTTTTAGGTGGTTTCTGTAGTATAGAAATGCCCAGTTTCTCTATGGCTTGTAATTTCTCACTGTAATTTCTTGATGAAAGCCCTTTTTTGGATAAATTTTTGCTTTATTTAAAGATCAACCTGATGAGAGAAAAGAAAGTGGTATTTTATTTCACAATGAGCCTATTATTTTCTATGGAGACTATTTCAGCTGAATGTATAAGATTCTACCAGGCATATTTTCCATATAATAACTTAATGAAATGACTGGAGAATAAACATTGGGGTTTACTTTGGCCATATTAAAGAGTTCAGTGTGATTCTATTTTGTTTTATCCTCCTTGTTGAAACTTCATTTTGGATTACCCTGCAAGTCTGATATTATCAGTTCTTTAGTTGTGTTGTCTGTGTGAATTGCTTATGACTCTAAAGTGCAAGTTAAGCAAACAACAAGAACAAAAAATGAAGTGCAGGATGAAAAGCAAGCTAATGTAATCTTTATCACACTCAATAAATAATTTTAAAGCTTCAAAGGACTTTAGAGATTGAGATTACTCAAATCCAGCCAGATGACAAAACTGAACTCCAAAGGGGAGCAGTTGTCTTGTCAAAAGCCATGCAGCTAGATAAGGTCATAGCCAGAGTTAGAACTAGAGACTTTGACTCCCTAGTTTTACCATTATAACATAAGGTTTCTGTTCTAAAAATGTATGTTCCATCAAGGAAGTGCTACTTTTCATACATATTCTTAGGAAAATTTAGCATTACTGTCATTTCCCACTCTTAAATTAGTTGTATAATTTTGACATTTTCATTTAAGTACTGTATCTGCTGTATCACATGTTTCCACCATAATCTGCACATAGTTGGAGGTCAGTAAGAGTAGTAATAGCTCTAATCTTCACCACAATATTACAAAGATGGTGGTATCACCATGTACAGATGAAGCAATTTGGCTGAGATTACGGCAGAGCTGTAACAGAGCTCAGATTAAACACAAGATTGCTTGTTGCTTAAAGCTTATGTTCTGAAACTGGGCTTTAAGAGTTTTGTCAGGAAATGAATTGTTTGGGGATACTAATCTGCAGTATTTCATTAGTAAAATAATTTTAAAATTGATTGTCATTTAACCATAAGGCACTTATCAACTCATAATTGAACCAAGAGTAGACTGAGTTCTTGTTATTTGAAAACCAAGCTTTTGAAATTCTTTATATTTTATTTTTTTGGTTCAGGAACTAATTTAAAAGCCAAAAATAAGTTGGCAAACTGCAATTGGCAAACTGTTAGATAATATAAAGGTTTATTGAAAATTTAATCCTCAGAATGGTATGATGGCACCAAAAAATGGAAATGGGAGGTGATTATCTAACAAGATCCTATGAATTTTAGTGGGTGGATGCCCTAAAATAAGCAAAGGGACTCATTCTTTATATTGTTTTTATGTAAATCCTTCACTGAAGTTTCATTTGGGTAACCCATAATTTTATGAACTGTAGAAGGAACTGGAACCCTGAAAATCAGTTTATGATCTAAGTAAATATTATCTCAGGTTGGGTGTTTCATACTGTATGCCTCTAACAGAAAGATAAAGTCATTCTAGAACAATGACGGAACTAAAATATGAACATTTGACAGTGTTTCTCCTCACATTTATAATGTTTCAGTGAGCACTAGAACCTCAGCTGATAACTGTTTAAATCTTCTCACCTCTTGTGAGTTTTCAGCACCTGAGCATTTTTGTTAAGCAGAGGCTGTATTACCACATAATAGAAATATTGAAATGAGATGTTTAGGAGTCTATCATTGGAAACTAACCTGGATTGCGCAAAGACAATCGTTTGAGAAGCTCACTTGAATGCATCTCACATACTAGAAATAAAACGAATACCCAAACAGAAACTTAACTGAAGAGGGAAAATAATGCAGTCTGTAGACAATAAAACTTTGCAGAATGTCAGACTGCAAATGATTCGCTCTTAACCAGCAAGGATAGCTTTATTGCCTCAGGAAATCTTAAAGTCCCTGTGCTTATTTCCTGAGGGAATTGCAAGTCTCATGTCACAGAAAACACCCCCTTTCCTTTTTCCGTTGAGCAGCAAAGAGCAGCCACTACCCGAGGAAAGCAATGCATCTTTCCCAGCACCAGATATGGACCACGAAGCTTCCTCCTGGAGGAAGGAATCTCGAATTCTGGCTTGACGCCCCTTATGGCAGGAGACAGAGCGCAGGATAAAGTACTCAAAAAGGAAAATGCCGGGGGCGTGGAACAGATAACCCAGCTTCAAGCTGTCTGCAGAATTATAATGTAATGGCCAGAAACCCAAAATCACATTTCTCAAAGAGGGATAAAGAAGGAAAAAAGCCACCGGCAACCCATGCTTCTAAGACAAGCTGTAAGGCGAAGGGGATAGGTGGGCAGACCCGATGAGGGTCGCGCCATGGCCGCGGATTCCTGCGGACAAGCGACCTCCCGCGTTCTTACTCCCAGCACCTCAGGGGGCTCGGATCCCCCGTGTCCAGTGGGCACCTCTTGCCCACTCTGTGGTCCGCGGACCGGACATTGCCCCCGACCCTCCTCCCCCGCAGGCTCCCCGCCCTGCCTTTACTCACGTAGGGCGTCGGGGTCCTTGGCCAACACTAATCCCGAGGTGGCGCCGCGCTCGCGGGGCCCGGCGCCCAGGCCTCCAGGGAGCCGCGGTCGCACCCGGAGCAAGGCGCCCTCTGCGGAGCCCGCCGCCGGGTGCGCCCCCTCCCCACCGCGCGGGGACAGACAGCTGGCAGCGCCAATGCGAGCGGAGCGGGCGGGCAGGGGCGGGGCGACAGCGGGAGGCGCGGGGCGGCGCGGGCGCCGGGACCCACCTGCAGAAGCAGCCTGCCTGCCTGCCGCGGGGAAGCCCATCGTGCTCCGCCCGGGCGCCAATCTCCACTGCCAGACCACATCAGCGCCGAGGCGGGGACCGCGAGAGAGCCAGCCGGAAGGTTCGGGGGGGAAGGCGGGGGGGACCAGGGCAATGGAACCCCGCGTTTTCTGAGACGCTAAATAGTGAGGTCCGGTTTCAAATTATAGACAGTCCCATTACACATCTCCTCTCCTCCCCCTCAGAATATTTAAAGACAAGGCAGACATCGCATTTTAAAAGCAGGATTCAAAACTGCATAGAATAGCGAGGTCAATGTTTGTTTGAAGCGAAAATTACATATATAAATGGAAACAGAAAGAAACCCTACTTCCTCAGGAGTGGCTTGAGTGTAAGGAGATCATCGTGGTTCATCGCCAAACAGGCTGTCAAACCTTTGTCTCCCAGTGGAAAGCAGGTGGAGGTGATTCGTGCAGAACTTTGGCCTGCAGGAGCAGCTGCATCTCTATGCGGACAAGGTGAGAAAGGCACAGGAACCCAGCTCCATCCATCTTATACCTTACATAGTTCCAAAAATAAGTTGAGGTAGCTTACAAGTTACCCATGATTCCCTTCAGGACATTCCCTATGAGGGCATTCCTGGGAGCTCCAGCTGTAAAATCTAGTAGGATCTATCACAATCCCAGCCTCCTCCTCTGGCCCCCACAGCATAGCATCCAGATGAAGAACCTGGTAAGGTGAAGTGAAGAACTACTGAAAAGCAGCTGCGTTCATCTCCTTTCTTCAACAGGATCACGCTTTTAGGGAGTGTAAATGTCAGGTGTCCATTTTTTATGTTTTTCCGGAAATGTTTTATATTTGTAAGATTCTGTAGTTTCCACAGAGGCTTATCAAGGAAAGAACTCTTGGGACACAAAAGCAAAGCCAAATATAAGCTGTCAAGATCTTAAAATTACAGATAAAAGAGGCAAGAGGTGTAAAACAGGAAAATCCATAAGCATCTAGTTTAGTTGTAATTAAGAATTCAGGGCTGGGCGCAGTGGCTCACACCTGTAATCCCAGCACTTTGGGAGGCCAAGGCAGGAGGATGGCTTGAGTCCAAGAGTTTGAGACCAGCCTGGGCAACATAGGGAGACAAAAAAAATTTAAAAAATTAACTGGGCATGGTGGTGCACGTATGGTCCCAGTTACTCAGGAGCTCAGGAGGCTGAGAAGGGAGGATCACTTGGGCCCAGAAGGTCAAGGCTGCTGTGAGCCACTATTGCACCACTGCACGCCAGCCTGGGCAACAAAGTGAGACCCTGCCTCAATAAAAAAAAAAAAAAAATTCAGTCAGCCTTGTTCACTCAGCAAACGTCTATCGAAATGGTCTTCGTATCTCTCTATGGGTTGCTAGCGCTGCTTGTTGCCAGTTTTGAACTTTAAGCCAAAAGAAATCTATTACGCTCATAAGCAATTGAGAACTATTCCTTATTGAGATCCAAGGTTTCTCAAAACTAGCAGACCTGAGAGTTTGCAAGAGTTTCAGGCAAAAAATAAAATGAGCTTATTTAGGTGAAGACAGGGTAGAATAGCTGTCTTATTTTTATTTTTATTTGAGACAGGGTCTTGCCCAGGCTGGAGTGCAGTGGTACAATCCCTGGCTCAAGCAATCCTCCCACCTCAGCCTCCCATGCAGCTGGGACCACAGGTATGCGACCACATGCCCAGGTTCTTCTTTTTTTTTTTTTGTAGAGATGGCGTCTCCCTATGTTGCCCAGGCTGGTCTTGAACTGCTGAGCTCAAGCGATCCTCCTGCCTTGACCTCCTAAAGTGCTAGGATTACAAGTGTGAGCCCCCATGCCCGGCCTTCATGTGCCTTTCTTTTAAACAAAATTAGTAAAAGGGAACTGAAAGGCAGTTTGAGGTGAGAGGTGAATTTATTTAGTATTTGAAGGGCAAATTCGGACAGACTTCCTTAAGGTATATTACAAACAAGTCATCCCTGACCTCCACCAACACACATACACACAGAGTCACTCACACAGAGTATAGTACTATAAATAACATAGTGCACCATGGTTTTTCTTTAGGATATGACTAGAACTCAATGCCATATGTGTGTGTGTGTGTTTAATGTATCCAGTAGCTCATGCATGAAAGAAACCTGTCATTCCTGAATTCAGGTGACAACAAAGGCTGTTTAAGCTATTACCCATATCATTGTCTACTACCCCATTAGTAGCTTTTCATTATATAACAGGAAATAGGCTATAAATGTATTTCTCCCATCTGATGAGAAATTATCCTACCTATAGCTTATCATGTTAATATCACCAGATACAGTGTGCCAGTAACAGAGCTTACATATTTATCTGAGCAATACTCTACTGATCTTACCATTTCTCCCATCTTGATCTCTACCCACTGCCTGGGCCTATCACTTCCAAAAATGACTTATAACTCCTTGTTAATAGCTCTTACCTTTCAGAGGCCTTCTGGGAATAAGCCCTCCAACCCCGTTCCCTGGGACACCATTGAATGAACCTGAGGCTCCAAGTCTCTGGTGGTTTCATCTGTTCCTGGGCACCATGAGGGTTGCACAGAGCCAATACAAACTCAATAGTAATACTGTTGCAATCTGTTTAATGTGGCAGCACATAAATGCTATCTCTTTTGAATTAAGACTGTATGTACATCTTCAGTACACAGAAACAGCCTCTGAAGTGAGATCAGAGAATGTACAATTTGTTGATCAGTAATATTACTACTATGGGGAAGGAAGGCATTAGCAGCCCAGAGAAGAGAAAGGGCATGGGAAAGCCACTAATCTGGAGGGACTCTTAGCACCAAGGTAAAGGCACTAGACCTTATCTGCCAGCACATGCTAATAGTTACCCCAAGCACTAATGCTTCTATAGGTCTTTTTTATTTTGACACAGGGTCTTGCTCTGTTGCTCAGGCTGGAGTGCAGTGGCTCAGTCATAGCTCACTGCGGCCTCAAACTCCTGGGCTCAAGCGAACCTCTCACATCAAACTCCCAAGGAGCTAGGACTACAAGCATGCACCACACACTCAGCTGGGTTTTGGGGTTTTGTTTTTTGTAGAGATGGGGTCTGTCTTGTCCAGGTTAGTCTTTGAACTCCTGGGCTCAAGTGATCCTCCTGCCTCAGCAGCCTGGACAAGACAGTGAGACCCCATCTCTACAAAAAACAGAACTTCAAAACTCAGCCGAGTGTGGTGGGATTACATGTGTGAGCTACCATGCCCAGCCCCTACCAGTATTGAGGATTTAAACCCATGTGGCTTTTGGCGATATTAGGAAACGTAAATCCTTTAAGATGATCCTTAAGTCACCATATCTGACAAGACTGCATCCTTCCCTTGTCTATAAAATGAATTCCCAGCAAATCTCATTCCAGGTGAAGTTTCATAGGACATTAAGAAATGTACCAGAAAGCGGTCGGGCACAGTGGCTCATGCCTGTAATCCCAGCACTTTGGGAGGCTGAGGAGGGAGGATCACTTGAGGCCAGGAGTTTGAGACCAGCCTGGCCAACATGGCAAAACCCCATCTCTACTGAAAATACAAAAAATTAGCCAGGCATGGTGGTGCGAACCTGTAATCCCAGCTACTCGGGAGGCTGAGGCGGGAGAATCGCTTGAACCCGGGAGGCAGAGGTTGCAGTGAGCTGAGATCAGATCACTACACTGCAGCCTGGGCAATAGAGCACGACTCTTGTCCCCCCCGCCCCCCCGCCAAAAAAAAAAAAAAAAAAAAAGGAAAAAAAAAAGTACCAGAAGCAATTAACTCTGCAAACAGGGCCTGGAGGATGCTTTGCAACAGGAACTGACAAGTGCTTACAATGTGCCAGGCCCTGTACAAAGCATCTTAGATGATGTGTTTGAGTAATTCCAGAACCGCCCTCACGAGGTAGGTACCAACAGTGCTCCTATTTCCATGGTGAGGATGTGGAGGCAGGGAGGTGGGTGAGGCTCTCTGCCATAGAGCTGGGGCTCTGCATTGTGACCCCTTTGCCATATGCCTCTCAAGGCACCACTATCATTTCTGTGGACTGTAAAATTGACTGTATTACAACATTGATGTGGACCTAGGGAATTAAAAATAATAAAACCAAGGTCACTGGGAAAAATACTGCTTTGCCAACATCAGCAGTGTTTAGCACTGGCGCCAGTGGGATGCAGCATCCTCTGGAAGGATCCAATGGAGGAAGACAAGGGGAAAAAGGGAAGGAAACAAATGGGAGAGGAAGAACAGAGATAGAAGATAAAGAACAAGAAGAGAAGGAAAAATATTTTATTTATTTTTTTAGACAGAGTCTAGCTCTGTCTCCCAGGCTGGAGTGCAGCAGCATGATCCTGGCTCACTGCAGCCTCTGCCTCCTGGGTTCAAGCAATTCTCGTGCCTCAGCCTCCCAAGTACCTGGGATTATAGGTGCCTGCCACCACACCCAGCTAATTTTTGTATTTTTGGTAGAAACAGGGTTTTACCATGTTGGCCAAGCTGGTCTTGAACTCCAGACCTCAAGTGATCCACCCACCTCGGCCTCCCAAAGTGCTGGGATTACAGGCATGAGCCACCTCCACACCCAGCCAGAAGTGGAGGAAAAAAAATATTAGGTTGGTGCAAAAGTAATTGTGGTTTTTACCAACCTAATGTTTTAGGAAAAAGAAAGTCTGGGCCAGGCATGGTGGCTCATGCCTATAATCCCAGCTACTTGGGAGGCTGAGGCAGGAGAATCGCTTGAACCCAGGAGACGGAGGTTGCAGTGAGCTGAGATCGCGCCACTGCACTCCAGCCTGGGCAACAGAGACACTGTCACAAAAAAATAAAAATAAAAATAAAAAGTCTGTAGGGAAGGGTGGAGCCCAGGCATTTAGAAGAAACTCAATGAATACCTGCTGCACCAACAGAATAGAGGCTCACCTAAGGCTAATGCCGTATGACCATCCTTCTTGAGGACTCTAAACATAGACAGTGCTAAAGCTGTGACAGAAATGGGAATTCCAAGGAAGTTCAGGCAAAAACTTGTATAAGCAATACTTCCTCAGGGTAGAAAAACAAAATTCAACAATATAGAAAGGTATAAGATTAAAAGGTAAGTCATCAACTTCCAACCCAACCCTCTCAGGAGGTCCCCTGAATTATGTGTCCTTTCAGAAATACACAAGCATGTATACATTTCCCTCTAAACACAACAGTATCATAAAGGGCACACTGCAACTTGCATCTTCAGCCCAAGGGTCTGCCTGACAAATGAGCTCACAAAGGATGGCAGAGACCTGTGGCACAGTTTGTTAAGGCTGTAATTCATATTGCAACACCAAGATGGCAAAATTATTTCCTTTTATTCTGTGGAGCGTCACTAAAGTAAACAGACGTGCATGATTTATGTTAATTTATACATGATGAGAATTAAGGCTGAAAATGACTTCTGGGGAAACTCCTACTATTAGTTTCAGATCTTCTGGGCAGGGGCTGACTTCTCTTGGCTTACTTATACTTCCTAACTCCCAGTGGGCCTGAATAGACACTGGCCAGACTTTCAAGGTAGCTTCTTGAAGATGGATGATGATCTGGAAGGAAAAACAATAAATAAATGTTTTCTCTAAGCACTGAAATGTTTCCTGTTCCTTCCATACTGCACCATTACCCACTCACATTGCCAAAGCTGTTAACATTTACAACCTTTCCCGCCACCAGCTCTTCTAGGGCGTGTCCATAAATGGACTTGAAAATGATGCATGGTATTTCCATAGTACTATGTGAATACTGTTCAAGACCAGACCAAGCCGTGAGCCATGACTGCATTTCAAGTATCACACATACCCTCTCAAAGAATAGTGTTCTAGCATCAAACTATAGTTTGCTTCTACTTGGACCTTAACTTTCTCAAATAATGCAAGAGCTTTTGTTTTGTACTATGACCCTTTGATATCTTTGTCTTTTCTAGCTTTTTCTAGTTTTTCTCAGGTGCTCCCCCAACCTGTTCCACACAGGATTTGTAACTTCAGGTCATTTGCATGGTTGTCAGAATGCCCCTTCGCTAATGTCCAAATGAGGGTTCAGTTTCCCAAAACTCACGTCTTCCTTTTTTCTTGGTTAATTCCTCATTTTGCTAAGTACATTGCTAAATAACTTCTTAGGAAGAGATGTGGGGTGGCAAACCCTTGCACGTCTGAAAATATCCAGATAGATTCGGCTAGGTGTGAGCACATGTTGAAAGTCATCTTCCCTGTGACCTTACAGGACACTCCTCCATTGTCTAAAAGCTTCTTATTTCCAGTAAGACGGGTGTTAAGTCTCCTTCTCATTTTTTTCATAGGCAAGCCACTTTTTTCTTCTCTGGAGAAAGATGTTAGGATTTTCATGTTTGATATTTTTGCAATTTCAACAGGAAGTGTCTAGGGATATAAGTGCACACTGCAACTTGCTGCTTCAGCCCCAAGGGTCTGCCTAAGGAGAGACACGTCCTGTTGAAATTTCAAAAATATCAAACAATGCAATGTCACTCATTGCAGTCGGTACTCGGGGCCCTTTCACCTAAGGCCCTAGGAACTGCCAGATTGGTCCTGTTTCCTTCTCTTTTCTATTATACTTCCTAAGACATTTGCTAACTCTTGCCTTCTAACTACCTATTCAGAGTATACAGACTGTCAGCTGTTCCTGACCTGCAATGTGTCATCAACTCTGAACCCCAAGCCTCCTGGGGCTTCAGCAGAGGGAGTCTAACCTCTCCTGTAGTTTATTGGACAGCAGTTTTCTCCCCTACACTGTCAACCTGTGACAAGCCATGCTGCGCTTCTTCCAAAAATGTGTTGAAATATAAATATTTCAATTCATTGGTTATTGCCAGCTCTCATTCCTATCCCCTCTCCCCTCAGGGAAGTCTGAAAAGAAATGTTTTGAAAGCATTAGAATGTGAATTTTTATAGCGTCAGTTTGAGCCCTATAATTCATAAATAAGCTATATGAGGAAAAAAGCCAAATTCTTACCCAGTAACAACTTACCTGTTTAGAATAATCCATTCACCTGTTGTGTTTCAGGGTCCAAATCAATATCATAAAAACAGGGCCGGGTGGGGAGTCCAGGCATTGTGCTCATCTAGGATGTAAAAAAGCATTACAAATAAACTAATGCTGGGCACAGTGGCTCACGCCTATAATCCCAGGCTGAGGTGGGAGGATGACTTGAGGCCAGGAGTTCTAAACCACCCTGGGCAACATAGTGAGACCCCCATCTCTACAGGAAATAAAAAATTAGCTGGGTATGATGGCATGTGCCTGTAGTTCCAGCTACTTGGGATGCTAAGGCAGGAGGATCGCTTGAGGCTAGGAGATTGAGGCCACAGTGAGCCATGATCATCCCATTGCCTGGGCGACAGAGCGAGGCCATGTTTAAAATAAACGTAAAGTCATCTTTACTTTCACTTTTCCTTCAGAAAGAAAGCCCAAGGCATAAAGATAGAACATTATTTTATAGTTGTCAATAAAGTGGGTACTCTTCTTGTTACATATTAAAAATCAAGTCACCGATCCTGTTAAAAAACTCAGACTTAGAAACTGATCCCTGCCGGGCGTGGTGGCTCATGCCTATAATCCCAGCACTCTGGGAGGCCAAGGCAGGTGGATCACCTGAGGTCAGGAATTTGAGACCAGCCTGACCAACATGGTGAAACCCCGTCTCTACTAAAAATACAAAAATCAGCTGGGCATGGTGGCGTGTGCTTGTAATCCCAGCTACTTGGGAGGCTGAGGCAGGAGAATCGCTTGAACCTGGGAGGTGGAGGTTGCAGTGAGCCGATATCGTGCCACTGCACTCCAGCCTGGGTGACAGAGTGAGACTCCATCTCAAAAACAAAGGAAAAGAAAAGAAACTGATTCCTCATGTCCTTCTGCAAACCAAACGCCAGCCTTCACTATCATCTTCCATGTGGTCACAAGCAGTAGCAGGTGTTTCCACCTTCACCTTACAAGAATGAGTGCTGGGGAGCAGAGGAGTTGCTCACTCGCCTCCTCAGCTCACGCTTTGCAAGACCAAAAGGAGGTGCAGGGCTTGTCTGCTTTTAAATTTTGTTTCGTTCAGTCTTGCTAGCTGAGCTGCCCATGTGATTTTTGCTTCAGCAACACGATGGTAGGAGTTAGTATCCTTTAACTTGGGCCAAGACACTTTTGTACATAATCTAGATGGTTTTATAATCACCATTCTTACTGGCCCAAAACGGCCTTCTAAAACTAAACTTGTAATGCTTACAAATTATATTTGTACTCACTACTTTTCTAAAGACTCGGCTTTGACAAATTTCTACTTAGATGCAAATATGTATGGCTTGCAAGTGAAAACTCCGTATATTTTTATCTGTAACAATGTCCTATATAATGAATACACACAAGTTCCAAATTAAATCTAGACAGGAAAACAGCTTAGGTTACTTCTAAAACTTAACTATAAAAAGGTTATTAGAAAAGAATGAGTCATCTTCTGTAACACAAAACATCATCAATACTTTAGAAAACCTCATTCTGACTGACTTCTGAGTACCAGTCAATATTCCCCAAAACACATTATAGGGATCTGACAGCTGGTTTATATTCTCATATTGTGTAAGAGGTAAGGACGTGCTAGGTGTGAGACAAGTAGGAGAAAGGAAAGGATGGGTCCTTAGACACAGCAGAAAAACCGGAAGATGACATTATAAAGATAAAAGACACATGCCCATTGTTATAGACGGGCATGTACATGTCAGCAGAGAACCCTAAAGATGGTTCCCCAGACAGTGATGAGTAGGATTTTTTATATTTTCACTCGTTCCCCAAGAGGATTTTCCCTCCTAAACACTGGTCACTGATAATCAGAAAAAAATACAAAAAAAGAAAATATTATGTGTACACACATGTATGAACCTAGATATAAAGTTCTGACAATAAGCCATCACACTTTGAATTAATATAGAAAATATTCAAATAATCTGAGTCTCGTTAAGGCCCCAACGGCAACTGGAAGGTGTTAGAATAGTGATTAAACCATTTGATCATGTGTGGAAACGTCTTGGTCCAACTTAAAGTTGAAGGCCTCTGACACATACTTTGTTCTAAATGAGAAGGTCTTGAGTTCGACAGGCTGTGTCTCTCTCCACCTTATAGCCTGACTCTCACTGGCGTGACTGCTTCCAGATTTGCTTTCACCTCTACTGTTACCCTTCTCTTCATGTGAAGATCAAAAGTGACAAGAAAGAGTACAGCTACCCCACTTTCAGCTGGTACCTGCTGACAATTTCTCCAAAAAGAACAACACATATTTCTGCACTATTCAAGGTGCTGGGTAAAAATGGTGGAACATTCCTACCAAAAGGGATTTCTACAAATCCTGGAGACTGATGTACATCATAGCAAGGCTAAGCCTTCTGCTCTCTAGAGAGCTAAGGAGGCAGTGAGATGCAGGCATTTGTGCTAAGCACCACTGTGATGTGATGATGTTGCCCTACAGTGTGAGCTGAGGGCAGCAGGGCTCTCACCTTTCATAATTTGCCCAAGGCCAAGATCTGAAGAGGTGAAAATGAATTCAGCTCTAATGTCCTACGTTTTCAACTCTATAATGCCACCTCCTACCACTTTCTTACTATACTGAAAGAATGACATAAATCCAAAAGGATGTATGTTGGTTTCTTTTCCATGTGTGTTGGTTTAGTTTAATATTTCAATCCTGTATTGCATGGCAGTACAATCTGTAGATGCAGGATACAGGGCAGATTTAGGGGATAAACCTAGATTCAGGATCCAAGTTAACCTTGGAACAATGACAGCCCAAACTATGATTATGTCCTTAAGCATCCCTCCCCTCTGCTTCCCAACTGGCAATATTCTTCCTTGAATATGCATAAAATCTGTAAGATAAGAAAGCATTGGACACCCTGTTCACCTTGAAGCGTAAATAAGCAACCTCACCTTTCATATCTCAAGGGTCCATCTGCATTTAATGGGGAAATTCCTTACTTAAAAATAATGAACCCCCCGAATTTCAGACATAAGTTCTAGGCCTGTCAGTAAAACCTCTGTCCCTACCTCCTAGGGCTGTGGGGGGACTGAGTTAATCTATATAAGGCTCCCAATAAACATTAACTGTGATTATGTTAGCACTACCCCAGCCTATCAACTGGGCTCATCCTAGATTCAGTGAAGAGCATACTGCCCCTGGGAAACAGAATTTTTTATTCAGTATGAGTAGTCCTGGCATCATTCTTGATTTGACACCAAGATGGTCCACAGCAAGAGCTATATAGCTCCTGCTTTATAGCTTATGATCCACAGCAATCATAATAGGCCCGATTCCAATTTTCTTCCGGGCAGTGAACTCTGCTCACTTGGCATTTGCTTGATGGTTTCGGCAACACACTTCAGACAAGAAGCGCAGATGCGCCCACTACTCCCTTACAGCACGCACTTACCGTTCCTACTAAGGGGTACAGAAAACCAGCCCCAACGCTGGCGCGGATGTCGCGAATGGGCAGAATGAAGCCTGTAGGGACACCTTTTTGCTCTGGGTTGTGAGACAAAGACAAGTGTGTTTTAGCCATGCAGATGGGGAGATTCCCAAAGCCCTGGGGAAAGAAGGGAAGAGAGGGAGGACAAATGAAAAGATGACAACCCAGCAATGACCATCTGGGCCCTGTGATTACATGGATTCTTCAATTTATTTGAAACATCCAACTCCTTTTATATACATCTCTATCTTGCTGTCCTCCAGCTTATTTATTATGCCAAAAAAAAAAAAGAACTGTTGGGTGAGGGAGTTAGGTACTCACAACTGTAGTCCACAAGTGAATATTTTATTTCCATCTATGGAAATAACATAAAACCAATTTAAAATAACAGTTTGGAGTAGATATGAGAATAAAATTGGAGAGGGTCAGGTGCAGTGGCTCATGCCTATAAATTCCAGCACTTTGGGAGACTGAGATGGGTGGACTGCTTGAGCCCAGGAGAGTTCAAGACCAGCCCGGGCAACATGGCAAAACCCCATCTCTACAAAAAACACAAAAATTAGCCAGGTGTGGTGGTGCGTGCCTGTAGGCCCAGCTACTCAGGAGGCTGAGGTGGGAGGATCACTTGAGCCTAGGAGTCAGAGGCTGCAGTGAGCTGAAATTGTGCCACTGCACTCTAGCCTGGGCAATGGAGCCAGACCCTATCTCAAAAAAACAAAAACTGGAGACGTTCTCAATATTTTGGTAAGACATTCTGTATTGCCTCATGGATTTCTACACATTCATACACCGCCTATGGGTAAATAAAGAACCAGGGACTGTGCTGCCTAATCCAAACCCAGTATTTCAGAGGAGAGAAGGCTGCCACCCAGAGAAGTGAAGCAACGGGTACTTGGAAGGACTGGGAGGACCCAGAGATTGTGACTCCAAGTCCTGCTTTGCAAAGAGTTGAAAGGACAAACTAACCAAACATCTACCTGCTTCGTGTAGACTTCAGCTTTGTGTTGAGCTTCGGGAAGTAATTCAATGTCATCTGCTCCATAGATCTTCTGTGCAATGATCCTGATTTTATCCTCAACTGGGAGCTAATGCACAAGAGAGATGGGGACACCATGACTGGACACATGTGAGGACATTTAACCAGGACATAGCCACATTCTAGGTCAGAGTCCCTAAAAGGGGCAGAAGATGGTTTTTATATACATATATATAAGCAAATAGTTTGAGGTTGATTGAGTTAATAACACTTTCTTTTTTTTTTCTTTTTTTCTTTTTTTTTTTGAGACGGAGTTTTGCTCTGTTGCCAGGCTGGAGTGCAATGGCGCAATCTCAGTTCACTGCAACCCCTGCCTCCTAGGTTCAAGCGATTCTCCTGCCTCAGCCTCCCGAGTAGCTGGGATTATAGGCACGCGCAACCAAGCCCGGCTAATTTTGTATTTTTAGTAGAGACGGAGTTTCTCCGTGTTGGTCAGGCTGGTCTTGAACTCCCAACCTCAGGTGATCTGCCAGCCTTGGCCTCCCAAAGTGCTGGGATTACAGGTGTGAGCCACTGCACCCAGCCAGGAACACTTTGTTTTAATATCAAGCCTCAGATTTTATAAGTGAAAATGTCCCACAGAGGTAAAGTTTTTATATCTATATATGCAGATATACATATACACACATACATATATTATATATATAGATATAGATACACATATTAATATATATTAAGGTTTTAAATATGTACTTACATAAGTACATATTTAAAATCTCTCGCTAAGTACATCATAAACAGTGTTGCTGACTACCCAAGAATAATTATTTCTTCATAAATAAAAAGTAGATGTTCAGGCTGGGTATGGTGGCTCATCCCTGTAATCCCAGCACTTTGGGAGGAGGCCAAGGCAGGAGGATCACTTGAGCCCAGGAGTTTGAAACCAGCCTGGGCAACATAGCAACACTCTGTCTCTTTGAGTTAATGGGTGCAGCACACCAGCATGGCACATGTATACATATGTAACTAACCTGCAAATTGTGCACATGTACTCTAAAACTTAAAGTATAATTTAAAAAAAAAATTTTTTTAAATAATAATAAAAATTAAAAAGTAGATGTTCTAATACTGGAGATCAGTCCTGTCAAACCAGACCTGGGGACACTGTTTATGAAATAAGACAACCAATGGCCATCTACATAACTCCCAGTCTGTATATGAGAGGCAGATGCTACCCTTAACACAATTGATTAAGTGCAAACACCAGGAATTAGGAAGTAGTCATAAAATCAAAATCACCTAGGTATTAGAAAAAACAACCCAGTGATTTACATGATCAACATGCATTGGGCATGTCCACTTTCTGTGGCACCTGAGGCAAACAGTGCAGTGGACAGAGACCAATGGTCTAACTGGTGAGGGCCTCAGTCCCATGGGCTGTTTCCTCCGGGGCAAAGCCTTCAGAGAAGTGGAGCTGGCTTCTTAAATGCTGTGTAGACTAATTCAGGGCATTAAGATTCAAAGAGAACAGCATACGGAGAGGTTGCCTAAAGGAAATGAGAAGCAAAGCTACTCATGGGTAATTTGGATGAGCAAATTACAAAAATTAGGCAATATATCTGTCTTTATAGCAACTAAAGCTAAAAGAAAATGTTAGGCAAGTTTTTATTTATTTATTTATTTGAGACAGAGTTTTGCACTTGTTGCCCAGGCTGGAGTGCAATGGCGTCATCTCAGCTCACTGCAACCTCCGCTTCCCGGGTTCAAGAGAGTCTCCTGCCTCAGTCTCCCAAGTAGCTGGGATCACAGGCACGCGCCACCACACTTGGCTAATTTTATATTTTTAGTAGAGACGGAGTTTCACCATCTTGGTCAGGCTGGTCTCGAACTCCTGACCTTAGGTGATCCACCCACCTCAGCCTCCCAGAGTGCTGGGATTACAGGCGTGACCACGGCGCCCAGCCAAGTTTTGTTTTTAAAAGGAGTGATAATCTATCTATAAAAACAAAAATTCCCTTTTGAACTAAACAATGATAATTTATGAAGGGGCTTTATATAATGGGCATGAATAAAGTGAATATTCAATAAGGACTTTATAAAGATGAAACAGATTATTTTCATATGCATCTCATAACTGGAGCTCTATAAATGCCAAGGCACATTTAGAACTTCTGAAGCAAAAGCACTTTGGTTGAAGGGTGATTTAAGACTAGCAGACGCTGAGTAAGACAAAAAGTGGCAGCCTCCTGTTTGCCAGAATGGATCAAAGTTGCAAGTAGAAATGGGTTCTAAAGTCCATATGTCCCTGCTCTTTCAGGTCTCCTGCTGGTTTTCAAGGACTGGGCTTCCAGCCTTGGGTGCTATGCATTGGAGCCTGGAGAGGTTGCCTATAAATGCTTTGCATTTGTGTGCAAATTTGTGTTTATGGCATTTTCCTAAAAGGATGATTGCTGAACAGATTTTAAAACTTGTCTATAAAATCAAAGCTCAACAGGAGAATGTCAATGTCAATGTTAATTAACTGTAATTGTATTATATCTGCAAGGGGCAAAGAGAAATAAGAGAACACTAAAACTCAAGAGTAACAAGTTTATTCCTTCTGCTTTTTTATGGCTGTTTTTGAAAGTCTATGATTATCTATTAAAAACCAAGCCAGGCCAGGCACATTGGCTCATGCCTATAATCCCAGCACTTTGGGAGGCTGAGGCAGGAGGATCACTTGAGCCCAGGAGTTCAAGACCAGCCTGAGCAATATAGGGAGACCCAGTCACTACAAGAAAAATAAAATAAAATAAAACAAAATTTTTTTTTTTGAGACAAAGTTTCACACTTGTTGCCCAGGCTAGAGTGCAGTGGCGCGATCTCAGCTCATTGCAACCTCTGCCTCCCGGGTTCAAGTGATTCTCCTGCCTCAGCCTTCCAAGTAGCTGGGATTACAGGCGCCTGCCACCACACCCAGCTAATTTTTTGTATTTTTAGTAGAGATGGGGTTTCACCATGTCGGCCAGGCTGGTCTCCAACTCTTGATCTTAGGTGATCCACCTGCCTTGGCCTCCCAAAGTGCTGGGATTACAGGGGTGAGCCACTATGCCCAGCCAATAAAACAAATTAGCCAGGCTTGGTAGTACATGTCTGTGGTCCCACCTACTCAGGAGGCTGAGGTGGGAGGACCACTTGGGCCCAGGAGGTTGAGGCTGTAGTGTGCCATGATTGTACCACTGCACTCCAGCCTGAGCAACAGAGCAAGACCCTGTCTTAAAACAAAAAACAAACAAAAAAATCAAGCCAATTAGCCTAAAGAATAGGAAAAATTAACTACAGCTTATATCTCATATTCCTAACAAAGTTTCCAGTTGTTGTTTCCATACTACTTAATGTCAGATCACATCCTGAAATACATTGGACAGATAAATGAAAACAAAACACAACCCTATAATAAGAACAACCTTTTCCTGAACTAACTTTATTGTATCATAGAGTAAGCAGGGCTCTACTTAGACCAGGTGTAATTTAATTTGCTTAGTGATGGAAAAAATGATGAAGCTTCCTGGAGTACTTTGGTTTTGCATGGGAGGGCCCTGAACTTGAGGCAGCACCTTACTGGGAAGTGAGCGTGGGGGCACACTTCTTTCCCCTATTACTGAAAAGCCATCAGAAAAATTTTGTAAGTTCGATGCAGCCCCTTACCAATCTGCTACATGGTTGGTGCCTTGTGTTAAAGGCTACAGTGAATTACATATTTGGTCTATATGTAACCTTCTCTTCTGCCACCTGTACTTTGACCCTTTGCAAAGTTAGGATATGAGCAACGGTTCCCCCTCCACCCTGGGGTATTCCTGCTTAAATCCCCTCTGTAAGTGAGCAGTGGCATATGCTTATAAGAAGGCTGTCTGGGCGGACGCAGTGGCTCACGCTTGTAATTCCAGCACTTTGGGAGGCCAAGGCAGGTGGATCACAAGGTCAGGAGTTCGAGACCAGCCTGGCCAAGATGGTGAAACCCCGTCTCTACTAAAAAAATAAAAAAATTAGCTGGGCACGGTGGTGGATGCCTGTAATCCCAGCTACTCGGGAAGCTGAGGCAGGAGAATCACTTGAACCCAGGAGGCAGAGGTTGCAGTGAGCCGAGATCATGCCTCTGCACTCTAGTCTGGGCAAAAGAGCAAGACTCCATCTCAAAAATAAAAAGAAGGCTGTCTACAGCTGGGAGTCCAGGCTGTGGTTGTGTAAGTCACCTACGTGGGAATCAAACCACAAGGCTGAAGCTGCGAAGCATGGGGCTGTAATAGAAGTAGCCACACAGAAACTTCACTGTGCCCTTTTCGTCTTTTTTCTTTTTTTGCAGACAGCAAATCACCCACCTTGAGGTCATAAAGGAGCTGGAAGCTGCTGGGTGCTTGTGCTGCTCTCTGGACGGCCTGAGCCAGGGCTAAGGCACCGTTGCCCCCTTCTGCCCAGTGAGTGCACTTCACGGCATCAAAAGCCCCATGTTCTCTGGAAAGGCGGCTGATGAGGTCCAGCTCAGCCTCTGTATCCGTCCTATAAAGGAAGCACTTCATATCAAAGCATGGAAAATGGCTGGAGAGACAGAATTGTCTTCTTTTTGCCATTAAACCTCATGTGAATTACCCACTGATAAACGAACACTAACCAAGAAATTTGGCCTGGTTTGAATCTCAGCTCCGAAACTCACTAGCTGGTGACTTTGGCCAGTTACCTAATCTTTATGTGCCTCAGTTTCCACCCGGGTAATATGGGAATAATCACAGCACTTACTTCATTGGGACGTTATGAGACTCAGATGGTAAATCCATGTAAAGTACTTGGAAAATTCCCAGCACTCCACAAGGAATCAGTAAACACTAGCTTTTAAGAATTTTGCTGGCTGGGCGCGGTGGCTCACACCTGTAATCCCACCACTTTGGGAGGCCGAGGTGAGAGAATCACGAGGTCAGGAGATGGAGACCATCCTGGCTAACATGGTGAAACCCCGTCTCTACTAAAAATACAAAAAATTAGCTGGGCATGGTGGCAGGCACCTGTAGTCCCAGCTACTAGGGAGGCTAAGGCAGAAGAATGGCATGAACCCGGGAGGCAGAGCTTGCAGTGAGTGAAGATCGTGCCACTGCACTCCAGCCGAGGCAACAGAGACAGACTTCGTCTCAAAAAAAAAAAAAAAAAAAGAGTTTTGCTTCCCATTCTACTATGGTGAGGCCATTATAACAAAACCCTGACCACCAATGCAATACCTAAACAACCCACACAAGTTCTTGCATGACCCCTTCCAGCGTAATATGCCCAATTCTTTGTCAAGACAACATCCCACCAGATCTAGTAAAATAACGGAACACTATAGGCCTATGACCTTCTGTTCACATAAAAGGCCTCTAAAGATGAAAAAGGAACATTGGACTTCAGGCTTGTGTGTTACTTCCCCCAGTGGAAAGGAAAAGGGCCCATAGGAGCTGAATCTGACTTTGGGACCCTCAGTGGGTGAGGTGGTGAGCCCACTGTAACGTATGCAATGCCTGTCACAGTGCAGGCTGAAACCACAGGCTATAACCAACAGCAGTAACTGAAAAACAAAATAAAGCTAAAAGCAGTGCTGTACAATCAGCTCCAGGAGATTTTCCACATTCATCCTTTTCTCTTACACTCTACACTTACTTGAATGCATTCACGGCCACTACTACTGGAATTCCAAACATTCTGGCATTTTCAATTTGTTTCTTCAAGTTACTGAAGCCTTTTTCAACCAGCTCCAGGTTCTGTAAAAACAACAGTGAAAGGCCTATGAGATCAGAGAGTTGAAAACCACTGCAGGTTCTTCTTCAAAGGCAAACAACCTCCTTGAGCCAGCAGCCACTCACTGTCAGGACAAGGAGGCCAAGATAGAAGAGAGAAGGTCCCTTGGTGCATTTTTTCCAGTGTGGTGAGTGGATGCTATGGAGAACTGCAGCTTTCACTCCAGCCTATGACACTAGAGTAGAGCTCTGCTTGTTTCCCAGCCTTCAAGAAAAAAAGAGCTGGTATATTTGCTGTCATTATGCCACATCATTATAGCTTATTTGCTGTTTGAAAGGAATTAGTTACCCTTATCCAAATTATATTTACCAATTGTGTTTATAGATTTTATGTATTCATAGGGTTATGATAATACAAATTGACTCTACTCGGCACAGCACAGACCCTTCCATCAGAAGACAGAGCCTAACAACATAGTGGCTGGCACAGAAGAGGTATTCGTTATATGGCTGCCGTAAATACTGCCAGGAAATATGAAGTAAGCAGTGATGTTTTCAAAGGTTTTAATGAACTCGACCGTGAACAAGGGCAAGAAATAAGATAAATACTATCTTTAGGAATCAGGCCAGTGGCTGGGCCCAGTGGCTCACACTTGTAATCCCAGGACTTTGGGAGGCCAAGGCAGGAGAATCCACTTGAGCCCAGGAGTTTGAGACAAGCCTAGGAAACATAACAAGACCCCATCTCTACAACTGAGAATTTAAAAAAAAAAAAAAAAGGGCCAGGCCTGGTGGCTCACTCCTGTCATCCCAGCACTTTGGGGGGCCGAGGCAGGTGGATCACAAGGTCAAGAGATTGAGACTATACTGGCCAACATGGTGAAACTCCGTATCTATTAAAAATACAAAAGTTAGCTAGGTGTGGTGGCAGGAACCTGTAGTCCCAGCTGCTTGGGAGGCTGAGGGAGGAGAATCACTTGAACCCCGGAGGATGAGGTTGCAGTGAGTTGAGATTGCACCACTGCACTCCAGCCTGGTGACAGAGCAAGACTCTGTCTCAAAAAAAAAAAAAAAAAAAAAAGAACTGAGCTGGATGTGGTAGCTCACACCTGTAATCCCAGTACTTTGGGAGGCTGAGATCGGAGGATCACTTTCACCTAGGAGTTCGACAGCAGCCTGCCTGGGCAACATAGGGAGACTCCGTCTCTACAAAAAATTAAAAAATTAGCCTGGTGTGGTGGCGTGTTCCTGTTCTTCCAGCTAGTTGGGAGGTTGAAGCAGGGAGACTGCTTGAGCCCAAGAGTTAGAGGCTGCAGCTATGATCACGCCTCTGCACTCCAGCCTTGGTGACAGAGTGAGACCCTGTCTGTAAAAAAAAACCCCAAAAACCAGCTGGGCGTGGTGGCTTACGCCGGTAATCCTAGCACTTTGGGAGGCCGAGGCATGTGGATCATGAGGTCAGGAGATCGAGACCATCCTGGCTAACATGGTGAAACCCCATCTCTACTAAAAATATAAAAAATTTAGCCAGACATGGTGGCGGGTGCCTGTAGTCCCAGCTTCTTGGGAGGCTGAGGCAGGAGAATGGTGTGAACCCGGGAGGCGGAGCTTGCAGTGAGCCGAGATCGCACCACTGCACTCCAGCCTGGGTGATAGAGCCAGACTCCATCTCAAAACAAAACAAAACAAAAAAACCCACCAAAAACCAAGTACTACAAACTAAAGGGAAGCAATTAAGGAAATGTATCTTTCAGTATGTTTACTGCAGCCCTGCTTGTAGCATTGGAAAATTATAAACATAAACCTCCTCCAAGGGGGACTGGGCCAATGAATTATGATATATACACTCAATAAATATTTATCATTGCAGATGTTATGAAAGTGAGACCCATCTATGTTAAGATGGAACCTGTCCAAGATGTACTAAAGGTGCAAAACCATGGAGAGCTTAATTATTCCATTTTAGGACAAACACAAAAATACATGTGTATAATTCATGAAAAATTTTTAAATGTTGAGAAATATGCACCGAACTGTTAAGGGGACTCAGCTCACATATATTATATTCTTATAATGTTTAATTATTATTTTTTACAAAGGGTATATTACTATTGTAGGCTTAACAATACATTAAGTATTTTAAAAATAAAAGAGTCTTCTATAAAAATACATATACTGAATCATGAGCAAAACCCAGCAGTAATGTTTGTGGATCCCAAAAAAGCAGAAATGGGTAGGATAAAAGGTGGAAAACAACTAGGTTCATTGTAAATGTGATTTATGCTTTTTTCCTTTAATAATTGAAAACTGAGATTATGATTTATTTGAGCTTCTAAAGAACACTGCTAATTCTTTACCTCTAGTCACATGAAAACCAATTAATATGTAAGGCTGATCAAGAACAGTTTTAAGTAAGTAGAATTTCTTAAATGAAGACACCAGCTGGGCCAGCTAGGGGCAGTCACTGTAATTAGACACAGGAAAGGCTGTGGGGTGGCAGGAGGGCCAGAACTGTGAATTCTCCTCCTACGCGTGAATCAGACAAATGACCATAAAAGGCAAACCATAACTCAGAAGACAGGCAGACTCAAGGTACCAGCAATTTTTTCTAGCCAGTTTTGAAATACTTCATTTGGGGCCTGAACAGTGACTCTGTATTGCTTGATAATTTAAAGGCCTTCCAAAAAGGCAGAAAAATTGAATTAGCAGTGACAGCAGGTGACCTTGCCACTTTATCTGATGGCCTGTCTCTCCTGTAACCACCCCAAACTGGCTTTAGAGATGTTTCTTTGATGGTAAATGACATAAATATGAAAAGATTTGAGCTCACAGTTGTTCTCTAGCCTCCTGTTTGATGCTATAAATATCCAGGAAGCTTTGTCTAGAAAAACAACCAGAATCCTGACCATATATCTTGGCCCGTTAATATGGATTTAAATCTGCAGAGAAGAAGCCATTTCAAAAAAGGTCTCTACTTGCTTCTGATCTGAATGGCATTTGGAACTTACCCAGCCAATGCAGGGAAGACAATGGAAGGGAACTGCTATTAGTCTAGGACAGGGTTTCTCAGCCTCACACTCCTGACATTTGAGCTGGATAATGTTGTAGGGGCTGTCCTGTGCATTAAAGGATGTTTAGCCAGCATCCCTGGTTTCTACCCACTAGATTCCAGTAGCACTCCCCACCTCCAGTTGTAATAATAAAAAAAAAGTCTCTAGACATTGCCAAATGTTCCCGGGGTCAAAATCAGCTGTTGAGAATCAACCACTGGTCTAGGGCAGTGGCTTACTGACACCCTATGTGGGACAATTCTGTTTTGTGAGGTGTATCTTCCCTATCTACTCATTTAATATAACTCCTCAGCACACTGCAGGCCTTTTGGCACCCTGCACCCTGGGTCACAGCAATAACCCATTCATTTCCACATGGGCCAGGTGGAGAAATGCTGATTCAAGCTGTGGTGCTTTCTAGGACACGTGATGAGAAATAACTCAGGTTACCTCCTCTATGTAAGCCTTGGGAAGAGGCAGTCCAGCAGTGACCTGGAAGGAAAAGAAACAGAGTCAGAGGCGTTTCCTATTTAAATCTCCTAGCTTTAAATGGGTGCTTGTCATGTGTTAAAGGCAAGATGCTGCAATGCTTGCAGGCTGTACAGTAGTATAAGATTATTTCCTGCCCTAAGGACTTAGGGTATGTGACCAATCACACAGCACAGAACAAAATTGACTACTTTGAGCAGCGTGGAAGACCTCTATGACCTGAATTAAGGAGGTGAGGACCAGATCGATGGCAGGCGAGGTGGAAAGGGGTGTACCCTAGGCAGGTGCAGTGACTCATCAAGTGAAGGCCATAGCAGTGGGGTTGGAAGTCAAGGGGAGTGTGGGGAAGGAGGAAGTGGTCGGGCCTGCGGAAGTCATCCTGGGATGTCTGTCAATAGAGCCTGTGATGAGCCCTGCCATGGTTTCATGAGCTGGTCCACAGTGCCAACCTAGCATTGGTGGAGCTGAACCGTGGTGCAGGGTTAATACAAACAAGAGGGAAAACAATACAGAAGGATTTTCTTTCTCTTTTATAGCGTATATCTAAAGGATGGAGGTGTCTGGTGCCTCCTCACCCCACCCCCCAGCCCCCGGTCTTGATCTATGCCATGGCTCAGCCCTGTTGCATCCACAGAAATGAGCAAGTGGGTGAAGGTGTCCATTTCATGGGCCCCGCCATGGGCAGTGGATAGTGATTAAGAAGCTCTGCCCTCTCCCATTGCAGTGAGACTATGTGCTCCAACTCCAGAAGGGACTGTGTGGAGGCAGAGCAAGAAGCAATGACCTTACAGGTAGCTTCCCGTCAGCAAGCTAATGGGAGCAGGAGGCCTACTCTCTTGACAGAGCCATATGTGCAAATGTTCCCCTCCATGCACAGCATTATGGGACATTATCCTGACTGTGAGGTCAGGAGGATGCAAGGAAAGGAGGTGTGAGGGTGCGTGAGGGGTGTAAGAGAGAGGAATGTTGGCCGGGCATGGTGGCTCACACTTGTAATCCCAGCACTTTGGGAGGCCAAGGCGGGCGGATCACGAGGTCAGGAGATCGAGACCATCCTGGCTAACACGGTGAAACCCTGTCTCTACTAAAGATACGAAAAAATTAGCTGGGCGTGGTGGCGGACGCCTGTAGTCTCAGCTACTCGGGAGGCTGAGGCAGGAGAATGGTGCGAACCTGGGAGGCGCAGCTTGCAGTGAGCCGAGATCGTGCCACTGCACTCCAGCCTGGGCGATAGAGCGAGACTCCGTCTCACAAAAAAAAAAAAAAAAAAAAAAAAAAAAAGAGAGAGGAATGTTAGTTGTGACTGGGAAAAAAAAAAGGGTATCTATCCTGCGCTACTAGCAGAAAGGGGTGTGCTGGGTTGGGAGTGCCTTTGGCACTCAGGGATAACTAAGACTGGGTAGGGGTGCTGGGGTTGTTATGGCAGCATTCCCAGTGTGCTCTGGGGACCTAATCCTTTGAAGGGGTCCATGAAGTCAAAACTATTTCCATAAGATTCTGTAACATCTTATGGCCCTTTTACTCTCATTATCATTCTCTCATTGAGCATATAATGGACTTTTCCAAAGGTATGAGACATGTGATGTCACAACAGATCACCTGCTGTCTTCAATTAAGCCAGACCCAGAGAAGATCTGAAAAATGTACAATGCCTAAATTTTGCTGGGAAAAGATAGTGCATTTTCATGTTTACAAAGTTCTTTATGTTAACATGTAACTCAGTTTTAATTTCTAATATGCTAAGTATCAATAGCTATAACCCACATGAACAAAAGCTCTTTTAGGTCCTCAATAACTGTCAAGAGTGTAAAAAGATTCTGAGGCCAAAACAGAGAACTGCTACATTAGGACAAACCCCAACCAAAAGAAATTTGATTTTTATCCTGTAGGCGAGGGAGGCCTTATTTCCTAAGTTACAATACAAGCTCCTGGTGGACAGGAATTTAATAGTTTTTCAAATGATTTCAGAAAACCTAGCACCAAGTCTTTTCATGTAGGCCCTAAAGAAAAGGTGTTAAAATACTGGGATAAAAAGTAGTAGGAATTTCTAAGCAGTAGGAATTCAGAGAAACACAAAATTCAGGCTGGAGGTGAGGATGAGCCAGTCTCTACCTGTTTCTCTGTTACCCAGGGCAGCCCTGGGCAGATTCACCATTCTCCTCTCCCCTACTCCCTCCCTAGGGTGTGGAGGCCCTGTCCAGCATGAACTACTCAAGAAGGGGCTGACCTCTGTCTCTGCTAACTGGTTTGGTTGGCTGGTTGCCAGTGTCACTATACAGAGGGATGCAGATTTAAAAAGAACAGTCTGAACGTAAAACAGTTTTTTGTGGGGCTAGCCAAGTACACGTCCTTGGAGGGGTTTAGATATTGTCAGATGTCCTCTGAAAGGTAGGCCAGGCAGCCGATTTTGGCCCTTTTAAAATGCTGAGCGCTGATGGTGCCTGTGAGTGATAAGGCAGCCAACACAAGGGCTGTCTGCCCGTCCCTTGCTTTTGCAGCCTGTTAATCACGAGGATAAGAGCAACTCAATGAAGAAACAGGCAGAAGTCATCCAACTTCCTTTTGGCCATCAGCACACTGCCGATAATCAGATACTTCAACCCACCGCTCACCGTGGGGCCGCCCCCGTGCATCTTGAGAGCCCTGACAGTGGCAACAAGCACCACCACGTGAGGGCAGAGGCCGGAATACCGGCATTTGATGTTAAAAAACTTTTCCATTCCAATGTCTGCTCCAAATCCCGCTTCCGTCACTGTAAAGAGGAAAGCAACAGTAAAAATGCCATCCCAATTCCCCTGATGTTAAAAGAAACATACAGTCTATTCACTGGTTTTGCAAAAAACACTAACCTACAAACCCTTCTGGGCCAACAAGCTTGAGTGCGATCCGGTCTGCAATGATGGAGGAATTGCCATGTGCGATGTTGGCAAACGGGCCAGCATGGACAAACACTGGAGTGCCCTGTGGAAACCAGGACACCGTGAGCTGAGCTGCCAATCCTGCTTCAGAGTGGGATCACACACTCAACGGTATGGAATTGATTTAGAATCGGAAGGAAGAATACTTCCCAGAGGGAAAATACAAAGTAATCTCTTTTATTTCAGTAACGTCCCAGTCACAGGTGTGAGGAAGAATGAGAAGAAAGAGATGAGCAAGTGGAGAAGGTCTTGACTACCCAGGTTAAGTGTGCTTTATAACCACTCTGCTCTGACTGTCCAAAACCAATTCAAGAAGGCAGGAGTCACTCTGCTCACCTCCAGTGTCTGCATGAGATTGGGCTTGATTGCGTCCTTCATAAGCACTGTCAGTGCACCACTCACCCCCTACAAAACAAATGTGTGCAGCATCAACTCCCACCAGCAAAATAAACCAACCTTCTGAAACCAATATTTGACATTCTAGGCTTACCCATGTTAGCCATCTTGGACCAATTGATACTTTCACCTGAATTGGACCATTCATGGTTTTTTTCTAGATATGCTATGAAGTTGCCAATTATTTATTTATTTTTTTTTTGAGACGGAGTCTCGCTCTGTTGCCCAGGCTGGAGTGCAGTGGTGCAATCTCAGCTCACTGCAAGCTCCACCTCCCGGGTTCACGCCATTCTCCTGCCTCAGCCTCCCGAGTAGCTGGGACTACAGGCACCCGCCACTATGCCTGGCTAATTTTTTTGTATTTTTAGTAGAGACAGGGTTTCACTGTGTTAGCCAGGATGGTCTCAATCTCCTGACCTCGTGATCCACCTGCCTCGGCCTCCCAAAGTGCTGGGATTACAGGCGTGAGCCACCGCACCTGGCCAAAGTTGCCAGATAGAATAAAAATGACATTCACATGTAATATCTGGAAAAACATGTAACTCTGGAAACAAGCATCTTAATCAAGCTCTGCTGCTGACTGATGTGAGAAATCCATTCTAGACTAGTTTAGAGCACGGCAATGCTCGTTCCCAGAGTACTCAGTTATTTGTAACTCTGGTATCTGGGCAGAAATTATTTCTATAAATACCAAACTCAATATGTGTCTTCCAAAGCTGAAACTGCAATATTATGCAAGAGTTCAATACCAACTTTTAACATCAGGTCACTCTATTAAGCCATCAAAGTGTAGCTGAACTAACTAGCAACAAAGATAAAGCAATGGTACTCTTGATGTTCCCTGCAAATTGAAGTCATACACCCACTTTTAGAGATGCCCACAGGATGAAGATATTACTCAAATCATCTGGAACTTGTGATCTATTACTAAAGCATACCAGCCATTATTCACTCTGATGTACTTTTTAAACATTTCATAATTATCTTGTAATTAGCAAAATAGGATTAAATTGATGAATTAATTGCAATGTTTTAAGTACAGCGTTAAATTTTGTTATTAATAACTGCTGAAAGACCCTAGGACAACAGACACAGATATGTCGCCAAGCCTGGTGTGTCTGAGTACCCACCAGATCTTCGGCACTGACGGGCTCTCCTTTCTTACTGGATGCCACCACCATTTTGCCCAGTCTCTCTCTCATGTCTTCTAGAGAAGTGGTGAGAGCCAGGACAGCCATAATTTCACTGGCCACAGAGATATCAAACTGGGCCTGTGGGCAGGGAAAAGAGGTACTAGCAAAAACTTTGTGTTAAACCAGAAGTGTGAATTGCAAAAGTGATCCTTTTTTACATCTGAGGCTTAAACAAACAGCTTAAAAGGATAGAATAACAGAATACTACCCAAAATGCTTAATGAAAATAATCCTCTAATAGCAAAAAATATATTAATTAATTATTCCAAGACCCTGAGTTGTCAATTTTTTTTTTTTTTGAGACACAGTCTCGGTCTGTCGCCCAGGCTGGAGTACAGTGGCACAATCTTGGCTCAATGTAACATCCACCTCCTGGGTTCAGGCAATTTTCACGCCTCAGCCTCCCAAGTAGCTGGGATTACAGGCGCGTGCCACCATGCCCAGCTAGTTTTTGTTTTTTTTTTAGTAGAGATGGGGTTTGGCCAGGCTGATCTCGAACTCCTGACCTCAAGTGATCCGCCCGCCTCGGCCTCCCAAAGTGCTGGGATTACAGGCGTGAGCCACCACGCCCAGCCCTGAGTTGTCAGTTTTTTAAAATAAATGTTATAGTAGGACCAAAAAGCTATGATTTTATCCCTATGAAGGCTGCTTGTAATCATGCGCTTATTGTTTCTTTCATATACAAGGGAACAATATGGTACCTCTTAAACCAAGGAGATATACAGTGAAATGGCTACAAAAAAGAAGCAATTTTAATCAATTTCTATGCAAGGATATTCACTTGGGGCTCTCCACCTCCAGGAAAAAATGCTGGGGGAAAAACACACAGGTGACACATGGGATTTATTGCAAAAGCTGTCAGGAGTGCTCAATGCCACACACCTACTCACTTCCATTTTAAAAGGGAGAAGGCAGAACAACACCTGGCAGTATCAATCGTATGAGAGAGGATGGAGGAGGAGAGAAGAAGCAAGATCTAGTGCCTCTGAACTAATTTCCTTGGAAAGGGACAAATTGTTACCGTCCGTGTGTGACCCTTCTCCGTTGGAGCCTGTCCAATCGTGATCTTCCTCAGGAATCTATCATTGGTATCCAACACTATAGCAGACAGGCAAGATATAGAACAATTTTGAGTAAAAGGACCACAAAGTTAAAGGAAGCAGCAGAGTTTTAAAGCAATAAGTCTAATTTCATGATTGTCTATCAATATTTCAAAATGGATGGCAAAGCTAGAATATGTGTTAAAGTTAAGAAATGATGTTCATATACCATAAATACACAGGAGTTATTTTTAAAGCAAAGGAATGTGGAATGGCTTGGTTTTATTCCATTTAGAGAATTCAAACAGTTAACTAGAAATCTGGAATCTATTTTAAAGCATATTCCACATATAAGAAAAACAGAGCAGTCTACATTTTTTCAAAAGACTGAGGTTTGTGTTGTTGTTCTGTGGGATGATGACTCATTGACTTTCCACCACCGTAAGAAACACAGGAGCCATCAAATCAGGGCAAGTGCAAATATCTTTTGAAACATGCTGGGTGCCAGGCCTGGTCTGGAAATTTAGGAAACATAGCACACTTAGCAGAGATTATTTTTATTCTGATGACAGAATATCTATCCAATTATATAACCACAAAAAACATGGCAAAGACCAAGCAACTAACCAACTAACAACCTCCCAGGACTAACTACTGTTAACATTTTAGTGTACCCTCAGTTCTGGTTTTTTGTATGTGTAGTGTAATAGGAAATATATTTGACCTTTGTCATGGGTTCCTGACAAAAGGCTCATAGAGCTCTTGGAATTCCAAGGGTGAAAGGAGTGTCTTGTTATTTATTACAAACTCCTTTTGATCACATCTGAGTTTATGGTAATAAGTGACTTATGGTAGGTCTCCTAGACAGCCTCAGGAAAGGAATGGTCACCAAAAAGACCAAATGATTAGAGGGCTGGAACTTTCAGTCCCACCCACCAACCTCTGGGTAACGTGTTAGGGGTGTATAAAACTCTTGAACAGGCCAGGCGCGGTGGCTCACGCCTGTAAATCCCAGCACTTTGGGGGGCCAAGGTGGGCAGATCACCTGAGGTCAAAAGTTCGAGGCCAGCCTGACCAACATAGAGAAACCCTGTCTCTACTAAAAATACAAAATTAGCCGGGCGTGGTGGCGCATGCCTGTAATCCCAGCTTCTCAGGAGGCTGAGGCAGGAGAATCGCTTGAACCCGGGAAGCAGAGGTTGCAGTGAGCTGAGATCACTCCATCGCACTCCAGCCTGGGCGACAAGAACAAAACTCCGTCTCAAAAAAAAAACTCTTGAACAACGTGGTTTGATGAGCCTCCGGGCTGGTGAACACATCCAGGTGCTGGGAGAGTGATGCCCCCTACGCTTCTCTTCCATCTGGTTGTTTCTGAGCTATATCCTTTATAATAAACCGTAAACACAAGTGAAATGCTTCTCTGAGTTCTGTGAGCCATTCTAGCAAATGAACCTGAGCAGGGGGTTGTGGGGACCCTCCAGTTATAACCAGTTGGTCAGAGGCACAGGTGACAACCTGGACTTGTGATTCGTGTCTGAAGTGGGGCAGTCTTTTAGGACTGAGCCCTTTACCTGTAGGATCTGCTCCAGACAGTTAGTGTCAGAATTGAGTTAAATCATAGGATACTCAGTCAATATCCACTGGAGAAGTGAAAGCTCAATTGTTGTGGAAGAGAAAAACTACCCATCTGGTATCAGCAGTGAGGTACTGAGAGTACTATGAGTATAGAGAGGAAACAGGAGTTGCCATTTCAGTATCAAATGCCAAACAATATCAAAGAAACACAAAATTAAATTGATCCATATTCCTACTAATAACATCATTGCTGATGGCTGAATATGTTTTAGAAGAGAGTTTTTCATCTTAGAGATTGGTGAAGAAGTGTAAGGATGTGAGAAGCTCACAGAGTACAAATTTGCCTATATATTTTGTGGGGTTTTTTTTTCCTTTCAAGATGTTTTCTATTTCAAAATTAAAATAATTTCAAAGTAAAAAAAAACACACACACACACAAAATGAACCAAAAAATCCAGTTCATACTCTAAATGAGTCAAGGAGGAGAAGCATTTTTAAGGCACTTGATAACATGCCAAATTATTTTCCATAAAGACTGTCATAATTTCATACCAAAAGCAGTGTCTTATATAGCAATCAGACACACACACACCCCACTCTTGCTATAGTAATGTGTTGTTAGAGCCAACCCTTATTTTTCAAAAGAAAAAAGTATCAGGTTTCATGTAACTAATATTTCTGTAAAAAATAGCCAGTCAATAGGTATGACTGCCTCTAGTTGCTTAGAAAACATGAATGAGACACGAAGCAAAAGAAATGTAAATCGGATACTAAATCTTCAAAATGGACTTTTAGCTTATTCCTTATAAAATATTATACCATTTGTCTAAAGCTATTGAAGCAAAGGAAGAGAAATTCCAGTGTGGTTTTAGACATTGAGAGTGTCATCTAAAAAATGCCATTAGCTAGCAACGGTTATTGAGTCAAGGAATATCACAAAAACAGTCAATAAATTGGCCTTCAGCTGTATTCTGCATGAGTGGATGAAGATTCCTTCTCAATAGTGATACAGAATAGAAGGTTGCATTGTTGATGCAAAGTAAAATCTAAGCTACACTAGTTGTGCATTGAGAAAAGTAGCATATGGCAGTGAAGCCGGGAAACCTACTTACTAAACTGGTAAGTATTTAAACCTTGAAGGCTACCTAATATGCTATAAGAGAATTTAATAAAATGAGGTAAAAAACTGATTAGGTAGGCTGGGCGTGGTGGCTTATGCCTGTAATCCCAGCACTTTGGGAGGCTGAGGCGGGCAGATCATGAGGTCAGGAGATCGAGACCATCCTGGCTAACGTGGTGAAACCCTGTCTCTACTAAAAATACAAAAAATTAGCCGGGCGTGGTGGCAGGTGCCTGTAGTCCCAGCTACTCGGGAGGCTGAGGCAGGAGAATGGCATGAACCTGGGAGGCAGAGGTTGCAGTGAGCCAATATTGTGCCACTGCACTCCAGCCTGGGCGACAGAGCGAGACTCCATCTCAAAAAAAAAAGATTAAGTAAGCTAGAGAACTACAGAAAAAAATCAAGTCATTTATGCCACACAAGAGTTCTAAGAATAAAGGTCACACATGATTCAAGAAGTGATTAAACATAATTTCTCTACTTCATGACACTAAAACTTTTTGCATAAAATTAAATTTGTAAAATGTGATTTTTGGTTTAACTACACTAATTTCAGTCAACACTGAATAGCCAGCAAAATGTTCGACCAATCCAACAAAGAGATTTGATGATAGCTAATAAGGAGAGATACTGAGAGAGGTGGCAAGAAAAAGAAATAATGTCACCATCTTGGTCATGCCTTAGCTGGTAAAATACCAACATGGAAGCTTCTGAGCCTCACATTTTAACAACTCTTCTGGAGGGTGTAGGGTGTGCAATATAGCCAAAACAAACGGGGCTTGTATACTGCTCTGGTACCTCTTTGCCAAGTTATGGTTTCTGGATCAATGTCCAATCTTGCAAATCTGTTTATCTCTTCATCTGTCAGTGTTGTAGGGTCAGTCTTTTCAATGCCTAGTCTCTGAAAGGGTAGGAAAATGAAACATAAAATAAGACAAACAGAAGCACAATAAATGTAAGACAAAAATTTTGACCCCTAGCTCTAAATGGGATCCCCTCTAGGAAATGCAAACCATCTTAAATTCAGAAGGAAAAACTGAAAGCTGGGGGTTATTTCCTACTGTCAGCCTAAAAAAAGACATTACAAAAAATTATCTCCAAATAGGTTGAGTTTATTCAGGAATGAGAGATGAGGATTATAACCTGGGATGCCACAAATATGCCTAGTGAGGGAAAGGAAGCTTCTACTAGCAAAGAAGGAGAGCTTCGGCTGGGCGTGAAGCTCAACCTGTGGCTGAGCCTGTAATCCCAGCACTATGGGATGCTGAGATGCGCAGATCACCTGAGGTCAGGAGTTTGAGACCAGCCTGGCCAACATGGTGAAACCCCGTCTATACTAAAAAATACAAAAATTAGCTGGGCATGGTGGTGGGTGACTATAATCCCAGCTACTTGGGAGGCTGAGGCAGCAGAACTGCTTGAACCCAGGAGGTAGAGGTTGCAGTAAGCCGAGATCACGCCACTGCACTCCAGCCTGGGTGAGACTCCATCTCAAAAAAAAAAAAAAAAAAAAAAGAAAGAAAGAAAAGAAAAGAGGGAGAGCTTCATGTAGTCTGCTTAGAAACAGAGTTCAGGTCAAGGCTGCAGTGAGCCATGATTGTGCCACTGCACTACAGCCTGGGTGACAGCACAAGACCCTGTCTCAAAAAAAAAAAAAACCAGAATTCATCGCTCCCAGAAGCTTAAAGCCAGAGTTGTCAATTCATTGGTGCAGTTGCCATTACTGGGTAAGTGTCCTTTCAAGAGCATCTTATCTGAATTACTCCCATCCTAAAGAATGTCAGTGATAAGTCTTGTCATGGAAACATAAGTATACATTTGAAATGTGCAAGCTGTGCAAAGCAGGAGATGTGTGAAGGACGTGAAGGGATTTCTTTTGGGGTTTT
The DNA here is from genome assembly GCF_028885655.2 of Pongo abelii. Taxonomy (NCBI): domain Eukaryota; kingdom Metazoa; phylum Chordata; class Mammalia; order Primates; family Hominidae; genus Pongo; species Pongo abelii. The sequence continues at coordinate 68,599,681 of NC_072000.2, read as the reverse complement.
ATAAAGTTGTTGGAAACAATTTTTGCTTTTGTTTTTTTGAGACGAGGTCTCATTCTGTCACTTAGGCTAGATTATAGTGGCCCAATCATAGCTCACTGCAACCTTGAACTTCTGGGTTCAAGGGATGCTCCTCCCTTAGCCTCCCGAGTAGCTGGGTATAACTACAGGTGCATGCCACCACACCTGTCTCATTTTTAAATTTTTTTGTAGAGACGAGGTTTTGCTTCATTGCTCATGCTGGTCTCGAACTCCTGGGCTCAAGTCATCCTCCTCCCTTGGCCTCCCAAAGTGCTGGGATTACAGGCCTTGCAAACAGTTCTTATCACAGACACATAAGTGTAAGCCTCCTCTTCTTCATGTCTTCCCAGCCCTGTTTTTTCTGGGTCTGATAAAAGTGATTTTATCCCGATACCTGCAAATTCACATTACTCACACGTGTACAAAGGTATTATTAACATGTTTGTCCCTATAACTGAGCACCAGAAGATTTCCCTAAGCCTAGACCTAAATAATCATAGTATCATAGTGACCAAGAAGTGTTGTAAAACACAAACCCAATTTTTTTTGAGACAGTCTCTCTCTGTCACCCAGGCTGGAGTGCAGTGGGGCATCCTCAGCTCACTGCAAACTCCGCCTCCCGGGTTCAAGCGATTCTCCTGTGTCAGCCTCTCGAGTAGCTGGGGCTACAGGCGTGCACCACCATGCCCAGCTAATTTTGTATTTTTAGTAGAGATGGGGTTTCTCCATGTTGGTCAAGCTGGTCTCAAACTCCCAACCTCAGGTGATCCACCTGCCTCGGTTTCCCAAAGTTCTGGGATTACAGGTGTGAGCCACCACGCCTGGCCTCCTCATCTCTTAAAAAAAAAAAAAAAAAAAAGGAAAAAAGCTGGGCTCAGTGGTTCATGCATGTAATCCCAGCACTTTGGTATGCCAAGGTAGGCAGATCGCTTGAGCCCAGGAGCTTGAGACCAGCCTGGGCAACACGGCAAAACCCAGTCTCTACACAATATATAAAAATCTGGGCATGGTGGTACCTGGCTGTTGTCTCAGCTAACTAGTTGGCTGAGGTGGGAGAATCACTTCAGTCCTGGAGGTCGAGGCTGTAGTGAGATGTGATTGTACCACTGCACTCCAGCCTGGGTGACAGAGTAAAACCTTTTCTCAAAAACATAAACAAACAGGCCGGGTACAGTGGCTCACGCCTGTAATCCCAGCACTTTGAGAGGCCAAGGCGGGTGGGTCACCTGAGGTCAGGAGTTCGAGACCAGCCTGGCCAACATGATGAAACCTTCTCTCTACTAAAAATACCAAAATTAGCTGGGCATGGTGGCAGGCACCTGTTATCCCAGCTATTCAGGCTGAGGCAGGAGAATTGCTTGAACCCGAGAGGTGGAGGTTGCAGTGAGCTGAGATCACACCATTGCACTCCAGCCTGGGAGACAGAGTGAGACTCTGTCTTAAACAAACAAACAAACAAAAACCAATAAATTTTTGAAAAATTAAAAAACAGAAAACAAAAACAAAAAATCCCTTGTGGCCAGACGTGGTGGCTCACGCCAGTAATCCCAACACTTTGGGAGGCTGAGGAAGGACCATCGCTTGAGACCAGGAGTTTGAGACCAGCCTGGACCACATGGTGAGACAAGGTCTCTACAAAAAATAAAATAAAAAATTAGCCAGGTATGGTGGTGTGTGCACCTATAGTCCCAGGTGCTCAAGAGGCTAAGATGAGAGGATTGCTTGAACCTGGAAGGTGGAAGCTATAGTGAGCTGTGATTGTGCTTCTGCACTCCAGCCGGGTTACAGAGAGAGACCCTGTCTCAAAAAAGAAAACAAAACAAAACACCTCTCTTTTGCTATTCCTTTATGGTCATACCCTCCCTTCATCCATACCCTTAGCATCTATTGATCTGTTCCCTAGCACTATAGCTTTCTCTTACTGAGAATATCATATAAATGGAGGCATGCAATATGCAAGCTTTTGAGACTGGCTTCTTTCACCCAGCATAATGCCATTGAAATTCATCCAAGTTGTTGCTTGTATCGATAGCTCATTTTTTTTATTGTATGGATGTACCAGTTTGTTTATTTATTCATCCATTGAAAGACATTTAGATTAGTTCCCAGTTTTTGGAAATTATTAATAGAGCTGCTAAAAACATTAATGTACAGATTTTTATGTGAACAGAGTTTTCATTTATTTTGGGTGAGATTTCTGGGTCAGGTGGTATGGTGTATGCTTACTAACTATATATTTGTTACAGAAATTCAAATAAAATATAGATATAACTACGCTTTTAACTGTTTTAACACAGACCCTTATCTGTTCAGGGCAAGGCAAGTATTATTTTACAGACGAGTAAACGGAGAAACAAGTCATTTAACAAATTTGCTTAAGGTCCCAATGATGCAAACTCCAAAGGCTGCTATGCCACCACAGTGGCCTCCTGACTCTTGTTCATGTTATAAAGGAAGTGTCGTTTTTTTCCTAGCTGAGGGCAGGTTGTCAGTGTTCTATTTATTCCACACTAGCCACTTCTAATCTATAGATAAATGAGAAATAACCTCTACCATCAATCTTTGCTATGTATATCACAACTTTAAGACTATGATTACTGATGCAACTTTATCTAAAATAGGCTACTCCAAGAAGACTTTTATGTCCTAATCAATGATCAGATTCCAGATTCCATATAATATAAAAAATGTGGAAGAAAAAAAGCTTACCTTTAACCTTCGGATTTGGATGTCAGAGAACTTTCTCACTCCATTTACTGATGGCACCAAACGATTAAAGAGAGCCTTAAAGAAAAGAAAGGGGCTATAAAATGAGAGGAACCCCATTGCCTTGCTACCTGCATCCTCAGCACCCAAGAGACCAACACTAATTCAGATGGTTCAATACTTTCAAAAGTGTTCAATGGGGTTCATGGGGCTTTGGCATCCTACCTTGTCTGTCTGGGTCAGTTCATGAAATATCCGCGCATCAATGGCCGCAGCAACAAGGTTATTAGCTGCAGTGATGGCATGGATGTCACCTGTGAGGTGGAGATTAAACTACAAAAGAACAGAAGCCACATTAGTCTCCCAGCTGCTCTGTATCTTTCCAACCTTCATTCTATTGCAAAGCTCAATCCCTATTTTAAAGCCAATGGAATACTGAAGGCAGCCCAGTTAGTGGACAAACACCCAATATAGGGAGTTCTTGAAAACATAAATGACTGGCTGGGTGTGGTAGCTCACAACTATAATACTAGCACTTTCGGAGGCCAAGGTGGGCGGATCACTTCAGGCCAGGAGTTCAAGACCACCCTGGGCAACATGGTGAAACCCCATCTCTACTAAAAACATAAAAAGTAGCCAAGTGTGGTGGCACGCACCTGTAATCCCAGTTACTTGGAAGGCTAAGGCACTTGGGAGGTGAGAACTTGGGAGGTGGAGGTTGCAGTGACCCAAGATCACACCACTACACTCCAGCCTGGGCGACAGAGTGAGACTCTGTCTCAAAAAAAAAAAAAGAAAAAGAAAACATAAAAGACTAATTATCTGTCCGCAGAAGAATCTCCTCCCAAATACAGAACTTGCAGTTTTTCCTAAATGAGATGTCCAGAGACCACAAATACCACACCACTGGGATCAACAGCCACACTGGGTTACTGAGGACACACCTCAAAACAGCGAGGAGGAGTGCACGGGAGCAGCACCAACTCTATGTCTATGCACTGTTCCCATTTCTGCAGTTACATAAATGAATTCTGAAATCGCTGTGTGTTGGTGCTTCCCAATACCATGCTTCATTTGGTCATTTGCTTATAATAATCATTCCCACTGAAAGCCAAAGTTTGAAACCAAGCTGTATCACAAGTCTACAAATTAAGTTGTTTTCCCCCTAGGTGTTGCTTTTGCTGAGAAACAAGTCATTTGTCCACTAAGAGCTCTACAAAAAAGGCTAATCTCCAGAGAGAAAAAGCTATAATAAAGAATCTAGGCTGGGTGCGGTGGCTCACGCCTACAATACCAGCACTTTGGGAGGCCGAGGCGGGTGGATCACGAGGTCAGAAGTTCAAGACCAGCTTGGCCAACACGGTGAAACCCCGTCTCTACTAAAAATACAAAATTAGCTGGGCGTGGTGGTGCATGCCTGTAATCCCAGCTACTCGGGAGGCTGACGCAGGAGAATTGCTTGAACCAGGGAGGCAGAGGTTGCAGTGAGCCGAGATCGTGCCATTGCACTCCAGCTCTGGGCAACAAAGCAAGACTCCGTCTTGGGGAAAAAGAAGGGACCTAATTCAGCACCCTCCCCCACCAAAAAAAGGGGGATCTAATTCAGCCAAATCCCAGAATACTTTACCTCTTCCATAGGAATGACCTGGGAGTAGCCGCCTCCTGCAGCGCCACCTAGGGGACAGGTCAAGGGTAGAGACTCAGTTAAGCATGCTTCTCCAATGACTTAGAAATCAAATAAATGCAAATGCATTATTGTAACTACTAAGCACATTTATTTATTTACTTTTTACAATCATTTGGACAGTTTTGATCAAGTGATTTCTAATACTAAATAGTCTCTCAATTGAAATCTGAGTTTAAATGACAAAACCATGAACAAATATATACCTATTCATTATCTTTAGAAATAGGTTCCTTGTGATTACTGGCATTTGTTAAAACACCCAGCTGACAGTTACATAAAGGCAAATCTGTTCAATTTCCTACTCTCATAAAGCTACTTTGGCTTTTAAAACAGAAATATTTAAAATACATACATCTAACAAAAAGACTATAATTTTTCCTAAATAAAGATAAATAGATTAGGCTGTTAGAAAGCAGCCTAATTGCTAGATTTTTGCTGGTCTACTTGGATTACAGGTTGAGTATCCCTTATTTAAAATGCTTGGATTTGGGTTTTGGATTTGGGTTTTTGTTTTTCAGACTTTGGAATATTTGCATCATACCGATCCAGCATCCCAAATCCAGGATTTAAAATCTGAAATGATCCAATGAGCATGTCCTTTGAGCATCGTGTCAGCACTCAAAAAGTTTAGAATTTTGGAGCCTTTCAGATTTCAGGTTTCTAGATTTCTGATGCTCAATCTGTATTAGCCAAAAGCCAGTTGAAAATGTCCAGGACACCAAGCATGGCTGCTCATGCCTGTAATCCTAGCCTGGGAGATCAAGGCTGCAGTGAGTTATGATCATCCCACTGCACTCCAGCCTGAGCTGGGACTCCAGACAGAGCAAGACTGTCTCAAAAAAAAAAAAGTCCAGGTTACCACGTTATTAGTGCAATAAATATAAATCAGATATATATATATATTTTTTTCATACTGTCTCACAGGCTGGGGGGTAATGGGCTGGGATTACAGGCACATACCACCATGCCCAGCTAATTTTTGTGTTTTTAATAGAGACGGGGTTTGCCATGTTGGCCTGGCTGGTCTCGAACTCCTGGGCTCAAGTAATCTACCACCTTGCCCTCCCAAAGTGCTGGGATTTCAGGCATGAGCCACTGCACCCAGCCCAGAGATATATTAATATGTATTTTGTTTTTGTGAGGTAGAGACCGTGCAGTGAGGCAATTTGCAATAAGAGAAAAAGGAAAATAATGGGTTCAATAAGCAGAACAAGAAATAGCTCGTGCTGAAGTTGAAAGGGGGTTAAGACAAGCTCAAGAGCAGAACAAAGTGATTACATTTATAAAATAGGTGGAAGGGTGGGCTGGGCATGGTGGCTCACGCTTATAATCCCAGCACATTGGGAGGCCGAGGCGGGCAGATCACAAGGTCAGGAGTTCAAGACCAGCCTGGCCAACATAGTGAAACCCCCATCTCTACTAAAAACACAAAAATTAGCCAGGCATGGTGGCACGCACCTGTAGTCCCAGCTACTTGGGAGGCTGAGGCAGGAGAATTGCTTAAAACCAGGAGGCGGAGGTTGCAGTGAGCCAAGATCGTGCCACTGTACTCCAGCCCAGGCAACAGAGCGAGACTCTGTCTCCAAAAAAAAAAGGTGGAAGGGTGAAGGTGTACCCAGTGTCAACATTTGTAATAATTGCTAGAACAAGCAAAATGTGATACCCTCACCAAGCAGAGAAAGCTAACTCTAAGAACCTATCATAATTAATAAAAATTATTTTAATTAAGATAGCAGCATGGCACAGTGGCTCATGCCTATAGTCCTACCAATTTGGAAGGCTGAGACAGGCAGATCACTTGAGATCAGAAGTTCAAGACCAGCCTGGCCAAAATGGTGAAACCCCGTCTCTACCAAAAATACAAAAATTAGCCAGGCATGGTCGTGCATGCCTGTAATCCCAGCTACTCGGGAGGCTGTGGCAGGAGAATCTCTTGAACCCAGAAGATGGAGAGGCTGCAGTGAGCCAAGATCGCACCACCGCATACCAGCCTGGGCGACAGAGTGAGTAAGACCCTGTCTCAAAAAAAAAAAAAAAACACATGTTCTTAGTACCGCAGCAATAAAAATCTGAAGGTAATTTAGAGCTTGAAATAGACATGGAAGAATCACTCTGGTACTTAATACAGGTGCCTTTGACCAAGCCACCTCTGAAGTCTCAGTTGCTGCTATTGTAAAATGGTGACAATACTATCTCGTACTGGATGATAAAATAATATGCAAAAACTGCTCAGCACAATATCTGGCACAAAGCATATATTCAATAAAGGTAGGCTTTTCTTATTCCCAACAAAGTGAAACATCTGTGGGGTTTGTCATTGTCTCTAGAGTGTCCGTAAGATGATCAGTAGCTATGATTACCTTTATGGTTACTGTGGCAGTGGACTATGAGGGTCAAATAAAAGCACCTCCAGCTACATATCACCCATCCCAGAGAATCCCTGTGCAGTGGCAAACAGTGACAGCAGGAGCTGCGGAGATCCAATGACAGCCTTCATCAAAAGCATGACTACAGAGGTTTGTGAGAATGACATTCCTGGTGTTGAAATGAGTTGAAGACCCCATAAGTATCATAGGTCGCGTGGGCCTGGGAGGACTGAAGGAGAAGCAGGTCCCCTGTCACCACCAATGGTCCAGTCTCATTAGTACCTTTTATTCCAAAGGTGGGGCCCTGAGAAGGCTGTCGCACACACGCAAAGACATTCTGGTAGAGATGGGCACCAAGGGCTTGCACTAGCCCGACTGTAGTTGTGCTTTTCCCTTCTCCCAGGGGTGTTGGAGTTATTCTTCAAGATGAAAGCAAAAGAGAAAAAGGTTTAAAGAATTAAGTGTATCTGAATCACTAAGTCATACCTAGCAGATCCTAGAGAATGACTCGTAATCTAAAGATTAAGAAAGACAAAGTCAGGCATAGTAGTGTATGCCTGCAGTCCCAGCTATATAGGAGGCTGAGGCAAGAGGATCACTTGAGCCCAGGAGTTCCAGGCTACAGTAAGCTATGACTGCACCACTGTACTCCAGCCTGGGCAACAGAGCAAAACCCCATCTCTTAAAGAAAGAAAAGACAAAGAAAAAGAAAGACAAAAGCCCTGAAAGATATCTTTTTCAAAAGTCTTAGTTGTAATTTCCAAAAAACTTTAAGAAAAAAAATGATTCCTGTATTTTAGCTCTTCTTGCTGTAAGAAGCAAATATACTTTATCTTGTAGAGACATGGCTATAATTTTAATTTCTCATTTTATATTCTCAAAAACTAGCTTTTTAATATAACCTCAGCCCAGCAATGAAAATGAATGCTTAGTAAATCCATCGAATTAATGAATTTTGGGTTCAAAAAGGTGATTCTGGCCGGGTAAAGTGGCTCACGCCTGTAATCCCAGCACTTTGGGAGGCTAAGGTGGGTGGATCACAAGGTCAGGAGTTCGAGACCAGCCTGGCCAAGATAGTGAAACACAGTCTCTACTAAAAATACAAAAATTAGCTGGGTGTGGTGCCTTGCACCTGTAGTCCCAGCTACTCGGGATGCTGAGGCAGGAGAACCGCTTGAACTCGGGAGACAGAGGTTGTGGTGAGCCGAGATCGTGCCACTGCACTCCAGCCTGGGCAACAGAGCGAGACTCTGTCTCAAAACAACAACAACAACAACAACAACAACAACAACAAAAGGTGATTCTATCTTAAGACCGGGTTTTAAGACCAAACTCTTCCACTTACTAGATGGATAACCTTGACCAATTTTCTCATCTATGATTATAATCTATTCTTACCTACCTCTCAAGATTGCTGTAAGGATCAAATGAGATCAAATACGGGTGAAAATGCTAAAATCAAATTAAAGGCACCTCTACATACATGTGCCAAGCGCAAATGCAACGCCTGGTATTGATGATCAGGACTGATACTAAGATTTGGATGGCAACATGAATAAAAACCATACCCAGTGACCACCACGTATTTCCCATCAGGCCGGTGCTTCAGGCGTTCTAGTGCTGACAGCAGAACTTTGGCCTTTGTTTCACCATATAATTCTACCTCTTCAGACAGCAGACCAATTTCTCGAGCCAGCTTACCAATGGGCTTTGGTTTACAAGATCGTGATATATCAATGTCACTTTGGAAACATAGAAAATAGGTATTAATGTTTATCCACTGAGTTTAATTAATCCCACAGTAGTAACAAGCCCCCAACCCAACCCAACCCCAACCACTGAAGGCACCTTCAGAGGGAGCATATGTGAACCCACAGTATCTGTCAACTAAAAACCAACAATTCACAAGTTTTAAGTCAGTAAAACTTTATTTTTACCTTGGAACAGGTGTCTTGAGGTTAAGGTTGTTATACTGAATCATCCACTTTCCTGGCTTAAATTTCTCCAGGAAACGCTTGGCACTCTCTACTGTGCTCTAAACAAAATGAAATAAATGAAACTTAGAAGAGGTGGTTATTTTAATCCTCACCTCAGTTTCAAGCTCAGGTCACTCCAGTTCAATCACAAAATGAACTGCTTCAGACCCACTTATTACCATGCTTCAATCTGAGGTAAGAGTCAACAGGCACCTAACATGCTTTGGGGCTGCTCGCCTGGCCCCTGTCAGCTGGTGACATGTTAGAAAGGGAAAGCAGGCCGGCCGCGGTGGGTCACACCTGTAATCCCAGCACTTTGGAAGGCTGAGGTGGGCGGATCACCTGAGGTCGGGAGTTCCAGACCAGCCTGACCAACGTGGAGAAACCCCTGTCTCTACTAAAAATACAAAATTCGCCAGGCGTGGTGGCGCACACCTGTAATCCCAGCTACTCAGGAGGCTGAGGCAGGAGAATCGCTTGAATCAGGGAGACGGAGGTTGCGGTAAGCCAAGATCACACCATTGCACTCCAGCCTGGGCAGCAAGAGCAAAACTCAGTCTCAAAAAAAAAAAAAAAAAAAGAAAGGGAAGGCAAACCAAAACAGTCCTGGCCAAGCCAGTGTGACTGCACGTTTCTTCTTTCAAAGTTATTATATTCCAAAAGAGATTGGAATTATGCCATCCCTACTTTCCTCTATTAATGTGCCTGATCTTATTTCTCTGTTCTTCCCTTCCCTTTTTCTCAATAAATTCACATCTTTACTTAACTTCTGAGTAGGTTTTTGACATTTCTACTTGGGGAGAAAAGCAGCCAAAACTCGATCAGCTTTTCAGAACTCTTATAGAAACTTTTATTCACAATTACCTGCATGAGCATTGCAACTGTCATGGGCCCTACGCCGCCAGGAACAGGAGTGATGAAGCTCGCCCTCTCTTTGGCCTCGTCGTATGCCACATCACCCACAACTTTTCTCCCGTTTGGTTTTTTATCATCTGGTCAAGTGGGGAGAAATCAAAACTAAGTCTCAGAATCACAGTCCTGGTGATCAATTACGACAAAAACTCAGCAGAATTTTAGGGTGTGTTAGTCCCATCAGGCTCCAGTGCCTACTTAACTTAAAAGCTATGGAATGACAGATGTTTGCTATTTCTTAGGGAGAAAATTATTTTACCTGCAAAAATTCACAAGATGCATAAGTGGTTTTTCAGAACCTGGAGAATCCTTTTGTAGTCTCTCAGGTGGCAAATAAAATAGCAACTGTTTTTTATTCTTAAAACCAACTACCCCATATATAATGAGCACCTTTTAAAATGTTAATTTGCTAAAGCCTACAAAGGAAATTTTTTGGGCGCACAAAGATCCAACTCTGTCACAGCTGCCAGATATCGTTTCTACAGCAACTGTCAGCATTTTATGAGTTCCATGTGTGAGCTGGAGGAACAATTCAACATCCAATTCCAAAGACACAGCTACTTAAATGTATGCTAAAGGCAAAGAATATAATTACACTTCCCTTAAAAGGACACAAGAACAACTACAAATCTTACCAGCAAAGAATAGCTATTCAAGAGAACAAAACCCAATGATACATCATTGCTCACTCACACAAAGAACATCCTACACTTGGCTTCAGTGCACTTCCAGGAGGGGCTGGGGGCGGGCCTAGACCTCGAAGCAATAAGGCTCCCGCGCTGCATCTGATAGTCTTAGCGACATCACCCCTTCTCTCTGATCAGATCGCCACAACTGAGAAGAAGCTCCAAGGTGGAGGCAAGAAGCCAGAATTAAGAGATTAGCAGGCACTTTGGGAGGCCAAGGCGGGCGGATCGCCAGGTCAGGAGATCGAGACCATCCTGGCTAACATGGTGAAACCCCGTCTCTACTAAAAATACAAAAAAATTATCCGGGCATGGTGGCAGGCACCTGTAGTCCCAGCTACTTGGGAGGCTGAGGCAGGAGAATGGCATGAACCCGGGGGGCGGAGCTTGCAGTGAGCGGAGATTGCGCCACTGCACTCCAGCCTGGGCGACAGAGCGAGACTGTGTCTCAAAAAAAAAAAGAGATTAGCTGTAGCATCAGCTCTTTTATTAAAAGTTAGGGCCAGGCGTGGTGGCTCACACCTGTAATGCCAGCACTTTGGGAGGCCAAGGCGGGTGGATCACCTGAGGTCAGGAGTTCGAGACCAGCCTGGCCAGCATGGTGAAACCCCGTCTCTACTAAAAATATAAAAAAATCAGCTGGGCGTGGTAGCGGGCACCTGTAATCCCAGCTGCTCAGAGGCTGAGGCAGGAGACTCACTTGAACCCAGGAGGCAGAAGTTGCAGTGAGCATTGCACTCCAGCCTGGGCAACAAGAGCGAAACTCCGTCTCAAAAAAAAAGTTAGTTCTGCAGCTCCTGTGGGCTCCATATTAATCTGAAGTCCAAAATGTAAAGAAGGCTTAACACTACCTATCACAAGTTTGCTGAGGGCAAAATGAGAAAATGTATACATTACTGAAATTGAAAAAGCAGCCTCCAAATCCAAGAGTTTCTCTTTCTACCACAGATACATAAGATATTTTTTATATGGAGTAAAAGGAACTGGTCAACACAACTCATTGGGATGGTTTCAGGTTTCTAGAAGATTATAAAGCAGCAAACTATGGCAGAACATTTCCTCTCACAGCCCCTAAAGTCATTTCAAAATGCCAAGGAAATATAGGTAGAGGTTTGCCCTCTGTACAAGTTTCAATAGTCTTCACACTGTAGTTAGCGTGAAATACCCGCTGCATCTATTTCTATGTGTTAATGTTAGTCATTTTCGTTTTCCCACAGATAAGAGACACATATCTTTGACTACATGACTAAATGCAGCACTGGATGAATTCAGTTTTGCTCCTAAACCAAATACTGTCAGGGTTGACGAGACACTGCTAAATATGCAGTGCTTCGTGGATAGGATGATGTGGTCAGTGGAAAAAGTGACCACTACTCAGCCTAAGCATATGACCTCAGTAATGAGCGAACGTTTTGGTTATCTACCCCCAGCCCTAGAATTTCTCTTTCTTTGGGAAATCACATGTACAAAATTCAACTAAAGATCCAGCTGAGCCCTGACTCTTCTACATTTAATCTGGGGACCCTAATAATAGAGGCCAGTCCAGAAGCAGCTACACTGGATAGGTTGAGACTGGATTGGAGTAGGGTGGGGAATCTGTTCCCTCTTTTTAACCCTTCCAAATAAAACACTATTGATCTGGCCCTTCTCAATTTATCTTTAGTAAGTCAAGCAGGAAGAACACTTTTATGTGTTTCTCTGGCCAATACTTTCTGCCCTGCACTTGAATCTTTAAAAATATTACTTCTTTGGAAAAGGTATACACACCTTGATTCATTCTTAATTTGGCAAGTGACTTACAATGTTATCCCTGAGTGGACCATGCAAACTATTTAAATAATCAAAATATGAACTAAGAAGTAGCTCAGTGGTAGAAAATGTTGCTTCTAAAGTGAACATTTGCAAATATCAGTCTTTAGGTCCTGCAGCCCATTTGCTGGTCTGTAACTGAGTGATTCTGCCATCCTTTGGGGAACACAATAACATCCAGCTTTATCAGCATTCATTTGCCTATATGCCCAAGATCAGTAAAAACACTGTTGACCAGGAGGGAAGATACTGCTTTGATTTTATTCATATTTCATTGTCTATGTAAGGAATCAATGTGAAAAGGATGGCAAGTTTCATGTTTAAGTCAACATTTCCTACCTGTCTGCAAGACTCGAGATCCCCACTCAGGTTTTTCTTCTCCATTTCTCACATGTAATCCAAAAAAAAAAAAAATGCCAAAAGCAGAAATATGATACAGAAGATGCGAGGTTTTAAAAAGACTGAGCTTGAATGTCATATCGCAAGTATTCAAAGTGAGGAGTTGTAGGAGAACAATTTCTTTATCGCCTGTTAGATAATTACACTACAAGAAAATGAGTGATCAATTATGAGCTACTGTCTTAAAAGCACAGTAGGGAGAGTGGGAGGGAGGTTAAAAACGGTGAAGGCTTGACAGTGACTAATGTTCCTGGCAGCTCAGCGTCTACATCTGAAACTTGAGATGGGAAGGGAGAAAAAAGACTTCTAGCTATAACTCCCTTCAACAATTCAACAGATATGAGTGCCAGTGGTCAGATGGCAGGAAGCTGGATGTGGCGCCACAGTGACCATTGCCCTTGAGGAGCTATCTAGGCAGGAGAGCACAGGACACCATACAGGAGACACATGCAATAAAAGATACAATACACATGTTCTATGGGAGAGGAGGGAGGGAGAGAAGAAAAGATCATCCCTTGATAAGGGGAAATCAAACAAGGTTTGGAAGGAATAACAGACATGACAGAGAGGAGATGGGGAGGAAGCAGCTGAAGGTGAAGGTGAAGTTGAACCTTATTCAGTTGTGTAGCCCAAGGCCTGGCATTGTGCTTGATACACAGTAGTTGCTCAGTTAAAGATTGTTCCTTTCTTGAATCTATGAGGACGTACACAAGTTTTGCCCTATTGTTCTGTGAAGTTTTCTGTTTGAAAGAATAGCCCACTCCACTAAGAATGCAGGTAAGGGAACTACAAAGGACAAACAAGGCATGTGCAGGGAAGGGAAAGTGGTCCACTTTACAAGTTGAAGATAGGTATTCACCGTGCGCAAGTGAGATCACAGGCTGCAGAGGTCACTGAAATTAATGTGAGGCTAAGGAGTATGGCAAGTAAGAAGGAAGAGGCTCAGAGGTCCATGCCAGAAGGTGAACATGGCAAGGCGAGAGCATGGGGATAGATCTGAGTGGGAAGCAGCTGGAGGGAGGGACAACTGCAAGGAAGTTATCACAGCCCATCAGCTGAGAAGGTAACACTCAGTGGTGACACTGAGAACAGAGGAGAGAGAAAACAATTCCTAATATTTAGAGACTGATCCAATATAGGGAATGCTTGGGAGGGAAACTAAAAGGCTTCAGACCTGCGGGAAGGAAGAATGGTGATACTAACCAAAAGACGGGCGTAAGGGGTAACTTGGGGATGAGGATGCCGAGTACAGTTTTGGACATGATTAAAAGGCTAGATTTGTCCTCTCAGCCTAGAAAAAACCCAGGTCAAATATCTTCTTTGTAAAGCCCTCCTCTTGGCAGAATGAGTCCCTCTTTTGGACTCTCATAGCACTTTGCAATAATTATACCGTATTTTAAATCCATCCATCAACTTTGCTAAAATAAAGGGTGATCTCTACATGAAATAAAGTAATATATCCCTCCTGCCCTCCCTCTCACTTTCTCCCTGGACAAAGTCATCTTGGAAGCTGTACAGCACATGATGAAAATCACAGGCTCTGGCACCAGGCAGACCTGCCTGCAAGTGGCAACTCTTCTATCTACTAACTCTGTGCACCCTTGGGCTAGTCAGTCTCTCTAAACCTTAGTGGTACAAGCATAAAATGAGCCAAGCTTCTCTCTCAGGCTTCTTTTGATGACTTAGATACCATCCTCAACACCAGCAGCCACCTTACTCCTCCAGCAACACTCACCTGGCACATAATTGATTCCACAGTCGATGACTATTGCCCCAGGTTTGATCCACTCCCCTTTAACCATTTCAGGCCGACCAGTTGCAACCACCAGGATGTCACCTTTATTTACCTAGGGGTAGGGGATTTGGACATCAGAAATGAAATAATGAAATACACACCAAAAAAAAAAACCCAGAAATGAAAAGGACATCCCTGAACTTTGTATTAAATTCTTAACTGTCGTAAGCTATTTCATAAGATATTGGGTTAAGGCCTCAAATGTAAGCCACACACTGTTTCTGACAGCCCTTCACATGCCGTGCTCATTTCTACACATGCCAAAGAGCTCCCTTTCACCAGCCATTTTACTCAATAGGGAAATCAGTGTCAACCTGCAAGGCAGAGGGGCAAACAGGCTTGGGGCCCTGCGTGTTAATGTCCAGACACTGCTCCTTCTCCTACAGAATGTAGAGCACTACTTTGGGAGGATTAAAAGAGAAGGTACTAGGCCTCTCTCCTGCCCTCTCCCCACATTTAAGAGACTGCACTGTCAACAGGCACGTGTGTGTGTGCGCATTCTTGGGCTCAGGAATCTGATGCAGGGATCTAGAACAAGCTGCCATAGATATTAGCAGACTACTGCCCATGACTGCCTCTGGAGCACCTCCACTCTGAGGCCACCACTTTTACACACATGGGATCTGGCTGCCAAAGGTCAGTCTGAGTGCCTGTACTGCTAATCCCTGTCCACCACGAGGCAGATTAGGGTAAAAAGTACTTGGTGAGAGGCCAGGCATGTTGGGTCACGCCTGTAATCTCAGCACTTTAGGAAGGTGAACCAGGAGGATCGCTTGAGTCCAGGAGTTTGAGTCCAGCCTGGGCAATACAGTGAGACCTTTGTCACTACAAAAAGCTTAAAAATTAGCCAGGCATGGTGGCACATGCCTGTAGTCCCAGCTACTCAGAAGGTTGATGCAGGAGGATCACTCGAGCCCAGGAGTTCAAAGCTGCAGTGGGCTCTGATGGACTGCCACTGCACTCTAGCCTAAACAACAGAGCAAGACCCTGTCTCTAAAGAAAAAAGATAAAGACCGGGCGTGGTGGCTTATGCCTGTAATCCCAGTACTTTGGGAGGCCGAGGCAGGTGGATCACCTGAGGTCAGGAGTTCAAGACCGGCCTGACCAACATGGAGAAACCCTGTCTCTACTAAAAATACAAAATTAGCCAGGTGTGGTGGCACATGCCTGTAATCTCAGCTACTCAGGAGGCTGAGGCAGGAGAATCACTTGAACCCAGGAGGCAGAAGTTGTGGTGAGCTGAGATTGTGCCATTGTACTCCAGCCTGGGCAACAAGAGTGAAACTCCATCTCAAAAAAAATAAAGAAAGAAAAAAGAAAAAGGAAGAGAGAAAGTACACAGAACAAACTCTGTATAAACTTGGGCATGCTTTTAATTTTATGTTTTTTTTTAATTAATTAATTTTTTTTTTGAGACAGGGTCTTGCTCTGTAGCCCAGGCTGGAGTGCCATGGTGTGATCATGGCTTACTGCAGCCTCGACCTCCTGGGCTCAAGCAATCCTCTTGCCTCAACCTCCTGAGTAGCTGGGACTACAGGCATGTGCCCACCCCATCTGGCTAATTTTTAGTTTTTTTTGCAGAGAAAGTGTCTCACTATGTTGCCCAGGCTGGTCTCAAAACCTCTTGGGCTCAAACAATCCTTCTGCCTCAGCCTCCCAAAGTTTTGGGACTACAGGTGTGAGCCACCCCACTCAGCCTTTAATTTGAATTTGTTTTTTCATCTTGTAAAAATGAGATGATGGGGTTAAATGAGGTCATGAGTGTAAAGGACATGGCAGCCTCTGGCACTTAGTGTGTGAAGAGAACACCCACCCTCCCCACCGTAACACCTTCACCTCTCCTCTGGACACCGTACCTCCTCATCCAGATTGGCAGTCTTGGAGTGGCAGGTGGTCACTGTGGCATTGTTCCACAGAAGCAAGTCATGCATCGGGGCCCCGACTATTTTACTGCGCCCGACCACCACAGCATGCCTTCCAGCAATCGGCACCCCTGAAAGAAAAGCCAGCCTGCATCAGAGTTGGGGGATAGAAGCTGCCCTCCTTCACATGCCACGTGGAGAATTTAGAATAAGTGCACAAAAACAGGTTCTTAACATCAAACAGAAACCTTCCTAAAAACATTCCTTCTTTGGCAATAATATTCTCCACTCTAGAGTTTCAGCTATAAATTGGGACTTGCACTTGTGTCCTTCTTGCCGTGGGTTTCTGGGAGCAGCTTAAGCCAAGATCATTCACTGAGTCATAGAGGAGTGCGAAGAAAACCTACACTCAAAGGAAAAAGAAACCCTGACATACAGCTGATCAGCCACACGGAAGAAGACACCAGATTAAATTACATGGAAAAACAGTGAAAACAAATAGGGTGTATGTAACAGGTTGGAGAGATGTGTAGGAAATTAGATTAGTATCGGTAATTCCTTCCAACTTTGGTAAGTTTGTTTATACAGTTCCTCACCCAAATTTCTCTTTTGGCTTAGGGCCTGAGCCATAGGGTTACTTGTAGGGAAGTAATAAAGGGGAAATTGAACTGTGGCAGCAAAGCTTTCTTTTTGCTGTCACAGCATCCATTTTTCTGGCAATATACCAAGGTCCTTTTCAGAGCTGACTCATACTCTACTAAAGACAGCCTGAGTGAGTACCCAGTAGTGGACAGGGGACCATATTTCTTCCCTCAGCTGATAAGATCCAATCCCATGACTGTTAGGCATGAGGATGGAACCAGGCTGTAGGTGTTTGTGGCCACAAAGTGGAGCCCGAAAATGAGCTGTCCACAAAGAAGAAAGCAGAGAGAAGTTGACAACTTCATCAGAGTCCTCAGGGCAGTCAAGGCTGAGGGCAGTGGACCCTTGCTCAAAGCAGCAAGGGTTTAAATTGTGCTTCTCGCACAAAATCATTTTTTTCAGAAAAAGATAAACTCTTATAATAATGTTAACATCATGAACATCTAGAAGTAAAGACCTCAAAGTTTTAAAAGGTAACTTTCTATACTTTTTAGGATTCAGCAGAAGAGTTAAAGCTGCATCAGGGCAAATGGTAGCATCACTGTCAATAAGAGGTAGTGGGAGGCCTTCAGGTGCTGTCTTTGTGGGATTTTTTTTTTAAGCAAGGCACTACAATGTTTGCTAAATATGCTGAAGAATATACATTTAACTGTAGAAATGAACTGTCAAAGCTTATGGCTTGACCTTTTCTTGCCAACCACAGAAAATTTTCATTTATGCTGGCCAAAACTTTCCACTTGAAACTTCTGACCTACTTCTTTTTACCAGGACCCATTTCCTTGTAAAAAATAACCTCTGCTAAAAGTATTCATAATGAAATTAAAATAGCAAGGTGCTAACTAGTAACGGGACAATATGGCCAACTGTGCAGGAGACCCATTTCCAGCCATCTGTCGAGTCCTGGAACTACTGTGGAGATTCAGTGCCCATTTTGGGGGTGGGGGGAGGTGGGGCTTTTCACTTCATATCCTTTTAAACTATCCAAATTTTTATTACTGTATAGGTTATTTTTTCCCAAAAAATAAATTGCTTTGAACTCAGATAACTCTGAATTCAAATCTTGGTTCCGTTGTCTCCCAGAGAAGTTACTTGCTCTCTCTGAGCTGGTTTTGTTTGTTTGTTTGTTTTAGAGACAGAGTCTCACTCTGTTGCCCAGGCTGGAGTGTAGTCAGGTTATCTCGGCTCACTGCAACCTCCGCCTCCCGGGTTCAAACAATCCTCCCACCTCTGCCTCCCGAATAGCTGGGAGTACAGGTGCACGCCACCCTGCCTGGATAATTTTTTTGTATTTTTAGTAGAGACAGGGTTTCACCATGTTGACCAGGCTGGTCTCGAGTTCCTGACCTCAGGTGATCTCAGCCTGCTTTGGCCTCCCAAAGTGCTGGGATTACAGGCATGAGCTACTGTGCCTGGCCTGAGCCTATTTTCTTAGCAGTTGAACAGTAACAGTACCTACTTCATAGAGTTGCTGAGAAAATTGAGAGAAAATTTAGGTAACATCCTTAGTAGACAGGCCCTTCTGCCAATCAAGTCCATTTATTTATGGCCCACAATGTACCTCCTCTATGCCACCACATGTCAAGACCAGGATTCAGGAAATGGTGCTTTCTTGTTGTTTGGTTTGTTTTTTTTACCTGTCTCTTTGATGAGTTCCAAGCATCCCTTAGGCGTACAAGGAATGAAACAGTCATTGAGGTCACCTCTAGCAAGTTTCCCAGCACTGATGCTAGTCAATCTAAAAAAAGTGATGGAAATAAGAAGGAAATAAAGGCAATTAGATGTCTTTACTCTTTAGAAACATTTATGCTGTATTCCCCAAATAGAAACATATTATAAATGAAAGCATGCAATGAGACATAGGAAGCCAAGCCACACTTACCCATCCACATCCTTCTCGGGTGCAATAGCATTGATCACTTCTTCAGTGTTAATGGAATTCTCTGAATCTAAAGGAAGCTGCACTAAGAACCCGTGTACAGTAGAGTCTTCATTCAAAGATGTAATGTACTTGATCACCTAAAAGTAATAGCATATATAATTTGTCTACCACATAGAAATCAAAAGGTAGGAAGAAACACTTTCTAAGGCAAAAATTAGGTTGCCCTATTTCCCCCCCAACACTTTAATTATAGTCCTTTCAGAATGTACCTTCCCCTTGAATCCTGAGAGCACCTGTACTTTAACATAGAATGAATCCCCTAGGTGTCTGGTAAGAAGTTCATCACATAAAAGAGCTAAGTGGCTGGGCGAGGTGTCTCATGCCTGTAATCCCAGCACTTTGGGAAGCCAAGTCAGGAGGATTACTTGAACCCAGGAGTTCAAGACCAGCCTGGGCAACACAGTGAAATGTGATATCTACAAAAATTTTTTAAAAATTAGGGCCAGGGGCTGGGTGCGGTGGTTCACGCCTGTAATCCCAGCACTTTGGGAGGCTGAGGTGGGTGGATCACCTGAGTTTGGGAGTTTGAGACCAGCTTGGCCAACATCGTGAAACCCTGTCTCTACTAAAAATACAAAATTAGCCAGGCGTGGTGGCACATGCCTGTAATCCTAGCTACTCGGGAGGCTGAGGCAGGAGAATTGCTTGAACCCGGGAGGTAGAGGTTGTAGTGCGCTGAGATAGTGCCACTGCACTCCAGCGGTGAGTTGAGATTGCGCCATTGCACTCCAGCCTGGGCAACAATAGTGAAACTCCACTTCAAAAAAAAAAAAAAAAATTAGGGCTGGGTGCGGTGGCTCACACCTGTCAACCCAGCACTTTGGGAGGCCAAGGCAGGCCTCCCAAAATATAGAAAATTATTTTCTATAATTTGCACCTTACAATACAATAGCAGCTACTGGATCACTTGAAGCCAGGAGTTTGAAACCAGCCTGGCCAACATGGTGAAACCCTGTCTCTACAAAAATATAAAAAATAAGCCAGGCATAGTGGCGCATGCCTGTAATCTCAGCCTCTCAGGAGGCTGAGGCATGAGAATCGCTTGAACCCAGGAAGCAGAGGCTGCAGTGAGCTGAGATCATGCCACTGCACTCCAGCCTGGGCAACAGAGCAAGACTCTGTCTCAAAAAAAAAAAAAAGGGGGGGGACAGGTGCGGTGGCTCACGCCTGTAATCCCAGCACTTTGGGAGGCTTGAGTGGGCAGATCACTTGAGGTCAGGAGTTTGAGACCAGCCTGGGCAATATGGGCAACTAAAAATACAAAAATTAGCTGGGTGTGGTGGCACATGCCTGTAGTCACAGCTACTCAGGAGGCTGAGGCATGAGAATCGCTTGAACCTGGGAGCTGGAGGTTGCAGTAAGCCAAGATTGCACCACTGCACTCTAGCCTGGGTGACAAGAGTAAAACTCTGTCTCAAAAATAAAATAAAATTAGCTGGGCATGGTGGCTCATGCCTATAGTCCCAGCTGCTCAAGAGGCTGAGGTGGGAGGATCACTTGAGCTTAGGAGGTTGAGGCTACAATGAGCTATGACCATACCACTGTGCTGCAGCTGAGGCAACAGAGTGAGACCCTGTCTCTAAAAATACAATACAATAAAATAAAAAGAGCTAAGAAATCTAATAACTTATTACAGCAATAATACCCATGTTACAATCATCCAAATCAAGATGTAGAGCAGCAATGTCCAATCATCTTTTCTGCAATGGCAGAAATTTTCTATAATTTGCACCTTACAATACAATAGCAGCTACTGAATCCTTGCAAAGTAGCTAGTACAACCAAGGAAGTGAATTTTTAATTTTATTTCATTTTAATTAAATTAAAATAGCCTCATGGGGCTGGTGGCTCCCATAGTGGACAGCGCATATATGGAACGTTGCCATAACCTCAGGAAAGTTGCTTTATCCTCCTACACCTTTAGCATTAATCTTCCACCTACAGGCAACCACAGTTCTGACTTTAATCACTGCTGATTTGTTCTGCCTATTCCTGAACCTCATATAAAAGGAATACATATTTGGTTTTTAGAATGCAGATAATTACAGGCCAAGGATCAGTTTCACCTAATTTTTTTTTTTTTGAGACAGAGTTTTGCTCTTTTTTCCCAGGTTGGAGTGCAATGGTATGATGTCGGCTCACTGCAACCTCCGCCTCCCGGGTTCAAGTGATTCTCCTGCCTCAACCTTCCGAGTAGCTGGGATTACAGGCATGTGCTACCACGCCTGGCAAATTTTGTATTTTTTAGTAGAGACAGGGTTTCTCCATGTTGGCCAGGCTGGTCTGGAACTCCCGACCTCAGATGATCTGCCCATTTCGGCCTCCCAAAGTGCTGGGATTACAGGCATGAGCCACCGTGCCTGGCTCCAAGGATCAGTTTTAATAAACACAACAGATGATTTGGAAGCAAACAGTACTGCAGTCACACTTTGAGTACCAAATGTTCATCCCTGCACCATCTCCTCTGTGGGAGTCTGTGAAGAAAGAATACCTGGAGGTGCCAGGCGTGGTAGCTCACGCCTGTAATCCCAGCACTTTGGGAGGCCAAGGCGGGTAAATCACCTAAGGTCAGGAGTTCGAGACCAGCCTGGCCAACGTGGTGAAACCCCGTCTCTATTAAAAATATAAAAATTAGCCAGGCAAGGTGGTGGGCGCCTGTAATCCCAGCTACTCGGGAGGCTGAGGCAGGAGAATTGCTTGAACCTGGGAGGCAGAGGTTGCAGGGAGTCAAGATCGCATCATTGCTCTCCAGCCTGGGTGACATGAGCAAAACTGTGTCTCAAAAACAAACAAACAAACAAACAAAAATACCTGGAGGTCTTGGCTAAATGTGTCAGTCCCCAAAGCCCCGTAAACCAAAACCAGAGAGGAAACCACTTCACCTTCCCTTTTCACAATCAACTCATAAAAGCTCACCTCAGATTCTGTGGTTGTTCTTGGTAACTTAATGTGAGTGGCTTTGATCCCAATCTGCAAAACGGACATTAAAAGCAGGTAAATGGCAAGACAACTTGAGATATTGAACCATTTCTTTTACAGACATGACTAACAAAAAAGGAGGTGTTGGTCATCATTTCACCCTTATATGTTCTGAAGAATGAGTCCCTCACTTCAACCCATTCATCATTCACTTGTTAATTGCCACCACTGCACTTCAGCAATGTCATGCTCGCTATTCCTTGAGAAAGGAAATTAAATCTTGGGACCCCAAATTCATTAAGTCAAAGGGAAAAGCCAAGCTGGGAACTGGGTCATGCAAATCTGCCTCCCCCTTTTTGGTTCCTAAATAAGATGTTACAAGATGAAAAGCTACATGCCTCCCCCATATTTTGCCCACAAAGGAAATTCATAGGGAGCTGCAAGATCTTTATGATGTTTCTGTTAAAATTTCACCATGGCAATGTAAATCCCCCCAGCCCACTAGACACAAATGTATATCTGATTTTTCCCCTGCTCAATTCTGTTTATGTTATCTTATGTAAAATGCAGATTGCCTGCATTTTTCCTCTGCCCCACTTGTCTATATCGTCTTTTTTTTTTTTTTTGGATGGAGTTTCATTCTTATTGCCCAGGCTAGAGTGCAATGGCACAATCTCGGCTCACCACCACCTCCGCCTCCTAGGTTCAAGCGATTCTCCTGCCTCTGCCTCCCGAGTAGCTGGGATTAGCTGCCACGCCCGGCTAATTTTTTGTATTTTTAGTAGAGATGGGGTTTCTCCATGTTTCTTAGGCTGGTCTCAAACTCCCGACCTCAGGTGATCCACCCACCTCAGCCTCCCAAAGTGCTGGGATTACAGGCGTGAGCCACCGTGTCCAGCTGTCTGTCATCTTATGTAAAAAATGCAGATTCACTGAGCCAGACAAGGTCATGAATGACTATTTTTCCCACCTCTCACATGAAAATTGTGTACTTCACAATAACCCACCCTTTCCTCTTTAAATTTGGAGAACTCGAAATCATCTTCGGAGAAAGGCATAGACCTGTCTCCCAGGTGTGTCCTTAATTTTGGCAAATAAATCTCCTAAAATGATTGAGACTTGTCACTTTTCTCAATTGACATCCTGCTCTTTGGGAAGAAAATCATTAATGAGAAAACAAAAACTCAAGGGCAAACCAGAGGCCACAGATCTAACCCACCCATTTCTGACTTGCAAAATAGATAAACTAATGTCTCCTGTGGGTGATAAAAGTTTTCACAGGGAGGACCAAAAAGGGCAAGGGGTAATCGATAGGACCCAGGTGGAGGTTGGGGAGGGTGATGGCACAGCTCTTCTGGCGTTACCTCTTCAGCAGCCTTCAGCTTCACATTTATATAAAGATTGGAATCATCTCTGTTGCCAACCTAGAATAATAAATGCATGCAAATCAGATGATTAGGGAAAGGCAAAGTGCACAGAAAAGCTTCTACAATTTTAGTTTTAATAAAAGAAATGTTTAATCATGCGACTCGTTGCAGAGAACTTTTACAGGAGTATAGGGAGGCTGTGGGGGCAGGCGGGATTATGTGAACATAGATGGTGTTACAGCCCCTCCCCTAAACAAGGCCCACCTGGTTCCCACTGCCAAACCCCAAACAGAAAGTAGAGAATATCTGCATCTGCACTGGAAACTAAGCAAGGATGTTGCAGGCCTACCAGAAACATGTGGGATTTCTGCTGCCATACCAGAAAAACAGAGTATGGAGGGCTGAGAAACTGTCATCAGGCAAGAAAAATGCCTGAGAGGCAGGAGCACCCAGAGGGCACATTCCACACATTCTGCCCCACCCCCAGGAGCAATGGAAAGCTCCCTGGCCCCGCCACACAGAGAATAGAAAGGAGGGTGGAAGGACCTCACTCTAGTTTACACAGAATAAACAGCCAGGCAAGACAAAGGGCAATCTGCTGGCCCCAACACAGAGAGGAGGCCAGTTGCAGCAACTCAGGTCTGTAATCCCTGCACTTTGGGAGGCCAAGAGAGGAGGATCATTTGAGCCCAGGAGTTCGAGACCAGCCTGGGCAACATAGCGAGACCCCCCCCCATCTTTACAAAAAATTAGCCAGGCGTGGTGGTGCATGCCTGTAGTCCCAGCACTCGGGAGGCCAAGGTGGGAGGGTTACTTGAGGTCAAGAGTTTTGCCATGATTGCACCAGTGCACAGTGAGTCATGGTACTATGCCTGGGCAGCCTGGGCAACAGAGAGACACCTTGTCTCTTAAAAAAAAAAAAGAGAGACAGGGAGAAACTTGTAGTGCAGAGGCCAAATCCTTTGAACCACCAAGCTGTGTCTCACTATGTTCCCTCCGTTTCTTTGACCATGAACATATTTATAGTTTATCATTATAACCATTTATTTGTAAAATTTTATGGTACTAATATTTTTTCATGCTCCAGTGGTTGGTATTTCTCCTTCTCAAGGTTGATATATGCTACCATAAGTTGTGTTTCTCCCAAAATTGCAGAGGGTATCACAGAGGGAAAGGTGGTGGTCCCTTCATATCAAAGATAACTGAAGCATAGCTCCTTTTAACAGGACCATGGCAAAGAAAGAAGCCAGCTTTTCTAACAGAGGATTTTCTGACCTTGTCATATTGGTGCTATTACTGGACGCTCCCCTCAGATCTCAGGACATGGCCTGAATCTTAGCTTCAGTTGTCCCTTATACAGACAGTTCTCAGTTTTGTGGTGCTAATTTGAATTGCAAGAGCCAGAAGAGTCCTTTGAGGGGAATTCCACTTTTTTTTTAATGGGTTATTTTTATCTAAGTACATTAGATACTTCTTGTAGGGGCTTCCCTAGACTTTTAGTGCCTCTCATGTTTCCTCTTTGGTCACTTTCTATGTATGTTCTTAGCCCCACCATCCAACCCTCACTGGTTCAGTTACCAGATTTGATACATTCCGGAATTTTTAGATCAAAGTAGGAAAGGAGGTGGTTCTAAATACAAAAGTATTATTTTTTTTACAATTTCATTCATATTTATACCTACCACTAGTTATTTAGTCTTAACTCTGAGATTAAATTGTTTTATCACTTGCTGCCAGTAAGGAAGCCACAACTTCTCTGTTCTAGAATTTATCTTCATTCATGTTTCAGGTAAGTGAAATGTAACTATAAGTCACTTTTCCAGGAAAGGTAGGTGGACATGTTTCTAAGTCTGTATAACTGAAAATATTTTTCTGCTGTCCCTTGCACTTGACTGGCCTTGCCTGATTTGGAGTGACAGCATTTTCCTTCGGAGATGTTGTCTTTGGCATCTAATGTCACACAGGAGAAGTCTGAAGTCTCTCGCTGTTGTTGTTCCTTTACATGTAACTGTTTTCGGCCTGAATATTTCTGAAGGAGTTTGTCTAAAACACTAAAACTACAACCAGTTCCAGAAAGAAAACTTAATAGTTATAGTTATGAGCATATGTCAAAGTTTTATTGGAAAAGACATCTAAAAGCCAATTCAAAGAGTCACTCTTAGTATAGGTTTTATTTATTTATTTATTTATTTATTTATTTATTTATTATTTTTGAGACAGGGTCTTACTCTGCCACCCAGCCTAGAGTACAGCAGCATGATCATGGCTCACTGCAGCCTGCAACTCCTAGGCTCAAGCAATCCTCCCACCTCAGCTTCCCAAGAAGCTGGGACTACAAGTACACACTGCCACAAACAGCCAATTTTTGTATTTTTTGTAGAAATGGGGTTTCTCTATTGCCCAGGCTGGTCTCAAACACCTTGGCTTAAGCAATCCTCCTGCCTCAGCCTGCCAAAGTGCTAGGTAGGCGTGAGCCACCACACTTGGCCAGTATAGGCATTTTATAGGGGAAAGTGGTTATAGAACCATTGATAGACTAGATGCAAAAAGAATGTTTAAAGAACATGTATTCTGGCCGGGCGTGGTGGCTCACGCCTGTAATCTCAGCACTTTGGGAGGCCAAGGCGGGCGGATCACTTAAGGTCAGGAGTTCGAGACTAGCCTGGCCAAGATGGTGAAACCCCGTCTATACTAAAAATACAAATATTAGCCAGGCGTGATGGTGTGCACCTGTAATCCCAGCTACCTGGGAAGCTGAGGCAGGAGAATCCCTTGAACCCAGGAGGCAGAGGTTGCAGTGAGCCAAGATCATGCCATTGCACTGTAGCCTGGGCGACAAGAGTGAAACTCCATCTCAAAAAAAAAAAAAGAATGCTGATTTCTTCCTTGAAGGTGGCTGAGTACTACATCATCCAAAAAGATCCTATTCCAGAACAGGTTAGGGACGCTTTTTTTATACCAGGAGTCTGCAAACTGTTTCTGTAGAGGGGCAGACGGTGTATATTTTAGGCTTTGTGGGACACATACCGTGTCACAGCAGCTGCTGCTATTGCTTTTTTAACTCTTTATAAACTGGGCAGCATTTGGATACGGGCCACAGTTTACTAATCTGTGTTCTACACCGTGAGATATCTTGGGTATTGGTCTACTGGTTCATTTTTCTTTCTGTTTCAGAAACCTTATGAAGATACAGGCTAGTTGAGTTTATTAACTGTAGTCTGTCCATGTATTTTGTGAGGACTGAATGAGTTACTATACATAAAGCACTCTGAATAGTTCCTGAATACTGTTAAAAATCAGTTTTTTGGCCAGGTGTGGTGGCTCATGCCTATACTCCCAGCACTTTGGGAGGCCAAGGTGAGTGGATTGCTTGAGCCCAGGAGTTACAGCCAGCCTGGGCAACATATCGAAACCCCATCTCTACAAAAAATACAAAAATTAGCTGGGCATGGTGGTGTGCCTGTAGTCCCAGCTCACTTGGGAGGCTAAGGTGGGAGGATCCACTGGGGGACGGGGGAGGGCAGAGGTTGCAGTGAGCAGAGATCACATCACTGCACTCCAGCCTGCATGACAGAACAAGATTCTGACTCAAAAAAAAAAAAAAGAGAGAGCGAGAGATACTAATGAGGCTATGGGGCTGAGGCTGTATTTCTATCACCTTAGCACAAACTTTTTTTTTTTTTTTTTGAGACAAAGTCTTGCTCTGTCACCCAGGCTGGAGTGCAATGACACGATTACAGCTCACTGCAGCCTCAACCTCCCGGGCTTAAGCAATCCTCCCACCTCAGCCTCCCCAGTAGTGGGGACTACAGGCAAGCACCACCACAACCAGCTAGTTTTTGTATTTTTTTGGAGACAAAGTCTCTCTATGTTGCCCAGGCTGGTCTCGAACTCCTGGGCTCACGCAATCCACTCGCCTTGGCCTCCTAAAGTGGTGGGATTACAGGCGTGAGCCACCATGCCTAGCCCATTAGTATCTCTTATAATGAAAAGTCAAGTCTTAATTTCCTATAAATATTCAGTTATTTGGGAAGTTACTCATCCATTTTATTAAAAAAAAAAATGAAAACTCAACTTTTAAATATATACTTGGGCCAGATCATGAATGTTCTTGAATGCATTGCTAAGGAATTAGAAAAACAAAGGGGAAGAACAAATGGGTTTTGGAGACAGATCTGGGTTCATTTCCTAGACTCAGTCCCTTCCTGACTGGCTTCGGGCAAGCTACCCAAGATCTTTCAGCATGAGTTACTATGGCTATAAGGGGACATCTCCTACCTCATAGGGTAGTTTAAAACATAGAACAATTAGAAATATAAACAAATAATTTGAATTATTGTAGACACTCTATATAAGTAGTACAGGTTGAAGATCCCTAACTCAAAAATCCAAAATCGGTCAGGTGCGGTGACTCGGCACTTTGGGAGGCCAAGGCAGGTGGATCACTTGAGCTCAGTTTGAGACTAGCCTGGGCAATATGGAGAAACTCTGTCTCAAATGCTAAAATTAGCTGGATGCCTATAGTCCCAGCTACTCAGGAGGCTGAGATGGGAGGATAGCTTGAGCCTGGGAGATCCAGGCTGCAATGAACTGTGATCACACCCCTGCACTCCAGCCTGGACAACAAAGTGAGACCCTGTCTCAAAACAAAAAACAAAAAACAAAAACACAAATAAAAAATGCTCCAAAATCAGAAACTTTGAGCACTGACAACACCAAAAGTAGAAAATTCCATACCTGACCTCGTGTGATGGCTTATAGTCAAAACACAGTTAAAAGTGCATTTCATGCAAAATATTATTAAAAATATATAAAATTAGCCAGGAGCAGTGGCTTATGTCCGGAATCCTAGCACTTTGAGAGGCCGAGGCAGGCGGATCACCTGAGGTCAGGAGTTCGAGACCAGCCTGGCCAACATGGTGAAACCTCATCTCAACTAAAAATACAAAAATTAGCCAGTCGTGGTGGAACACACCTGTAATCCCAGCTACTCAGGAGGCTGAGGCAATCAGTTGAACCCAGGGGGTGGAGGTTGCAGCGCACCGAGATCGTGCCATTGCACTCCAGCCTGGGCGACAAGAGCAAAACTCCATCTCAAAAAGTAAATAAATAAATAATAATAATAATAATAATAATACACACACACACACATATATATATAAATTACCTTCAGTCTACAAGTATAAGGTATATAATGAAACATAAATAAATTTTGCTTTAGAATTGGATCTCATCCCTATGTATATACAGATTCCAAAATCTAAAACACTCTCGTCCCAAGCATTTCAGATAAGGGATACTCAACTTGAACTATCATTCTGGTAAAGGATGGAGAGTGAGTGTGGCTGGATAGATTGTGATCAGACTTGCACTTTAACAAGGGCTGCAATTGCAGTCAGGAGGACAGACAGGAGGTATACAGATAGAACCCCCAAATCATTAAGCAGGTGACTATAGTGGCCCCTGGGTTGGGAGAAATAGGAATCAAGGGGAGTCAACAGATTCCAAGAGTTGAAGAGAGGCACAATCAATAGGGCAATAGCCCCTAACTGGATGCAGGGAGTGAGGAAGAGAGCTCCTAAGGAGATAGCCTCAGGCTTCTAGCTCAGGGAATGTGGGAAGATGGTGGTGCCAGCACCAGAGCGAAAAAGACTAGAGGTCTGAGGCAGGGAGATGTGATTACAACATATTATATAAACCTTGTATCACAGAAAGCTGTTGACTCTGGTGCTGAAGTACAAAATTAAAAGATCCTACCACTGTTTTATCAGCAAGGACATAGGAGACGAGCTGTAGAACAGTGTTTATGTAATAAAAACATTTGTAATCAATAAATTTAAAAAACAAGGTTGGAAGTCAGTTTTTAAAATGGAGAAAAAAAAACACCCCCAATATTGCTTTAGAAAGGGTATACTTCTTGCCTATGACATTTACTTTTTCTACAACAAACAATTTGCAAAAATAAGCCAAGAAATAACCAGCCACCAAATGTACCAGTATACACCCACAACATATACTTTTGATTCTTAGTAATTTGCAAAAAAGGGAAAATCCACCACAGCAGAGAACATGCCAGGCAGAGAGTGACAGGCCTTCTGTGCTTTTCTTCTCAGCTAAGCCCTCTTAGACAAACAGCAGAGGAGGAGAGGGGAATATTTAAGTACTATTCACTTTGACTTTTTTTTTTTTTTTTTAATTGAGACGGAGTCTTAGGCTGGAGTGCAGTGGCACAATCTCAGCTCACTGCAACCTCCGTCCCCCGGGTTCAAGCGATTCTCCTGCCTCAGCCTCCTGAGTAGCTGTGATCACAGGTGTGCACCACCACACCTGGCTAATTTTTGTATTTTGAGTAGAGATGAGTTCTCACCATGTTGGCCAGGCTAGTCTCAAACTCCTGACCTTAAGTGATCTACCCGCCTTAGCCTCCCAAAGTGCTGGGATTATAGGCGTGAGCCACCACACCATGCCCACCTTGACATTCTTGATGAACAAGGGATAGAAACTTAGCAAGGGATTAAATGATATATTGGAGACATACAAATAAAGAGATTGCGAAGGAGACTATGTCCAACTTGGGTGAAACTCTGATGGGAGTTTCAAATGAAAGCCCTGAGTTTCCTGTCATCCAAATCAAGATTGCAAACATTCCTTCATACATCTGTCCATAAAAATATTTATTGAATATCTCCCTACTGGGTGAATCTGGAGCTCAGGGAAGAAACACTGGATAGAGACCTAAATTTGGAAGCATTCCCTCCTGAAGCTATGGGACTGGGTGAGGTTACTTAGGGAAAGAATAAGATGGGGAAGAGATCTCAAGGGTGAGCCCCAAGGCATTCAAATGGTTTAGGTATTAGGGTGATGAGCAACAAGCAAAGGAGACTCGAAGGTGGGAAGGAAACCAGTGGTGTCCCAGACCAACAGCCTGGAGCTCAGAAGAAATCTAGATTTAGAAGTCACTGGCCTGATAGATGAAACTGCCTAAAATAATGGTTCTGATAATGTGGCCCACACACTCTTGAGGGACCCCAAGACCTTTTCAAAGATTTATGAGGGCCAGACTAGTTTCATAATAATATCACTACAATGTTGTTTGCCTTTTTCATTGTGTTAACGTCTGTACCGATGGTGCAAAAGCAATGGTGTGTAAGACTACTAGTGAACCAGCACAAATCAAGACAATGGCTTTGGACTAGTTGTCAAGGTATCCTTCACTACCACACACTCTCAGTAAAACTAAATGCCAGTTTCACTAGGACTGCCCTTGATGAAGAAATATACATTATTAATTTTCTTAAACTTCAACTTGGCCGAGCACAGTGGCTCATGCCTGTAATCCCAGGACTTTGGGAGGCCAAGGCGGGAGGATCACTTTGAGCCCAGGAGTTCGAGACTAGCCTGGGCAACAAGGCGAAAAACCGTCTCTACAAAAAAATACAAAAAATTAAGGCCAGGCACAGTAGCTCATGCCTATAATCCCAGCACTTTGGGAGGCTAAGATGGGAGGATCACTTTGGGTCCCAGAGTTCAAGACCAGCTAGGGCAACAAGGCAAAAAAAAATCTCTACAAAAAAATACAAAAAATTAAGGCTGGGCGCAGTGGCTCACACCTGTAATCTCAGCACTTTGGGAGGCTGAGGCAGGTGGATCATCTGAGGTCAAGAGTTCGAGACCAGCCTGGCCAAAATGGTGAAACCCTATCTCTACTAAAATTACAAAAATTAGCTGGGCGTGGCACCTGTAATCCCAGCTACTCCGGAGGCTGAGGCATGAGAATCACTTGAACCCAGGAGGCAAAGGTGCAGTGAGCTGAGCTTATGTCATTACATTCCAGCCTGGGGGATAAAGCGAGATTCTATTTCAAAAAAAAAAAAAAAAATTAGCAGGGTGTGATGGCAGGTGCCTGTAATCCCAGCTACTCAGGAGGCCGAGGCAGGAGAATTGCATGAACCTGGGAGCGGAGGCTGCAATAAGCCAAGATTGCGCCACTGCACTCCAGCCTGGGCAACAGAGCAAGACTCCATCTCAAAAAAAAAAAAAAAAAAAATTAGGCATGGTGGTGCATGCCTGTAATCCCAGCTACTCTGGAGGCTGAGTGGGAGGATCACTTGAGCCTGGGAGATGAAGGTTGCAGTGAACCGAGATTGTGCCACTGCACTGAGTAACAGTAAAACTCTGTCTCAAAAAAGTAAAATATATATATATAAATAAACCTCAACTCTTGAGTGCATGTGTTTTTAATAGTCTATGTAAGGAATGAGAAGCACTCATAATGCACTTCTGCTATATACAGAAGTACAGTGGTTGTGGTTGTTACTAAAGCATTTGTGCTTTTTTTATTTTTATTTTTTTGAGACAGGGTCTCACTCTGTCACCCAAGCTGGAGTACAGTGGCATGAACACAACTCTCTGCAGCCTCGACTTCCTGGGCTCAAGTGATCTCCGGTCTCCCTCTCATGTAATTGGGACCACAGGTCTATACTACCACTCCTAGCTCATTTTTTAATTTTTTTGTAGAGATGGGGTCTCACTTTGTTGTCCAGGCTGCACTTGTGCTTTTTTGCCTTGTTAGCTGAAACAGATGCATTTTTATATGAAACACCTACTTGAAATTTTTCAACAACTGACAAGCAATGATTATTCAGGCTTGAGTATTTGACAAATATTTTCTCAAAAATGAATAAAGTGAAACTGGTATTTCAAGGGAAACAATTAATTGTATTTGTTGCCAATGATAAAATGTGAGTTTTTGGGTGAAAATTAAGATTTTTTATGCACCCCTGTGAGCTTGACAGCTTCTCAATACTTGAAAACTTCTCTGATGAGCTTGTTGGTGATGTTAATGATTCCAATTCTTTCATATTGCATAATGAAATGTTAACATTTGGAAGATCTGCATAATTCCGGGAACTATTATTTTCCAAATGAGGAACAAAGGATGTTACAAAACCATGCATGGGGTAAATATTCATTCCAAATGTAACATTTTGATGTAACAAAGTGTGCAAGTCTGAGAAGATGTAACAAAGTATCAAAGTTCACTGATAGAGTTTCAGATTCTAGATTGCAACTAATCTTTTAAAATTTACTTACTGAGTCCTGGTACAACATCAAAGAAAAATACCCACAATTACCTGGAAAGACTATTAAAAAAATTCTTCTCTTTTATAGCTACACATCTGTATGAAGCCAAATTTTCTCCATATATTTCAATCAAACCAGCACACAGCAAAAGACTGAATGCAGAGGCAGATAGGACTCCAGCTCTCTTCTACTAAGCCATACAGGAAAGAGGTGTGCACAAATACAATGCCCCTCTTTTCACTAAATTTTCTTTTTTAAAAAGTTTTTGTTCCATAAAATGTTATTTATGTTAACATATAATAAATGAGCTTACTATTGGCATTTTTAAATGAATAAACATTTTAAAAACTTCCTAATTTCTTTTCTTTTTTTTTTTTTTTTGAGACGGAATCTCTCTCTGTCACCCAGGCTGGAGTGCAGTGGCACAATCTTGGCTCACTGCAACCTCCACCTCCCGGGTTCTAGTGATTCTCCTGCCTCAGCCTCCGGAGTAGCTGGGATTAGAGGCGCCCACCACCACGCCCAGCTAATTTTTGTATTTTTAATAAAGATGGGGTTTCACCATGTTGGCCAGACTGGTCTCAAACTCCTGACCTCAGGTGATCTGCCCACCTCGGCCTCTCAAAGTGCTGGATTACACGCAGGAGCCACCATGTCCAGCCAAAACTTCCTAATTTCTAATATAGTAAACATTAATGGATAAATCTTTATAAACAATAGATTCTTGAGGTCTTACATCTTTAAGAGTGTAAACGGGGCCAGGTACAGTGGCTCACACCTGTAATACCAATGCTTTGGCAGGCAGAGGCAGGAGGACTGCTTGAAGCCAGGAGTTCAACACTACAGTGAGCTATGATTGCACTACTACATTCCAGTCTGGCAACAGAGTAAGACCTTGTCTCTCAAAAGTAAATAAATAAATACATTAAATTAAAGAAAAAAAAGATTGTAAAGGGGCTCTACTAAAACCAAAGGTTAAGAGACACTGGCCTACAGAAAGGGTATCCACAGAGAAGAGCAGAGGGCCAGGATATGCCAACATTTAGAAGCTGAGCCAAAGAGGGGGAGCCTGTCAAGAGAGACTGAAAAGGCATGAGATTACACAACAGCCAAAAAAAAGGAGAAAAGTAGAGGGAGAGGTCTGAAATGATATTGAGAAATCAAGCAAAGACAACATTAATGGAAATATACTATCATAATACCTGTAATATTGCCAGGCCTGGTGTGAAACCAGGTACTTGCTCCTTCAACTGAGTGACTTGATTTTTCAGTCTCGCCCTTATTTGCCTAGAGAAAAAGGAAAGGGTGGGGTTAACACTGAATGTTTCAAGCACAAATAAGTGATGCAGATTATTAGGTGTATTTCTCTTTTATTTGTTTGTTTGTTTATTAACACAGGGTCTCGCTCTGTCACCCAGGCTGGGAGTACAGTGGCACAATCAAGGCTCACTGCAGCCTCGACTTCCTGGGCTCAAGCGATCCTTTCACCCCAGCCTCCTGAGTAGCTGGGACTTTACAGGTCTGTGCCACCACACCTGGCTAATTTTTGTACTTTTGGTAGAGATGGGGGTTCACCATTGCCCAAGCTGGTCTTGAATTCCTGGGCTCAAGCGATCTAGGACCTCGGCCTCCCAAAGTGCTGGGATTACAGGCCTGAGCTACTGCACCCGGCCTGTATTTCTCTTTTTTTTGAGACCAAGTTTTGCTCTCATTGCCCAGGCTGGAGTGCAATGGTGCGATCTCAGCTTACCACAACCTCCACCTCCCAGGTTCAAGCGATTCTCCTGCCTCAGCCTCCCGAGTAGCTAGGATTACAGGCATGCGCCACCACGCCCGGCCAATTTTGTATTTCTAGTAAATGCGGAGATTCTCTATGTTGGTCAAGCTGGTCTCGAACTCCTGACCTCAGGTGATCCCCCCACCTCAGCTTCCCAAAGTGCTGGGATTACAAGCGTGAGCCACTGCACCCGGCCTGTATTTCTCTTTTAAATCAAAAACCAGGAGCAGGCAATGGTTCATGCCTGTAATCTCAGTACTTTGGGAAGCTAGGGCAAGAGGATTGCTTTAGAACAGGAGTTTAAGACTATCCTGGGTAACATAGTGAGACCCCATCTCTACAAAAAATAAAAAATTAGCTGGGAGTGGTGGCAGGCCCCTGTAGTCCCAGCTACTCAGGAGGCTGCAGCAGGAGGATGGCTGGAGCCCAGGAGGTTGAGGCTGCAGTGAGCTATGATGGTGCCATTGCATTCCAGCCTGGACGATAGAGCAAGACTGTCTCCATAAAAAAATAAAATAAAATAAAAACACCACTGAATGGACATTATCTGGTTTAATATGTACAGGAACTTCCCAACAATTTTCCAGGCCTCAAGTAGACGTGAATCTTTTTCTTTTTTCTTCTTTTTTCCTTTTTTTTTTTTTTTTTGAGATGGGGACTCACTCTTGCCCAGCCTGGAGTGCAATAGTGCGATACCTGCTCACTGCAACCTCCACCTCCTGGGTTCAAGTGATTCTGCTGCCTCAGTCTCCTGAGTAGCTGAGATTACAGGCGCGTGCCACCACGCCCGGCTAATTTTTGTATTTTTAGTAGAGATGGGGTTTCACCATGTTGGTCAGGCTGGTCTTGAACTCCTGACTTTGTGATCCACCCATCTCAGCCTCCCAGAGTGCTGGGATTACAGGAGTGAGCCACCGTTCCCGGCCACGTGGATCTTTTCTAACTCCTACTGACACTAACTGAGCCACAGGGTTCAGGGATAATTGAAAATGTATTAGTTGATGGCATTCAAAATCATATAGTAAATAAATGAAAACTTAGACCAACACTTCTAGAAAGTGCCGATCCTCATCTTTTTTCACATTTCCACTCTCCAGGTGCTGTCATGAAAAATTTTACAAGAACAAACTCAAGCACACACCTTTTGCTCAACTTGCACTAGATGACCACAGCGTATCCATATAAGGTTGAATGATAAATCAATGAATCCCACTCCAAATTCAGTATAAACTTACAAATTATATTCTAATTCACAAAGGAATTTTCTTTACAAAGAATTTAACACAAGGCTAAAAGTATAACCTCCTGCAGTCTCCTTATTAGAGTGAAAAAAAGTATAACCTCTTGCAAAACTAAGATGATCAATTTACCAACATACAACTTCTCAACAATACACTAGGATGTCAAGTAAATGAAATTACATCCATAAATACATATCTGAATAGCTCAACCCTGCCCAGTTATGATATATGATATAATGTTCAACTTGAACATGCTCTGTCCCTCTTGGAAAACCAGTTTTGTCATTTGTCATATGGACATTCACCAACAGCTCTTCCTTCATTCTGATTTGGTTACTCCCAGTTCCACTTCTCCACACGTCACAAAAAACTGACATAAACAGGCACACAAGAAATAGATTATTTGGACTGGCCTAGTAAACATCAAGAATGTTGAATGGTACAAGAAAGAAGTCATACCCAAGATTTTCAAATTTTATTTATTTATTTTATTTTTTGAGACAGGGTCTGGCTCTATCACCCAGGCTGGAGTGCAGTGATGCAATCACAGCTCATTGCAACCTCCACCTCCTGGGCTCAAGCCATCCTCCCACTTCAGCCTCCCAAGTAGCTGGGATTACAGGTGCACACCACCACACTCAGCTAATTTTTGTATTTTTTGTAGAGATGGGATTTTGCCATGTTGCCCGGGCTGATCTTAAACTCCTGAGCTCAAGTGATCCTCCCACCTTGGCCTCCCAAAAGTGCTGGGATTACAGTTATAAGCCACTGCACCCAGCTCAAATTTTATTTCTAGTTAGTGACTTTGTTTTTTCAAGTCAGTATTCTCTACAATAATATAGCTCAAAAGAAGAACAGACCATTGGAATTTTTTTTTTTTTAACTGGGATTGGACCTGGTTAGAGGCCACAGTTCTGCTCTGAGACAGGGGAACAGGGAATACTGCAGTTTTCACTCCGCAGCAGTTCCAGCCCTAGCTGCTCCCCTGAATGACAACCAGATGTGGTGCTGGGCATAGCCTAATAACCCTACACAGTCACCCAGGCTCTCTTTGGCCCGAAGTCTTATACAATCATTCTTGCTGAAATCCACTAGAAATTCCAATTCACTCTGTTTAACATCATGGCTGAATTTAAAATATTTAACATGTTATGACAGAGAAAAAAACACATTGCTAAAATATAACCTTTAACTCATTATGGATATAGAAAAATGAGTAAATAAAAATAAAATAT
This sequence comes from Pongo abelii, assembly GCF_028885655.2. Classification (NCBI taxonomy): domain Eukaryota; kingdom Metazoa; phylum Chordata; class Mammalia; order Primates; family Hominidae; genus Pongo; species Pongo abelii. The sequence goes on along the minus strand of NC_072000.2, from coordinate 68,563,261 downwards.
AACATGGACATTTCAACAGAAGCTATATGGTAGGCAAAGGAGGCAGCATGAAATTTACATGATTAAAATAAAGCTGCCTTTAGACAACAAAAATGCTGAAATGTGCCATAAGCTTAGAGTAGTTCTCAAATAATTCTCAAAAGGCACAGGGAAAACACTTTTAGTAACTGATCAGAGAAGAAGCAAGAACATTCACCTTCAAAATACAGGGCTTCGGGCCAGGCATGATGGCTCACGCCTGCAATCCCAGCACTTTGGGAGGCCAAAGCAGGCAGATCACGAGGTCAGGAGTTCGAGACCAGCCTGGCCAATATGGTGAAACCCCGTCTCCACTAAAAAATACAAAAAATTAGCCAGGCGTGGTGGCACGCGCCTGTAGTCTCAGCTACTCAGGAGGCTGAGGCAGGAGAATCGCTTGAACCCGGGAGGCGGAGGTTGCGGTGAGCAGAGATCGCGCCACTGCAGTCCAGCCTGGGCGACCCACTGAGACTCCGTCTCAAAACAAACAAACAACAACAAAAACAACAGGGCTTCTTCTTAAAAAAAAAAAAAAAGGTCTTCTTCTAAACAAGGACACAATTTATCCCCCTGCCCCAATAGATTACTGTTATCAAATTATTATTATTATTTTTTTTGAGACGCAGTCTCGCTCTGCTCCGTCTCCCAGGCTGGAGTGCAGCGGCGCGATCTCGGCTCACTGCAAGCTTCGCCTCCCGGGTTCACGCCATTCTCCTGCCTCAGCCTCCTGAGTAGCTGGGACTACAGGCGCCCGTCACCACGCCCGGCTAATTTTTTTATTTTTTAGTAGAGACGGGGTTTCACCGTGTTAGCCAAGATGGTCTCGATCTCCTGACCTCGTGATCCGCCCACCTCGGCCTCCCAAAGTGCTGGGATTACAGGAGTGAGCCACAGCGCCCGGCTATTATAAGATTTTTAAAATGCAGAACGCAATTGTTTTATTTAATATGTTTTATTCCCATTTTGTTCATTTGTTGATTTATTTCATTTGTTCGTTAACAATTTTTATACTACTAAAAAATACTTCGGCCGGGCACGGTGGCTCACGCCTATAATCCCAGCACTTTGGGAGGCTGAGGTGGGTGGATCACCTGAGCTCGGGAGTTTGACACAGCCTGAGCGGTGAAACCCTGTCTCTACTAAAAATACAAAAAATATATATATATATTAACTGGGAGCGGTGGCGCATGCCTGCAATCCCAGCTACTCGGGAGGCTGAGGCATGAGAATCGCTTGAACCCGGGAGGCAGAGGTTGCGGTGAGCCGAGATCGCGTCATTGCACTCCAGCCTAGGCAACAAGAGTGAAACTCCATCTCAAAAAAAAAAAAAAAACCTTCAAAAAATTTTTAAAAACTTAATATGTAGTTCCTTGTAAAAATAATTGTGATTGTAAGGCCACCTAGTGTTCCAAGAAATACATATATTTCAAATTGCTAGTCATTTAAGTCAAATTAAAACACTAAATTACCTTCTCGTTGAAAGAAAACTGATTTTCACCTATCACTAATATAGCAAAAGCTATATCAGTATACAAGACAGTCAATTGACAATAGTACTATTATTACATAAGAATATTTACCAAAAAAATTATTATAATTTAACCCAGACATTTACCAAATTTGACAGTTACCTCAAATACATATTTGAAGGCTTAATGTGAGGAAGCTATTTTATGCTTCATTGAAAGTTTATAATGTAAAGTTCTTCCATCCAATTCTCTCTAACTCAAAGCCCTAAGAAAGCAAAGGTAAACTGCTTGATATTTATAATATGAAAATAAGTCAGAATAGTATAAAATGTTAATGAATCCTATAATTCTTAGTGAGGGTAAAGTCCATCATTAATCCACACACACAATGACACAATAACTCACATTAAGCTTCTAGATCAGGGTTTTTCAATCTCAGCACCACTGACATTTGGACCAGATCATCCTTTGTTACGGGGACTATCCTGTGCACTGCAGGATGCTGGGCATCAGTCCTGGCCTCTACTGCTAGCTGCCAATAGCACACCCCTTCCCCATATGACAACCCAAAAGACTCCAGGCATGCCCAATGCCCTGAGGTAGAGGGAGGAAAAAACTGCCCCATTTGACAACCTCTGATGTAATGCAATAAACGGACTAGGTTGGATTGGTTAAGGCTTTATAAAATTTAGGATTTTAAAAGTGGACCGTAAGTTCATTCAGAAAAAGGTCTCAAAAATAAAGAACCTTCGGAGTCCTGGTACAGGCAACCAAGTGTGGTAGGATTCCTGAACAATGAGGTCCCACCTCCCCTACCCCCACCCACTCAAGGATGAGGGGGTAGGCAGCATCTACTCAGATCCAACAAATTGATGGCATGAAGATAAACAGTACAGTATTGCTAAACTTTTCACACCTTTCAAAAAGTCAAGCATCCAGATTTTTATGTGTAACTACAGGCATAAGTGTGTTAAGAAGTAATCTAATGTTGTAAAGTAATAAATATGTTGAGAAGTAATCTAATTCTGTAAGCCAAACAAAAAACATTTGGCCTCTAGGCCACAATTTTATCACCTTCTGCCAGTAGCAAGAGTTATGAGACAAGACAGGGTTGGCTCTGAGTATGAAGATCTGTAAGAAGCGGTGCTTAACTATATGTCAACAAAGGAGAGTTGATGCCAGCGGGTCTGCTGGTGAGAACAGGTAGACCCCTAATTCTGACACTGAGAATTAGTCTCACTATTGGAGGATTACCTAACCATAGATCTGGCCACTAGAGCTGACTAGGGCTCCAATGAACAGCTCTAGGTCCCTTGCAGCCCTCTGGGTCATCAGAGCGGAATGTAGAAAGAATGGGGAAGGTAAGGGTTCTCCACTTGGAGGGAAGAACCTGCCAAGAGCTCGTAATGAGAAAAGCCTCACAAGGACCTGGCCTTCCTGCTTTTCAAAAAGACTAAAGAAAACCTTAGGTAGAAAAGGTTAGGTCTAAAAGGCTGCTTACTAAGGAGGGACTGGTATTTGGGCACCTAAACCCAAAGATCACTTATAATGTTAAGTCATTCATTGCAGTCAAGATTAAGTTCCTGACAGGCTCTGGCAAAACCTTTCACAGAAATGCTCCCTTATCTTCTGGGACCTCTCAAGCACCAGATACCAAGCAGTATGTCTCCCGTCTAGGCTTGTGGTGAGGGGCAAAGAAAAAAAAAAAGCTTAGCCAGCAAAGTAAGTAGGTCTGACCTGTCTCTAACCAGTCAAAATTGGACTATAACCTCAAAAATGACTTTTTGAAGAGAATCTGTTTGGGTGCTTCCCAACCAGACTGATGGGTGGAATGATTTCCTCACAATGGAAAGGCCTCAGGGAGAACCAAACCCAGGGTGTCTCCTGCTGGAGGGTAGAAGTTTGCAATTCCTTCTAGCAAGCCAATGACAAGCCCATGGTAGGGAAAGAAATGTACCTTTGAGCCTCTGCCACCTACCTTGGAACACCTGGGCAAGTCACTTAGCTTCTGGCTAAAGTGTCATAAACTGCAAAATTGAGGGGAAGGGTAGTAGCCGAGTGGCTGAGGAATCTTGACTGTGGCACCTTTAGCCACCCACTTCTTCAAGGTCAAGGATTTACAGGGTGCCAGAAGCTGCTTTTTGGTCAATTAAGGGGTGCAAAGGAGAGCCAACCGCACAGTGCAGGGGTAATGGGGGCCTTCTGCACTGTGGATGGGATGTCAAAGAAGCTTGTTTTGAGAGTCTTACATTCTTTTAATCCTTGGGGCAACCTCAGGAAGTAGACAGTTCTCATCATCCCTATTGCACAGAGAGGAAAGTGAAGCTAACTTTTCCAAGGCCACACAAGCATCCCTGCCCCTTAACCTCTATTCTACCAACCTCTACTGAGTCAATTAGAGGAGAAGGGAGCCATTTGCCTCCACTTCAAGGACCCTCCTCTGTACTAGGCCAGCTTTCCTTCTAGAAGATTCTTCATGCAAATAGGGGATGTAACAGGGAACCATAGACCCCTGCTCAAAACCCCACTACCCAAATCCCAAACTGCCTGATTCCAACCCCCCTGATGGACAAGGACAGACACTTATTTGCAAACCACATCCCCAATCAGGTGCCATGACCATAGTAGTTGGCTGCCAGCTCTGGGCTCTGCTGCACTATCGCTGCAACCTGCCCAACAGCCTGGCTGGGGTCCTAGCTGAAGGTCCCAGCCTCTCTGGAACTCCGACCTCTTCTGCACAGGCTTCCAGAATCAATCCAGCTATGACAGTCAAGGTTCCATGTAACTTTTGAGCAACCTGCACTTTGGAGTATATTACACGCAAATTTTTTTTTTTTTTTTTTTTTTTTTTGAGATGGAGTTTTGCTCTTGTTGCCCAGGCTGGAGTGCAATGGCGCCATCTTGGCTCACTGTAACCTCCTCCTCCCAGGTTCAAGCCATTCTCCTGACTCAGCCTCTGGAGTAGCTGGGATTACAGGCATGCGCCACTACGCCCAGCTAATTTTGTATTTTTAGTAGGGATGGGGTTTCACCATGTTAGTCAGGCTGGTCTCCAACTCCTGACCTCAGATGATCCTCCTGCCTCGGCCTCCCAAAGTCCTAGGATTACAGGCATGAGCCACCACGCCCTGCCCAGACAAATCTTTTTAAGCACAAAAGGGCCTACATGTATTTAATCTACAGGACAAAGTAAAAGTCTTATCCATGTTAACTTAGTAACCAAGAAGACCTGCCCTTCACTATGGTAAGCAAATTATTTCCACAAAAACAGTTCTTCTATCCCTGTAGCTAAATGTACAGCCAAGGTTCCAAACTTTTATCTTTTATCACTAGGATAAATTCCAATTTTAAGTCTCAAGATTATAAGCCAGCTCCCAAAGGTACAGGCTGGATAAACACAAACATCACTTTTTTATTCAATGAGTACTTTCTAAGTACCTATTTATTAAAACTTACCATGTACCAACGACTTCTGTAAATGCTTTATAGGTATTAAACTCATTTAATTCTAACAACCTTATGAGTTAGGTGACATTACTACCCCAATATACAGAAGCTAAGGCACAGAGGTAAATTGCATGACCCAATGATGCACAGAGAAGGAGGCAGCACCATGCTTAGGCTCTGGAGCTACCATCCACAGCGAGCTTACAAACATACCCAACTTGCCCTGCACTTGGCCAGCAAACACTCACAGCACCTACTCAAACCATCTGCCTCTTCACAACCAGTCTCTTTAGAAAGAAGACTTAATCAAGAAAAGTGCCACCAATGGAGAGAGCAGGCTTAATTATAGCAAACTAAGGGAAGGGAAAACCAAACAAATCATATAAATGTAGTAAGCCCCCCTTTGAAAGGCGCACTTATAGAACAACTATGCTTTCTTGCCTACAAAGCAAGGTGGATCTTCCAACACTAATGCACATCCTTCTCCCACTTTGCATAATCTTTTAAAAGACACCACCCTTCTGCCCAGGGCAGGGTCAGGTTCCTCTACTCAGGAGCCTCCACTCGGTCAGCTTCTCACAGGGCCATTGCCATTGACCCCCAAAGCAGTAATTTGCTAACTGGTGAGGACAAAGGTCTATGGCACAGGCTGTGTTTTTGGTCAGGAGCTATTTCCCTCACAACATTGGCAGGCTTAAGTCTCCACCTCCTTCAAGTCTTTGCCCGTAAGTCACTTTTACAAAGACTATGACTCCCATATTTAAAATTGCAGCCACCACGCCACAGACATTCCTGTCCCTCTTTTTTGCTCTGGTGTTCTCTTTGTGATTCCCACCAGTTCACAATGTGTTTCACCTATTTAAATGTCTGTCTCTACCCATCAGTATGCAAATTTCATGAGGGTAGGGATTTGGGCTGTTTTGTTCACTGTTAGACTCTCAGAGCTTTGAAGATTGCCTGGCTTAGGGGACACACACAGCTACCTGTTGAGTAAGTGAATAAATACCCACAAAGAACAGATACTTGTCTCTAACTCTCAGACCTTCCCCCAGTTGTCAAATTCAGGCTGCAACCTTAGAATTCCCCGTGAGGAAGAAATGGGGCTGTTACTTCCAAAGAAAGATAATTTGGCAACTAAATCCATCATTAAGTACCCAGTTTCCCACAGAGTAGAGCAGGTAGAGAAGGAATCTGGAATGCTGACCTTTGTCAATGTCCGGGCTCCCAGGAAGGTATAAAAGGAGAATAATAATAGAAGAGGACGAAAGTCAGGGATAGCATTCTCAGCAGGGAGGGAAACATGGTAATGAGAGGAAGGCTGTAAAGAAAAAGCAAAGCGCCGGTGGGGGCGCAGTGGCTCACGCCTGTAATCCTAGCACTTTAGGAGGTGGAGGCGGACAGATCACTTTTGAGGTCAGGAGTTCAAGACCAGCCTGACCGACATGGTGAAACCCCATCTCTACGAAAAATTCAAAAATTAGCCGGGCATGGTAGTGCATGCCTGTATTCCCAGCTACCTGGGAGGCTGAGGCAGGAGAATCATTTGAACCCAGGAGGCGGAGGTTACAGTGAGACAACATCATGCCATTGCACTCCAGCCTGAGCAACAGAGCGAGACCCCGTCTGAAAAAAAAAAAAAAAAAAGAAAGAAAGAAAGAAAAGCTTATGAAATTCCTTTTAGCAAGTAGTAAGTGCTGATTACAATGAAAAACATCACATACTGGGTGAAGACCTTAGTTTTAGTTGAGCCACTGCCATTCACCCTTGGACAAATCACACCACTTTTCTGGCCTCAAATGATTTCCTAATCCACTGGATGGAATGTGGGAAGTGGGCTGGATTTTTAAGAAATTCTAGGACCAGTGCGGTGGCTCATGCCTGTAATCCCAGCACTTCGGGAGGCCAAGGTGGGTGGATCACGTGGGGTCAGGAGTTACAGACCAGCCTGACCAACATGGTAAAAGCCCGTCTCTACTAAAAATACAAAAATTAGCCGGGCGGGGTGGCACACGCCCGTAATCTCAGCTACTTGGGAGGCTGAGGCAGGAGAATCGCTTGAACTTGGGAGGTGGAGGTTGCAGTGAGCCAAGATCATGCCATTGCACTCCAGCCTTGGCAACAAGAGTGAAACTCTGTCTCAAACAAACAAACAAACTAGCTGGACATGGTGGCAGATGCCTGTAATCCCAGCTACTTGGGAGGCTGAGGCAGGAGAATCACTTGAACCCAGGAGGCAGAGGTTGCAGTGAGCCGAGATCACGCCATTGTACTACAGTCTGGGCGACAAGAGCGAAACTCCATCTCAAAAAAAGAAATTAGCTAGGCGTGATGGCGGGCACCTGTAATCCCAGCTACTCAGGAGGCTGATGTGAGAGAATTGTTTGAATGCAGGAGGCAGAGGTTGCAGTGAGCCAAGACTGGACACAGCAAGACTTCATCTCAAAAAAAAAAAAAAAAAGATCTCAAGGCAGCAGCTACCATGTAAAAAAAAAAAAAAAGATAATGAATCATTCATATATACATTAACTAATTACTGATTATTAATACAACATATATCGAATACTTATTATGTGCCAGGAAGAATTCTAAATGATCATCTGTTAGGAACCCATTTAATTCTACCAACATCCCAATGACCTAGACATTACTTTTACTTAACATTTGAGGAAACTTTGGCACAGAGAGGTTAATTAATTTGCTTAAAACCACACAAGTAGTAAGGCACGCAAGAGGGTTTCCAGGTGTTTAGGATATAGACAAAAATAAGACAATACATGTATTTGCCCTTATGGAGTTGATAAACATATTTAATTTGCTCTCCAATTAATGAAAGTATATTCAGTGAGCACCTATTCTCAGTACCGGCCTAGATGCATTATTATTGCACTAAATTATCTGCACTATTATTATGCACTAAATTATCTCTTCACAATCAGTCTTTCTAAAAGGAAGATTTTTATATTAAAACAAAAAGCCACTGGAAAAGGAAGTAAGTTTGAATACAAGCAAACAAAAAAGAAAAGTAAAGCAGAAATACAGTTTAGCAAGCCACATGTTGAAAAGCACTAAGCAGTAAGTATTGTGATTTCTTTTTTTTTTTTTTTTTTTAGATGGAGTTTCGCTCTTGTTGCCCAGGCTGGAGTGCAATGGCGCATCTCAGCTCACTGCAACCTCTGCCCCCCAGGTTCAAGCGATTCTCCTGCCTCAGCCTCCCAAATAGCTGGGATTACAGGTGCCTGCCACCACACTCGGCTAATTTTTTGTATTTTTAGTAGAGATGGGGTTTCATCGTGTTGGATAGGCTGGTCTTGAACTCCAGACCTCAGGTGATCCACCCACCTCGGCCTCCCAAAGTGCTGGGATTACAGGCGTGAGCCACTGGGCCCGGCCTTTTCACCACCAATGACTTTGTAATTCACTCAAAAACCTATTACAAAGTTAGGAGTTACAGGACAATTACAATTTAGTAACTGCTGTGACTGGCAACAGTTACTTACATAACTGGTGATGTGAAAGGTCCCAAGAGCAAACTCAGTAAGGTCACACAGAATATATCTTTCCCTCCTTCATCTACTAGAGGGAAGATATCTTTCCCTCTTCCTTCTACTCTCATTTTTCCTCACCAGTCACCTCCCAGACAAAAAGCAGCCAGTGTTACTTCCTGGGAGTAAAGCTGGCAAAGATACCCACTAATTAAGCATTCAGATGTCCCGCAAGGGTAGAACAGGCAGAGGTCAAGTGGAATGCAGAAAATTCTCAGGACTCAGGAGCCAAATTAAGTTTCAAGTAACTCTAGGACCAGGGCAGAGAGATGGCTGTTAGAGAGAAGCACGAGATTGAAGAGAAAGGAAAAATGTATTAGATTTCACTTGGCGTATGATAAGACTATGGTATAGTGGGAAAAGCTATGAGCTGGAAGGACCCTCTGTCATTATCAGCCTTGTAGTCTTGTCAAGCCTAGTCACCTCACTAGTCTCCATCTACTCACCTCCAACTTAACGGGAATTAAGTAGATTGGATTTCTGAGTTCTGACTAGGGGGGGCTCCAGGAAGCCGCAACTACCCACTCTCCCGGCAGAAAGTCACCAGCAGCTGCGCGTTTGGGAGCACAGTCGGCACAGGACTTTTCCCCGAAGCACAGGAGCCAGCGGCTACAGCCACTAGGTAGTCCACTTGCAAACGCAGGTTGTGCCCGGGTTCTCTTTCTTTGGCTGCAGGTCTTCAGGTGTTATGGGCCTAACTCTTCCGCTACAAGTATCCCTCCCGCAAAAAATGGGTCCGGGGGACCTGCACACCCTCAGATCCCTCGTCCACAGCCCCACACTCAACAACAATGTCAGGTGCTTACGCGGAGATCTCCTTCCCGTTCAGGATTTCTGCTGGCGCCATGGCCTTTATTAGTCTGCTGCCCACGATGGACACCACCAATATCGAGGTTCCACTCCCTCCGCAGCCAAGCAGGACAACCCAACCCACGTGCTTAGGGACTGTGCAGGGGGATCACACTACTGCGCCTGCGCCCCTGCCCGCTTCTCCCCCGGCAGACGCGGTGGCGCATGCGCAGTTCGGAAGGACCTGAGTCCCTTAACTAAAGGAGAGCTAACAGGTCGGGGACTGCGGGACGGAAGAGGGAGGGGAAGATGAAGAAAATCGGTGATGAATGGCTGGCGGAAATGATTGGCGGAAAGAAAGAGCCAGTTCACAGTGCGCCTTTGTATTCGGCGGGAAACCCGGCCGAAGAAGGAGCTGGAAAGGACTCCGGAACCCGGCCCTAATTCCAGCCAATCAGGGAGTAGAGTTGTGGGGCGGGGCTGGGGCGGGACAGTCTCGCGGGAGACAGTTTCGCGGGTTCGGGAGGCGAGTCTCCGGTTTCCGTCCAGTCTCTGGGGACGTGGTGGCGGGGTCTGAATCGCCTGGCTTCCAGGGAGTTTTGGGCGGGTCCCCGCACGGGAGTGTGGCGGGCGCTGGACTCGACAGCAGATGTGGAACTGGAGACCTTGGCGCGCCCTCATACTTTGTCACACACCTACGCCACCAGACTGGGGTCGGGCCCCTCCGCGTTCTGCTCTGGAGGGCCTGGGTCTGGGCCCAGCATCGCGCTTTTAGAATCTCCTCAGCTGAATCTGACGCTCAGCCATAGGTGAAGCTTAGCCTGCTGTTTCAGGCCCCGCCGACCTGGAAGGAGTGTCAGAGCTGGAGCGCGCGTGGCCTCCTCGGTGTTGGGGTCACCCCGGGGTTGCCAGGGCTCAGGGAGGGTCGTAGTCTCGATTTTGTCACCCCCACGTCCCCGCCCCGCAGCAAGTCTGGGGTTTGAGAACTCACGCGGTCTTCATAAGCTAGATGCCAATTGACCCTCGAGGAGGGATGCTCCCTCCCCTTAAGCGTCCACGCTGGAGAAGGCATAAGATGGACAATTGCCTGGGGAGCCTGACAGGGCGGCGGCAGCTGGGATGCTGGAGAGGACTGGCCCTTTGAGTTACTGAGTCCAAGGAATATGCTTGCTCTGCTCTAGGAAACGCGCTCAGGTTACAGTCATCCCAATATGGTCCTGAAGATGCGTGGTTCAGGTCACTTAGGACTTGACCAGATACCGGGTTTCTTTTACAAGCCGTTTCTGACGGTGGCCTGTTTCAACTACTGGCAGAGCTCATCTAAAACTTTTTTTTTTTTTTTTTTTTTTTGAGACGGAGTCTCACTCTCGCCCAGGCTGGAGTGAAGTGGCACGATTTTGGCTCACTGCAACCTCCGCTTCCCAGGTTCAAGCAGTTCTCTGCCTCAGCCTCCCGAGTAGCTGGGATTACAGGTGCCACCTAATTAGCCCGCCACCACGCCCAGCTAATTTTTGTGTTTTTAGTAGAGACAGGGTTTCACCATTTTGGCCAGGCTGGTCTTGAACTCCTGACCTCATGATCCACCCGCCTCGGCCTCCCAGAGTGCTGGGGTTACAGGCGTTGGCCACCGCACCTGGCCTAAAACTGATTTTTTATTAATTTTGGGACTTTTAGTATTTTTTTCTTATTACTAAATTCTGAGGTTATTTATAGTAGCCCCATATACGGAATTAGATAATCTCTTGTGATTTTCTATTTCTGGTAATTATTTCTAATTTTTTTTGTTTGTTTTTGAGATGGAGTCTCGTTATGTCGCTCAGGCTGGAGTGCAGTGGTATGATCTCCGCTCTTTGTAGCCTCTGCCTCCCGGGTTCAAATGATCCTCCCACCTCAGCACCCCCCCGGAGTAGCTTGGACCACAGGCGCATGCCACCACGCCGGCTAATTTTTGTATTTTTGGTAGAGTTGGGGTTTCACTATGTTGACCAGACTGGTCTCGATCTCAAGGGATTAGTCTCCCTCGGCCTCCCAAAATGCTGGGATAAGGGGCATGAGCCACCGTGCGTGGCCTTAAAGTTACTATTCTTAAAGTTTGCACAAGTGATATGTTAAAGGCACAGACTTAGTAATATAATGACATTATAATAATAACCCTAAAACACATTGTCTCATATTGTGTTGTACCTAATCAAGTGAAATTAAGAAGAAAATTGAAGGAAACGTTTCTGGTAAATTGCAGATAGTGAATTTTTGTCTTATACTATCAAATAGATATTGATAATATTCCAGCTTTCTTATTTGTTGAGGAAGATGGCAGAAACCCCATTTTACAGAGGGGGATAGACTTTGAAGGATAATACCCAAAGCTGCATAGCTGTGGCTGGTATAGGCCCCAAACCTGATGTTTCATCTCTAAATCTACTGCCTTTGCCATCTCAACAGCCTGGTTTTTGACAGTATCTATGTATGAGTTGCATAAATCATTCATTCATGGAGCAAATAATTATTGAGTGGCCACTATGCCAACAGCACTGCTATAGATGCTAGAGATACCCTAGTGAACTAGCAAAGTTTCTGCTCTCGGCTCATATTCTGGTGGAGGAGACAACGATCAAGTTAAAGAAATACATAGGCTAATTTTAGAGATTATGACATGCTATATTTTAAAAATAGGCAAGCTAAGAGGATAGGCAGTGATGCTGGGAGGTGGGGGAGTTTTGTCTCAGAAATGTGGTAAGAGAGATTTCTTTGGGCATCTGACTTGAGGAGAAACCTTAATGAAGAGAGGAACTTGGAATGTGAAAGAAAACAAGCAGGGATTTGCTTTGAGCAACTGGAAAGATGGAATTGCCATTCGCTGAGTTGAAATAAAGTAAAATGTAGAAGGACTAGGTTTTGGGGTTAAGATTATGCATTCAGCTTTAGACATTTTTAGATTTCTCTTAGACATCCAAATGGAGAGAAGATATTTAAATCCATGAGATTGAATGAGATCCAACCAAGGGTATTGTAGGTAGAAAGAGGACCAAAGACTGACACCTAGAACCTTTCAGTGTTCAGAATGCAAGGAGACAGGAGGAACCAAGAGGGAAGATTGAAAAGGAGAGTCTAGCTGGGAGCTGTGGCTACACCTTTACTAATCCCAGTGCTTTGGGAGACCAAATACAGGAAGATCACTTGAATCCAGGACTTTGTAGAACAGCCTTAGCAACATAGCAAGACCCTGTCTCTACAAAAATAAAAATTAAAAAATTCGCCTGTAATCCGAGCACTTTGGAGGCTGAGGTGGGCGGATCAGCTGAGGTCAGGAGTTTGAGAGCAACTTGGCCAACACAGTGAAACCCCGTCTCTACTAAAAATACAAAAATTAGCTGGGCATGATTGCTGGCACCTGTAATCCCAGCTACTCCGGAGGCCGAGGCAGGAGAATCCCTTGAACCCAGGAGGCAGAGGTTGCAGTGAGTCGAGATCATGCCACTGCACTCCAGCCTGGGAGACAGAGCGAGACTCCATCTCAAAATAAATAAATAAATAAAAATGTAAAAAGTTAGCTGGGCGTGGTGGCATGTGCCTGTAGTCCCAGTTACTCAGAAGGCTGAGGTGGGAGGATCCTGTGAGCCTAGGAGTTGGAAGCTTCAGTAAGCTATAATCATCACACTGCACTCCAACCTAGGCAACAGAGCAAGACCCTGTCTCTTAAAAGGAAAGGAGAGTTCAGTGTGTTCTGAGGAAAACCCCAAGAGCATCCCACCTTAGAAGACAAGTGAGGAGGCCTAGCACGGTGTCTCATGCCTGTAATCCCAGCATTTTGGGAGGCCAAGGTGGGTGGATCACTTCAGGTCAGGAGTTCTAGACCAGCCTGACAAACATGGCGAAACCTCCGTTTCTACAGAAATACAAAAATTAGCCAGGTGTGGTAGTGCACGCCTGTAATCCCAGCTACTAGGGAGGCTGAGGCAGGAGAACTGCTTGAACTCAGGGGGCAGAGGTTGCAGTGAGCCGAGATCATGCCACTGCACTCCAGCCTGAGCAACGGAGTGAGACTCTGTCTCAAAAACAAACAAATAAACAAACAAAAAAAAACAGAAGACAAGTGAAGAATGTGTTTCATGGAAACAGGGGTAATTAATTCTGTCAAGTGTTGCAAATTGGTCAAATAAAGAATGAAAATCAACCTTTCACAGTGAATAGAAGGAAAAAATATTTTTATTTAAATGCTTATAAAGGCAGTTGCTGGAAAAAAATGTTTACTTTTTGCAGAGGCCCCGTTTTTACAGCCATTTTGAGGAGTAATTTGATATGATAATATCTACGGAAAAAAAATTTTTTTTGAATCGCTCTGTCACCAGGCTGGAGTGCAGTGGCGCGATCTCGGCTTACTGAAACCTCCACCTCCCAGGTTCAAGCAATTCTTCTGCCTCAGCCTCCAGAGTAGCTGGGACTACAGGTGGGCACCACCACACCTAGCTAATTTTTGTATTTTTACTAGAGACGGGGTTTCACCATGTTGGCCGGGATGGTCTCAATCTCGACCTCGTGATCTGCCTTCCTAGGCCTCCCAAAGTGCTAGGATTGGTACAGGTGTGAACCACCACACCTGGCCCGAAAATTTTGAATTTGTATTTTTTTTGACATTGTAATTCCACTTCCAGGATTTTTTTTTTTGACAGGATTTTACTCTGTCACCCAGGCTGGAGTGCAGTAACACAATCAGCTCACTGCAACCTTGAACTCCTGGGCTCAAGTGATCCTTCTGAGTAGTTGGGACTATAGGTACATGCCACCACCCATGACTAATTAAAAAATTTTCATGTAGAGATAGAGTCTTGCTATGTTGCCCAGACTGGTCTCCAACTCCTGGCCTCAAACCATCCTCCCACCTTGACCTTCCAAAATGCTGGGATTACAGGCGTGAGCCACCTCGCCCAGTTTAGGAATTTATCTTAAAGTAATATTTACATATAAAGAAAGATGTATAGGCTGGGTGCAGTGGTTCACACCTGTAATCCCAGCACTTTGGAAGGCCGAGGCTGGTGGATCAACTGAGGTCAGGAGTTCAAGACCAGCCTGGCTAACATGGCGAAACCCCATCTCTACTAAAAATACAAAAATTAGCTGGGCGTGGTGACGGGTGCCTGTAATCCCAGCTACTTGGGAGGCTGAGGCAGGAGGATAGCTTAAACCCGGGAGACGAAGGTTGCAGTGAGCCGAGATTACACCATTGCACTCTAGCCTGAGCAACAAAAGTGAAACTCCATCTCAAAAAAACAAAAATAAAAACAAAACAAAAAAACCATGTATAAAACTTAATCACAGCACTGACTTCAATAGCAAAAAACAAAATTTCTGTCAGGATGGATGCAGTTGTTAAAGGAACATCAGATACATATGTATAGACATGTAAGATAGCTTTCATACTTTTTTTTTTGAGATGGAATTTCATTCTTGTCACCCAGGCTGGAATGCAATGGTGAGATCTAGGCTCCGCTTCCCAGGTTCAAGTGATTCTCCTGCCTCAGCCTTCTGAGTAGCTGGGAATACAGGCGCCTGCCACCATGCCCAGCTAATTTTTGTATGTTTAGTAGAGACAGGGTTTCGCCATATTGGCCAGGCTTGTCTCAAACTCCTGATCTCAGGTGATCCACCCGCCTCCAAAAGTGTTGGGATTACAGGCATCACCCACCACGCGTGACCAGCTTTTATACATTTTTAAATGATAAAGACAGGTTAATAAAATGTATAATATTCTTTATGTTGCTATATCCAAAAAAAGGCCTTCTTTGATTACACTATCAAAAGTTACCTCTTCATTTACATCCCCATTACTATCTCATTAACCTGTTTTATTCATAGCACTTACTACTATCTAAAATGATTTTATTTCTTTATATATTTGTTTGCTACCTGTCTTTCACACCAGAATTTAACTTTTAAGCTTTTTTTGTTTGTTTGTTTGTTTGTTTGTTTTGAGATGGAGTCTTGCTCTGTCGCCCAGACTGGAGTGCAGTGGTGCAATCTCAGCTCACTGCAACCTCCGCCTCCTGGGCTCAAGCAATCCTCCTGCCTCAGCCTCCCAAGTAGCTGAGATTACAGGCATGTGCCACCATGCCCAGGTAATTTTTGCATTTTTAGTACAGCAGGGTTTCACCATGTTGGTCAGGCTGGTCTCGAACTCCTGACCTCAGGAGATCCGTCAGCCTCGGCCTCCCAAAATGTTGGGATTACAGGTGTGAGCCATGGCGCCCAGCCAGAATTTAAGCTTTATAAGAGATTTCCTGTCTTGTTCATACTTATATACCTGCAGCTTCGAAACATATATATATATGTTTAATATATATAATAGATATATTTTAAATTATATATAGAGAGACGGAGTTTCACTCTTGTTGCCCAGACTGGAGTGCAATGGCGTGATCTCGGCTCACCACAACCTCCGCCCCCCAGATTCAAGCAATTCTCCTGCCTCAGCCTCCAGAGTAGTTGGGATTACAGGCATGTGCCACCATGCCTGGCTAATTTTGTATTTTTAGTAGAGACAGAGTTTCTCCATGTTGGTCAGGCTGGTCTCAAACTCCCAACCTCAGGTAATCCACCTGCCTCGGCCTCCCAAAGTGCTGGGATTACAAGCGTGAGCCACCATGCCCTGCCAGAATTTAAGCTTTATAAGAGACTTCCTGTCTGTTTATACTTAAATACCTGCAGCTTGGAAACATATATATATGTATATATTACATATATATTATATATAATATATGCATATATTATACAATATATGTTATATAATATATGCATATATTATACAATATATATTATATATGCATATATTATATTTATTATATATTATATGTATATATAATATATATTATATATGATATATATGTATATTATATATGTATATATGATATATATGTATATTATATATTATATGTATGTTATATATTATATATTATATACATTATTTTTTTTTATATATTATAATTATAAACTCCTGACCTCAGGTGATCCGCCTACCTCAGCCTCCCAAATGCTGGTATTACAGGCGTGAGCCACCGTACCAGGCCAGAAACATATTTTTAAAAATCTTGTTTTGGAGGAAAAACAGAGTATTTCTTTTTTTTTTTTTTTTATTAGATGGATTCTCACTGTATTGTCCAGGCTGGAGTACAGTGGCACAATCTTGGCTCACCGCAACCTCAGCCTCCCGGGTTCAAGCAATTCTCCTGCCTCAGCCTCCGGAGTAGTTGGAACTACAGGCGTGCGCCACCATGCCCTGCTAATTTTTGTATTTTTAGTATAGATGGGGTTTCACTATGTTGGCCAGGCTGGTCTCGAACTCCTGAGCTTGTGATCTGCCCACCTTGGCCTCCCAAAGTGCTGGGATTACAGGTGTGAGCCACCGCGCCCAGGCTATTTCTTATTCTCTTTGTTTAGTTATCTATTACTCTCATTCCTATGAAAATAACTTGTTTCTCCCCGCTTCATTTTTATCATACATAATTGTAGACAGTGGGCACTGTCTTCAATTATAGTGAATTTAGCAGTAAATTCACATTAGACCAATTTGTATAGCTTTAAAAAATATATTTATGTCTTGGTTCCACCCTTGACCAACTAAGTCAGAACTTGGGTGGGTTCAAGGTTCATTATTCTTTGAAGATAAGATGATGTTTGAATAATATTCCTGGTGATTCTGGTATCAAGAATACAAATTTGGGACTTACTTTTTCTGCTGTAAAAATATTTTCCTAAGGCCAGGCACAGTGGCTTACGCCTGTAATCCTAGCACTTTGGGAGGCGGAGGCAGCGGATCACTTGAGGCCAGGAGTTCAAGACTAGTCTGGCCAACACGGTGAAACCCCATCTCTACTAAAAATACAAAAAATTAGCCAGGCATGGTGGCACGTGCCTGTAGTCCAGCTACTGAAGAGGCTGAGGCAGGAGAATCCTTTGAACCCAGGAGGCAGAGGTTGCAGTAAGCCGATATTGCAGCACTGCACTCCAGCCTGGGTGACAGATAGAAAGTCTGTCTCAGAAAAAAAAAAAAAAAAAGAATTTCCTAGAATTAGAATCCCGGGGATTTTTTTGTTTTGTTTGTTTGTTTGTTTGTTTGTTTGTTTTTGAGACAGAGTTTCACTCCTGTCACCCAGGCTGGAGTGCAATGCCGCGATCTCGGCTCATTGCAACCTCTGCCTCCTGAGTTCAAGCAATTCTCCTGCCTCAGCCTCCCTAATAGCTGGGATTACAGGCACCTGCCACCATGCCCAGCTGATTTTTGTATTTTTAGTAGAGACTGGGTTTCACCATGTTGGCCAAGCTGGTCTTGAACTCCTGACGTCAGGTGATCCACCCGGCTCATTCTCCCAAAATGCTGGAATTACAGGCATGAGCCACTGCACTCGGCCTTTATTTATTTATTTAGTTTTGGATGAAGTCTTGCTCTGTTGCCCAAGCTGGAGTGCAATGGCACGATCTCGGCTCACTGCAACCTCCACCTCCCAGGTTCAAGCAATTCTCCTGCTTCAGCCCCCTGAGTAGCTGGGATTGCAGGCGTGCACCACCACGCCCGGCTAATTTTTGTATTTTTAGTAAAGACAGGGTTTCACCATGTTGATCAGGTTAGTCTCGAGCTCCTGACTTCGTAATCCGCCCGCCTCAGCCTTCCAAAGTGTTGGGATTACAGGTGTGAGCCACCTCGCCTGGCCAGAATCCCAGTTTTTTAACACATCTAGTGCTTTAGGAATACTAAATGGAAACATCATTTCCCCTTCTTTCGAAGTACTTCTACCTTGATGAGATGTATGTATTGGAGTACAAAATTTGACCTAGCCATGAATTTCACAAAAGAAAAGCCCAAAATATGATTTTCACATTTACTGGACTGTTCACTTTTGGTGGGATCACTTTCTTAAGATTACTTAAGGTACTAATGCTTGATGAAAATCATTTGTGTTTTCACTTCATTAATTGGGGAAAGAGCTACAGGTTGTTTTTTTTATTTTTATTTTTTGAGATGGCGTCTCGCTCTGTCGCCCAGGCTGGAGTGCAATGGCGTGATCTCAGCTCACTGCAACCTCCACCTCCTGGGTTCAAGCGATTCTCCTGCCTTAGCCTCCTGAGTAACTGGGACTACAGGCGCCCGCCACCACGCCCAGCTAATTTTTATACTTTTAATAGAGACGGGGTTTCACCATGTTGGCCAGGATGGTCTTGATCTCTTGACCTTGTGATCCACATGCCTCGGCCTCCCAAAGTGCTGGGATTACAGGCGTGAGCCACTGCGCTCAGCCAGAGCTACAGGTTTTACTGTAACACTTTAGAAGTTCCTTTTTCTTTGTACCTCTGTGATGTGTTCACCTAGCAATAGCTTCTTTGATATGCAAACATTCTACAGGCAAATTGCTCAGAGCAGCCACTCATGTTGGACAATTCAGGTCTCTTCTGGAAACTGGCCTTGGATTTGGAATTTTCTCCAGAGTCTGATGTGGTAAAAATTTATACTTTTCACTTCTTACTAAATGCAGCATAGCATACTACATCTTTTGAGTGTGTAAAAAATGAAATAGTCATGTACAAACTTAAAATCACAGAATAATCATGTAATGGTGCTATATTTTATTTTTACTTTAGATTCCTAATACATTTTTATTGTATCTTTATAAGGTTAGTTTGGGAGAATAGCACTATCATCATCTATATTAGTTAACTTTGCATTAAGGTTTTTCCCCTGTTTGGTTCTTTCATTTTTCAATCCATATTTTTGTGCCCGGTATGGGATGATAAAGATAACATAAATAGCTCCTGTTTTTAGGTACCTTTATTTGTTTGTTTGTTTGGAGACAGGGTCTTACTCTGTCACCCAGGCTGGTGGCACAATCATAGCTTACAACAGACTCTAACTCCTGGCTCAAGCCATCCTCCACCTCAGCCTCCCAAGTAACTGAGATTACAGGTACACACCAACACCTCTGGCTAATTATTAAAATTTTCATAGAGACAGGATCTCACTTGGTTGGCCAGACTGGTCTCACACTCCTGGTCTCAAGTGATCCTCCCACCCCAGCCTCCTGAAGTACTGGGACTTCAGGCATGAACCACTGCCCTGGCCTAGATACATTTAATGTAGTAGAGGAGATGAGATTTTTACATAGTATAATATTGAATGTGACAACAGTCAAAAGAAAATCACATACTGTAAGAGAAGAGATTACCCTTACCTTTTAGGAATCAGGAAAACTCCCTGGAGGAGATAGTACTTGAACTTATACTGGAGGATTTATACGTTCATCCTTCTTGGTTTATATTTTGTCCCACACAGTAGCTTGTTTCTTTTTTCTTTTTTCTTTTTTTTTTTTTGAGACAGTTTTGCTCTGTTGCCCAGGCTAGAGTGCAGTGGCGCGATCTCAGCTCACTGCAACCTCCTCCTCCTGGGTTCAAGCGATTCTCCTGCCTCAGCTTCCCGAGTAGCTTGTTTCTTAGAGACAGTGAAACTCATTAAGTAAAGTCAATACAGCACAAGTTTCATAAAATGGTAAAGAAATAAAAATAAAAGTAAAGGTTGAAATTCTTAAGAACTTTGTCAGGCCGGGCGTGGTGGCTCATACCTGTAATCCCAGCATTTTGGGAGGCCGAGGGGGGGGTGGATCACCTGAGGTCAGGAGTTTGAGACCAGCCTGGCCAACACGGCAAAACCCTGTCTCTCTAAAAATACAAAAATTAGCTGGGCGTGCTGGCGGGTGCCTGTAATCCCAGCTACTTGAGAGGCTGAGGCAGGAGAATCGCTTGAACCCGGGAGGCAGAGGTTGCAGTGAGCCAAGATCATGTCATTCCACTCCAGCCTGGGTGACAAGAGCAAAAAACTCCATCTTGAAAAAAAAAGAACTTTGCCTCCAGTATCATTCTTGTTCTAGGACTGAGAAACAGTTCATTCTTCATTTTCATCTACTAAAATTTAAGTTCTTTGATTTTCTTCTTTGGGTCTTGGAAAAAGAATTGATATAGTAATTTTCTTAGGTATCAAGTAATGAAAATGAGAAAAGAGACTAGTCTTATTATAGATTTTTTTTTTGTTTTTATGCTTATTTTATTTTATTTGAGACAAGGTCTTGCTCTGTCACCTAGGCTGGAGTGCGGTGGCTCCATTATGGTTCCCTGCAGCCTCAAACTCAGGGGCCCAAGCAATCCTCCCACCTCAGCATCCCGAGCAGCTGGGACTACAGGTGCGTGCCATCATGCCTGGCTAATTTTTGTGCTTTTTCGTGTATGGAGATGAGATTTCGCCATGTTGCCCAGCCTTGTCTCAAACTCCTGGGCTCAAGAGATCTGTCCACCTCAGCCTCCTAAAGTGCTGAGATTACAGGCATGAGCCACCACGTCCAGCCTAGAGATATTTATACTTTAGTAGCTGCCTGCAATACCAATACACCTAGAATGAATTAGAAGAATTTCAAAACAGATTTCAGGATTAGTAAAAGGAAGTCAAGCCCTATGCCTCCTGTTCTACATTCCTCAAATCACACAATCCTGATTTTTTCCTCCTCATATGAAAATTCCTCTCATTTTGGGCCTGTTCGATTTTTTGGGAGACACCACCCAGCAGAAACACACTGCACTTACATGCAACCCCTCCATTGCACAGTTTCTAAATGCCCCCCCTTTTTTTTTCCATTCTCTGATTCTAAGAAAAGAAATCCAGTGGCACAATCATGGATCTCTGCAGCCTTGATCTCTTAGCCTCAAGTGATTCTCCTGCCTCAGCTTCCTGAGTAGCTGGGACCACAGGTGCTTGCCACCATGCCCAGCTATTTTTTTTCTTTGTTTTTTTGTGAAGATGTGTCTCACTATCTTGCCCTGAATTCCTGGGCTCAAGTGTCTCACTATCTTGAATTCCTGGGCTCAAGTGATCCTCCTACCTCGGCCTCCCAAAGTGCTGGGATTTTATATATATATATTTCCATTTTACTTATGTTAATGCTTTCCCTCTTTTGGCATAGAAAAGCTAATAAAGCTTAAACTTAAATGGAACTTGTATAAACACAATATATCTGATGATACCTTTGAGAGATGTCTTACATTTGTCTTTTCTCTCAGAAAAATGTGATGCCAATCCCTGAAAAGTGTAGCAATTTAATTATGGGTAGCATCCTTCTTTCCCTCTACTTACTATAGTATTAACTTACTACTAATGCTAAGAAGTTTATAATTTTTGATAATTCAGATTTGGATTAGATTAAGATTTATGTCTATGCATAATTCATTAAAAATTTTTTAAACCAAATTGTCAAAAAAGATTGTAGGTACCTTGTTTAAAGAAAATATATAAGCTAGTTTCAAGAATTCCAAAATATTTTTTAAAAGCAGCTCTGTACATGTCGATAAATTATTTGCTCATTGTAATTTTTTGAATCTGTTTGTCAAAGCAAATGTAGACGGGCTCGAACTCCTGACCTCAAATGATCCACCCGCCTCGGTCTCCCAAATGCTGGTATTACAGGCATGAGCCACTGCGCATGGCCTGTTATCATTTTTAATTGAAAATTTTACTGAGATAATTGTAGATTCACTTGCCATTATAAGAAATAATTCAGAGATATCACTTGTATACTTTGCCCAGTGTCCCCCAAAGGTAAAATTTTGCAAAATTATAGTCTAATGTAACAGCATGAATATTGACATTAATACAATCCACTGAGTTTATTCAGATTTCCCCAGTTTTACTTGTATTCAATTGTGTGTTTGTGTATTAAGTTCTATGTAACTAGTCAATATACTGAACAGTTCTAACATCACAAGTATCCTTCAGGTAGCCCTTTTGTATCCACATCCACTTCCTTCTCACCCCCAACTATTGACAACCACTAATCTCTTTTCCATTTCTAAAATGTGATTTCAAAAATGTTACATACTTGGCTGGGGGCAGTGGCTCATGCCTGTAATCCAAGTACTTTGGATATACTGTCTCTACTAAAAATACAAAAATTAGCCGGGTGTGGTTGTGCACACCTGTAATCCCAGGTGCTTGGGAAGCTGAGGCAAGAGAATTGCTTGAACCTGGTAGGCAGAACTTGCAGCGAGCCGAGAGTGTGCCACTTCACTCCAGCCTGGGCAACAGAGTGAGACTCTGTTTCAAAAATAAATAAATAAATAAAATGGACTTTATACAGCCTTTGCTGCTAGGAAATATAGTTTCTAATTAATGTAATTTTTTGTCAAATACAAAATGTTTCTGAACATTTCTGGTTATCAAGCTGGTAATCTTTTACAGTGTCCCCAATTTTTTTTTCTACTCTCTTACTAGTTCTCCAGATCACATGCAGGCTATTAAGAAATGTGAACTAACAAATTAAGTTAAAATAGCAGGACAGGCGCTGTGGCTCACACCTATAATCCCAGCACTTTGGGAAGCTGAGGCAGGTGGATCACTTGAGGTCAGGAGTTTGAGAGCAGCCTGGCCAACAAGGTGAAATCACATCTCTACTAAAAATACAAAAATTTGCCAGGTGTGGTGGTGCATACCTGTAATCCTAGCTATTTGGGAGGCTGAGGCATGAGAATCGCTTGAACCCAGGAGGCAGAGGCTGCGGGGAGCCAGGATCATAGCACTGCACTCCAGCCTGGGTGACAGAGCTAGACCCTGTCTGAAAAAAAAAAAAATGTTAGTAGCAGCAGAGCACAGTGGCTCATGCCTGTAATCCCAACACTATGGGAGTCTGAGGCGGGAGGATCTCTTGAGCTTAGGAGTTCAAGACCAGCCTGACAACATAGTAAGACTCCATCTCTACAAATAATCATTAAAAAAATTAGCCGGGCGTAGTGGCACCTGCCTGTAGTCCCAGCTACTGTGGAGGCTGAGATGGGAGGATCACCTGAGCCTGGGAGGTCAAGGCTGCAGTGAGCTGTGATCACCATTGTACTCCAGACTGGCTGACAGAGTGAGACCATGCCTCAAAAATAATAATAATAAATGTATAATTTAAATGTGACTTAACATCATGAAGTTTTTAAAAACAAAATTATAAATGATTTTAACACTTTCTCATTAGCTAAGAAATCTTCAGAACAAACTTTTCATAAAAGAAACTTCACTGCAAGAGTTGAAGCCTGAGCTAGAAAGTTACAAAGAAAATAATGTACGACAGTCTTTCCAGATAATGTCCCTGAATGATAATATCGAGGACCTACAGGAACTTACTGCTTCTCTAACCAGAATTAAGTATTTGAGAACCACCAATATTCAGAGGCTTCAAAGAGGCAACTGGGATTTAACTAAATGAATTACAGAACTAGAAAACTGTCTAAGGTAGGGAATTTTCCAGTTTGTTTTCAAACATGTCTTTTGTTGTAAGCTTGCAAATAGCATATGAACTCCATATTCCTGATTGATCATAGAATTTAAATCTGTAGAATTTCACTTAATACCTGACCCAACATTATTATATTTTGTATTGAGATAT
This sequence comes from Pongo abelii, assembly GCF_028885655.2. NCBI lineage: Eukaryota > Metazoa > Chordata > Mammalia > Primates > Hominidae > Pongo > Pongo abelii. The sequence continues at coordinate 68,539,546 of NC_072000.2, read as the reverse complement.
AGTTTAAATACCTCAGGCCAGGTGTGGTGGCTCATGCCTATAATCCCAGCACTTTGGGAGGCCAGGGCTGGTGAATCACTTGAGGTCAGGAGTTCAAAACCAGCCTGGCCAACATGACAAAACCCTGTCTCTACTAAAAATACAAAAAATTAGCTGGGCATGGTGGCATGCACCTGTAATCCCAGCTACTTGGGAGGCTGAGGTAGAAGAATCACTTGAATCCAGGAGGTGCGAGACTCTGTCTCAAAAAAAAAAAAAATCCAATTTGAGATATAACTTACATACCTCAAGATTCAGTTAAAGTGTACAATTCAATGGTTGTACAATCATCACCACTATCTAATTTCAGAACAATTTCATCACACCCCCCGCCCCGCAAAAAAAAAAAAAAAAAAACCCATGCCCTGCTGGGCACGGTGGCTCACGCCTGAGATCCCAGCACTTTGGGAGGCCGAGACAGGCAGATCACAAGGTCAGGAGTTCGAGACCAGCCTGGCCAACATGGCGAAACCTCATCTCTACTAACTACAGGCAGGTGCCTGTAATCCCAGCTACTCGGGAGGCTGAGGCAGGAGAATAGCTTAAATCCAGGAGGCGGAGGTTGTGGTGGGCTGAGATCATGCCATTGCACTCCAGCCTGGGCAGCAAGAGTGAAACTCTGTCTCAAAAAAAAAAAAAAAAAAAAAAAAAAAAAAGATTTAATGACTGCCCTGCTGGATTTTGAACTTGCATGGGGCCTGTAGCCTCTTTCTTTTGGCCAAATTCTCCCTTTTGGAATGAGAGTATTTACACAATGCCTGTATTCCCATTATATTTCGGAAGTCACTAACTTGTTTTGTTGTTGTTGCTATTGTTGTTGTTGTTGTTGTTTGAGACAGAGTCTTGCTCTGTTGCCCAGGCTGGAGTGCAATAGCACAATCTCGGCTCACTGCAACCTCTGCCTCCCGGGTTCAAGTGATTCTCCTGCCTCGGCCTCCCAAGTAGCTGAGATCACAGGCATGCACCACCACCCCCAGTTAATTTTTGTACTTTTAGTAGAGATGGGGGTTTCACCATGTTGGCCAGGCTGGTCTCCAACTCCTGACTTCAGGTGATCCACTGGCCTTGGCCTCCCAAAGTGCTGGGATTACAGGCGTGAGCCATCGTGCCCAGCCCGAAGTTACTAACTAGTTTTGGATTTTACAGGCTCACAGGCAGAAGGGACTTGCCTTGTCTCAGATGAGACTTTGTTCTTTGGGCTTTTGAGTTAATGCTGGAATGAGTTAGAACTTTGGGGGACTGTTGGGAAGGCAGATTGTATTTTGAAATGTGAGAAGGACATGAGATTTGAGAGAGCCCAGTGGAAGAATGATAAGACTTGAGTCTGTGTCCCTGCCCAAATCTCATGTCAAAGTGTAATCCCCAGTGTTAGGGCCTGGTGGGAGCTGATTGGATCATGGGGGTGTATTTCCCCTTTGGTGCTGTTCTCATGATAGTGAGTGAGTTATCATGAGATCTGGTTGTTTAAAAGTGTGTAGCAACTCTCACCTCACTCTATTCCTTCTGCTCTGGCCATGTAAGATGTGCCTGCTTCCCCTTCACCTTCTGCCATGATTGTAAGTTTGCTGAGGCTTCCCTAGCCATGCTTCCTGTGCAGCCTGTGGAACTGTGAGCCAATTAAACCTCTTTTCTTTGTAAATTACCTAGTCTGAAGCATTTCTTTATAGAAGTGCAAGAACAGACTAATACATTGAACATCTCTTCATGTGCTTATTGGTCATGTGTATATCTTCTTTGTAGAAATACCTATTCATATTCGTTGTCCCTTTTAAAATTGGGTTGTCTTTTTATTGCTGAGTTGTAAGTGTTCTTTATATTTTCTGGATACTGGACTTTTATTAAGTGTATAATTTGTAAATATTTTCTCCCAATTTGTGGGTCATCTTTTCACTTTCCTAAAAGTGTCATTTCAAGCAAAAATTTTAATTTTGATGGAGTTGTGTGTATGTGTGTGTGTGTGTGTATGTGTGTCTTTGGTGTCATAGCTGAGAAATTATTGTCAAATCCAGGATCATGAAAGATTTACATCTATATTTTCTTTTAAGAGTTATAGTTTTGGCCGGGCGTGATGGCTCACGCCTGTAATCCCAGCAGTTTGGGAGGCCAAGGCAGGTGGAGTTCGAGACCAGCCTGGCCAACATGGTGAAACTCCGTCCCTACTAAAAATACATAAATTAGCCAAGCATGGTGGCACACGCCTGTAATCCCAGCTGCTCATGAGGCTGAGGCAGAAGAATAGCTTGAGCCCAGGAGACAGAGGTTGCAGTGGGCCAAAATCGTGCCACCGCACTTCAGCCTAGCCGACAGACTCTGTCTCAAAAAAAAAAAAAAAGATTTATAGTTTTGGCTGGGCGTGGTGGCTCATGCCTGTAATCCCAGCATTTTGGGAGGCCAAGGCAGGTGAATCACTTTAGGCCAGGAGTTTGAGACCAGCCGGGCTGACATAACAAAACCTGATCTCTACTAAAAGTACAAAAATTAGGCTGGGCACAGTGACTCACGCCTGTAATCCCAGCACTCTGGGAGGCCGAGATGGGCAGATAATTTGAGGCCGGGCATTCGAGACCAGCCTGGCCAACATGGTAAAACCCTGTCTCTACTAAAAATACAAAAATCAGCTGGGCGTGGTGGCACGCACTGTAATTTCAGCTACTCAGGAGGCTGAGGCGGGAGAATTGCTTGAACCCAGGAGGCAGAGGTGGCAGTGAATTGAGATCATGCCACTACACTTCAGCCTGGGTGATAGAACGAGACTCTGTCTCAAAAAAAAATAATAATAATAATAGCTGGACATGGTGGTGCACACCTATATTCCCAGCTACTTGCAAGGCTGAAGCAGGAGAATTGCTTGAACCCAGAAGGTGGAGGTTGCAGTGAGCCAAGATTGTGCCACTGCACTCCAGCCTGGGTGACAGAGCAAGACAGGTGCACTCCAGACTGGGTGACTGCACTCCAGCCTGGGTGACACTGCATTCCAGCCTGGGTGACAGAGCAACTAACTAACTAACTAAAACTATAGTTAGTTTATATATATAGTTTTTAGTTAAAACTATAGTTAGTTTATAATTAACTATAGTTTTAGTTATAAAATATAACTATAAAGTTATAGTTTTAGCACTTACATTTATGTCTTTGACTTCTTTTGGCAAATTTTTATATATGATGTGAGGTAGGAGTCCAGATTCATTGTTTTTCATATAAATATCCAGTTGTCCTCAGCACCTCTGTGGAACTATCTTGGCATTCTTGCCAAGAATCAATTGACCATAAATGTATGGGTTTATCTTTGGGCACCCAACTCTATTTCATTGGTCTGTATGTCTGTCCTTATGTCAGCACCACACTGTCTTGATTAATGTAGTTTTGTAGTAAGTTTTGAAATGGGGAAGTGTGAAAAATTCCAACTTAATTTCATTTTTTTCAAGATCATTCTGGCTATTTTGGGTCCCTTGCTTTTCCATATGTATTTTAAGATCAGCTTTTCCATGAACATGGAATATTTTTCCATTTATTTAAGTCTTCTTTAATTTCTTTTTTTTTTTTTCCCCAAGATGGCGTCGTGCTCTGTCGTCCAGGCTGGAGTGCAGTGGCACGATCTCGGCTCACTGCAACCTCTGCCTCCTGGGTTCAAGCAATTCTCCTGCCTCAGCTTCCTGAGTTGCTAGGATTAGAGATGCTCACCACCATGCCCAGCTAATTTTTGTATTTTTAGTAGAGACAGGGTTTCACCACGTTAGCCAGGCTGGTCTTGAACTCCTGACCTTGTGATCCACCCGCCTTGGCCTCCCACAGTGCTGGGATTACAGGCATGAGCCACCGTGCCTGGCCTTGTTTTTCTTTTTCTTTTTCGTAGAGACAGGGTCTCACTCTGTTACCCAGGCTGCAGTGCAGTGGCACAATCATAGTTCAGTGTAATCTTGAATTCCTGGGCTCAAGCAATCCTCCTGCCTCAGCTTCCCAAGTAGATAGGACTACAGATGCCTGCCTCCATGCCCAGCTAATTTTTAATTTTTTTTTTTTGTATAGAGCTGGGGTCTTGCTGTGTTACCCAGGCTGGTCTCAAACTCCTGGCCTCAAGCAATCTTACTGCCTTGGCCTTCCAAAGCACTGAGATTACAGGCATGCACCACCGCACCCAGCCTCTTTAAATTGTTTTAACAATGTTTTATAGTTTTCAGTGTATGTGTGTTACATTTCTTTTGTTAAATTTATTACTAATATTTTATTCCTTTTATGCATTGTAAATGAAACTGTTTCCATATTTCATTTTTTGGTTGTTTATGTTTAGAGAGTAGAAATACAATTGATTCGTGTCTATCAGTCTTTGTCCTGCAAGCTTGCTGAACTCATTTATTAGCTCTAGGGTTTTTTTGGTATGTGTGTGTGGTTTCCTTGGGATTTTCTCCATACAAGACTATGAATCTGCAAATATGTGGGTTTTTAAAAATTTATTATTATTATTATTTTTGAGATGGAGTCATACTCTGTCATCCAGGCTGGAGTGCAATGGCACGATCACAGCTCACAACAACTTCTGCCTCCCAGGCTCAAGCAATTCCCCTGCCTCAGCCTCCTGTAGCTGAGATTACAGGAGTGAACCACCATGCCTGACTAATTTTTGCATTTTTAGTAGAGATGGGGTTTTGCCATGTTGCTTAGGCTTGTCTCAAACTCCTGGGCTCAGGCTATCCACTCGCCTTGGCCTCCCAAAGTGCTGGGATTATAGGCGTGAGCCACCACACCCAAATATTGTTGAGTATTTTTAATCACAAAAGTGTGTTGGATTTTTTGTCCAATGCTTTTTTTTTGCATCTTACTGAAATAATCATGTGATTTTATTCTCTATAGAATTTATTGTTAGACTTACTGTATTAGTTGGTATACAGAGAGAGGAGATATTTGATAATGTGCCCTCAGTTGATAGAAGGAGAAACAAAGTCATTAATTTTTCCTCTTATAATAAGAATAATATTTGAGAAACTCACACAATATGAAAAGCTATTCTATTCAGATGTGCACACTACTGTAGCCTATTTCTATTTTGTATTGGTTAGTATGTATCAGGTCATCTCATAGGTTGGGGCTCTTCTGGGTCTTGCATTTCTCAAAACACTTCTTTTTCTTTTGCTGTATTTATACCAAATCACTTTTTGTTTGTTTGTTGGTTGGTTGGTTGGTTGGTTTGAGTCGGAATCTCACTCTGTCGCCGAGGCTGGAGTGCAGTAGAGTGATCTTGGCTCACTGCAACCTCTGCCTCCCGGGTTCAAGCGATTCTCCTGCCTCAGCCTCCCAAGTAGCTGGGATGACAGGTGCACGCCACTCTGCCCAGCTAATTTTTGTATTTTTAGTAGAGATGGGGTTTCACCATGTTGGCCAGGCTGGTCTCGAACTCCTGACCTCAGGCAATCCACCCACCTCAGCCTTTCAAAGTGCTGGGATTACAGGCGTAAGCCACTGCGCCCAGCCCACTTTTTAAAAGAAATTATATAGGAGACTAAAATTGAATAAAGAAACAAACCTTTACTCAGATTGAGATATTAGTTAAACTTAAAGGCCTGAAACAAGGAAAATGGGGTTTGCTTTTTTCTGGTTGTGCAGAGTGTATGAATAAAAAGAACTCACAAAGTTGAAGTGAAAGACTGATTAAAAGCAATTCGTCATCCAAATATCTTCTCAGTGTTAAGCAAGCACATGAAGTTAGCTATAGCTCGACCCTTAACAGCTAATCAGGTAAACTCTTCAACTCAGTTTTGAACATAACATAGTACACTACAGACTTTTTGTTTTTGTCCTCAGAGCTAAAGAGAAACAATGGCTATATGGCATACTATGAGGATTAATTTTATATGTCTACTTGACTGGGCCATAGGGTGCCCAATATATGGTCAAACATTATTTTAGGTGTTTCTGTGAGAGTGTTTTGGATAATTTCAACATTTAAATTGGTATACTGAGTAAAGCAGATGATACTCCCTATTGTGAGTAGGACTCATCCACTGAGTTAAAGGCCTGAATAGAACAAAAAGATTGACCCTCCCCCAGCTAAGAGCGAACCCTTCCTGCCTGATGGCCTTCAAAATGGGACATCAGCTCTTTTTCCTGCCTTTGGACTCAAACCATTGGCTCTTCCTGGGTCTTGAGCCTGCTGGCCTTTGGACTGGAGCTACACCATCAGCTCTCTTGATTTTCAGGCCTTCAAACTTAGACTCAAACTACATTATTGGCTCCCCTGGGTCTCCCAGATCCCAGAAGATCTTTGGAATTGCCAGCCTTCATAATTGCTGAGGCAGTTCCTTTTTTTGAGATGGGATCTTCCTCTGTCACCCACACTGGAGTGTAGTGGTACAATCATGGCTTACTGCAACCTCAAACACCTGGGCATAAGTGATGCTCCTGACTCAGACTCCTGAGTAGCAGGGACCTGAGTAGCAGATGGCACATGCCACCATGCCCAGCTAATTTTTTAAAAATTTTTTGTAGATACAAGGTCTCACTTTGTTGCCCAGGCTGGTCTTGAACTGCTGGGCTCAAGCGATCCTTCCGCCTCAGCCTCCCAAGGCTCTGGGATTATAGGCATGAGCCACTGTGCCCAGCCAAAAATCAGAAGATAATTGAGTGGCATCTTAAAGTGCTGAAAGAAAAAATACTGACAACCCAGAATCTATACCCAGTGAAATTATCCTTCAAAATTGAAGATGAAATAAACATGGTTTCAGAAGAAAAAAAAAAAAGAAATCATTTATTGTCAGAAGAACTACACTATTAAGAAACACACCAGGCAATTTTTCAGGATGAAGGAAAATGATCCTTGGTGGCTACAGAGAAATGTAGGGTAGAATAAGGAGTAAAGAAAGGGTAAATAGAAATTAATACTGACAGTTAATTTTAAAAAATCCTATACAATTTATATGAAAAAGTAAAACATATCAATAGTACAAGGGCAAGAAATGGTAAATGGAGTTATGCTATCATAAGTGTTTTATTTAGGGAGTATCACAAAAGTATTAAAGTAGAATGTAATAGGCCAGGCGCGGTGGCTCACCCCTGTAATCCGAGTACCTTGGGAGGCTAAGGAGGGCGGATCGCTTGAGGTCAAGAGTTCGAGATCAGCCTGGCCAACATGGTGAAACCCCACCTCTACTAAAAATACAAAAATTAGCCAGGTGTGGTGGCACACGTCTGTAATCCCAGCTACTTGGGAGGCTGAAGCATGAGAATAGCTTGCACGTGGGAGGCGGAGGCTGCAGTGAGCCGAGATCGTGCCACTGCACTCCAGCCTGGGCGACAGACCGAGACTCTCAAAAAAAAAAAAAAAAAGTAGCATTTAATAAATCAAATATGCATTATGTAATCACAAAATCCAGCTAACAACTAAACAATAATTAAACAATAATTTAAAAGATATTAAAAACTTAATATGGAAGAAAAATGAAATAAAAAACTTTATTAATCCAAGGCCGGGCGCAGTGGCTCATGCCTGTAATCCCAGCACTTTGGGAGGCCAAGGCGGGTGGACCACTTGAGGCCAGGAGTACCAGACCAGCCTGGCCAACATGATGAAACCCTGTCTCTACTGAATATACCTGGGCAAAGTAGAGCATGCCTGGCCGGGCGCAGTGGCTCACGCCTGTAATCCCAGCACTTTGGGAGGCCGAGACGGGTGGATCAGGAGGTCAGGAGATCGAGACCATCCTGGCCAACATGGTGAAACCCTGTCTCTACTAAAAATACAAGAATTAACTGCGTGTGGTGGCACATGCCTGTAATTCTAGCTACTCTGGAAGCTGAGGCAGGAGAATTGCTTGAACCAGGGAATCAGGTTGCAGTGAACCGAGATCGTGCCACTGCTTTGCAATCTGATGACAGAGCGAGATTCTGTCTCAAAAAAAAAAAAAAAAAAAAGAGTAGAGCATGCCTGTAATCTGAGCTACTCGGGAGGCTGAGACACGAGAATCACTTGAACCCAGGGAGGCGGCGGTGCAGTGAGCAGCGATCGCACCACTGCATTCCAGCCTGGGCGACAGAGTGAGACTCCCTCTCAAAAAACAAACAAACAAAAGCTTTATTAATCCAAATTAAAATGGTAGAGTAGTAGTAAAGGAACAGAGAATAGATGGGAAAAACAATAAATAACATGATAAACCCGACAATTTCAATAATTACTTTAAAGATAGATGGTATTGTAACTGCCCAGTGGGTTCACCTTGCCCGCTGCCTAGACAGAGATGATTTCTCAAGACAGGGGAATTGCAATAGAGAGATAAATTCACGCAGAGCTGGCTGTACGGGAGACCAGAGTTTTATTATTACTCAAATCAGTATCCACAAGCATTCCGCCTTCAGAGTTTTTAAGGACAACACGGGGGGTGGGAGGAAGCCAGTGAGCTGGGAGTGCTGATTGGTCAGAGATGAAATCATAGGAAATGGAAGCTATCTTCTTGAGCTGAGTCAATTCCTGGGTGGGGACTACAAGATCAGATGAGCCAGTTTATCAATCTACGTGGTGCCAGCTGACCCATCAAATGCAGGGTCTGCAAAATATCTCAAGCACTGATCTTAGGAGCAGTTTAGGGAGGGTCAGAATCTTGTAGCCTCCAGCTGCAAGACTCCTAAACCATAATTTCTAATCTTGTGGTTAGTATTAGTCCTACCAAGGCAAGAAGGGGGTCTGCTTTGGGAAAGGGCTGTCATCTTTGTTTTAAACTATAAACTATAAAGTAAGTTTCTCCCAAAGTTAGTTCAGCCTACACCCAGGAATGCACAAGGACAGTTTGGAGGTTAGAAACAAGATGAGTCAGGTAAGTTAGATATCTTTCACTGTCTCAGGCATAATTTTGCACAGGCGGTTTCAGTATAATCATTACAGTACAAGACAAGATTTAAAAAAAGAAAACTAATGCTAAGCATTTTTCAAGAAACATACTGTAGGCCGGGTGCAGTGGCTCATGCCTGTAATCCCAGCACCTTGGGAGGCTGAGGCGGGCAGATCACGAGGTCAGGAGATCGAGACCATCCTGGCTAACATGGTGAAACCCTGTCTCTACTAAAAATACAAAAAAATTAGCCAGGCGTGGTGGTGGGCACCTGTAGTCCCAGCTACTCGGGAGGCTGAGGCAGGAGAATGGGTCAACCCAGGAGGCAGAGCTTGCAGTGAGCCAAGATCCTGTCATTGCACTCCAGCCTGGGTGACAGAGCGAGACTCTGTCTCAAATAAAAAAAAAAAGAAGGAAACATACTGTAGCCAGACGCCACCTATAGTCCCAGATACTTGGGAAGCTGAGGCAGAAGGATAGCTTGGGACCAGTTTGAGACCAGCCTGAGCAACATAGCAAGACCCTGTCTCCAAAATTTAAAAATGTTTAAAAACATATATATTTTATATATAAGAACACAGAAAGATGTTATTAAAAATAAAAAAAAATGACATTTGGGCAATGTGAATTTTACCCTAAAGAAAGCTGTATCCATGTGGAACTGTTACTGGGAATGGGTCCCAATCTAGACCCCAGGAGAGGGTTCTTGGACCTCACGCAAGAAAGAATTAGGGGCAAATTCATAAAGTGAAAGCAAGTTTATTGGGAAAGTAAAGGAATAAAGAATGGCTATTCCATAGGTAGAGTCACAGTATGGGCTGCTTAACTGAGTATACTTATAGTTATTTCTTGATTATATGCTAAACAAGGGGTGGATTATTCATCAGTTTTCTGGAAAAGGGGCAGGCATTTCTCGGAACTGAGGGTTCCTTCTTTTTTTAGATTGTATAGGGTAACTTCCTGATGTTGCCATGGTATTTATAAACTGTCATGGCACTAGTAGGAGAGTCTTTTAGCATGCTAATGCATTATAATTAGTGTATAATGAGCACTGAGGACAACCAGAGGTCACCTTTGTCACCATCTTGGTTTTGGTAGGTTTGGGCTGTCTTCTTTATCACATTCTGTTTCATCAGCAGGGTCTTTGTGATCTGTATCTTGTGCTGACCTCCTATCTCATCCTGTGACTAAGAATGCCTAAGCTCCTGGGAATGCATCCAGTAGTTCTGAGCCTTACTTTATCCAGCCCCTATTCAAGATGGAGTTGCTCTGGTTCTAATGCTTCAGACAGAACCTCCTGATTGTCACAATATTACCAGTAGCAGCAGGCAGCTATTTATTCACACTCAAATTTCACCTTAAAAAGAATGGCTTCAAAATTGACTTCCCCCATGGGAAATACTGCAGGACTTAACACAGGATTGTTTTTCTCTTCATTTCTCTAGCATTTCTTTCTTTTTTTTTTTTCCTAGATGGAGTTTCTCTCTTTTTGCCCAGGCTGGGGTGCAATGGCGCAATGTCGGCTCACCACAACCTCTGCCTCCCGAGTTCAAGCGATTCTCCTGCCTCAGCCTCCCGAGTAGCTGGGATTACAGGCATGCGCCACCACACCCGGCTAATTTTGTATTTTTAGTAGAGACAGTGTTTCTCCACGTTGCGACCTCAGGTGACCCGCCCACCTCGGCCTCCCAAAGTGCTGGGATTACAGGCGTGAGCCGCTGCACCCGGCCTACCATGTCTTTTTGGGACAGGGTCTCGCTGTGTTGCCCAGGCTGGTTTCTAACTCCTGGGCTCAAGCGATCCACTGGTCTCAGCCTCCCGAAGTGATGGGATTACAGGAGTGAGCCACTGCACCAGGCCCATTTCTCTACCATTTCTGATCTCTCTCTCTAGAAACACTTGGATAACTGCACAGCTCCTTTCATAAGAAATATATTTTAGGGCCAGGTGTGGTGGCTTATGCCTGTAATCCCAGCACTTTGGGAGGCCGAGGCAGGTGGATCAACCGAGGTCAGGAGTTCAAGACCAGCCTGGCCAAGATGGTGAAACCCCATCTCCACTAAAAATACAAAAAATTAGTCGGGAGTGGTGGGGCATGCCTGTAATCCCAGCTACTCAGGAGGCTGAGGCAGGAGAATCACTGGAACCCAGGAGGCGGAGGTTGCAGTGACCCAACATCGTACCATTGCATGCCAGTCTGAGCAACAAGAGTGAAACTTTGTCTCAAAAAACAAACAAACAAACAAACAAACAAAAAATCATTGTTATTCCTCAGAGTAAGAGCAAAGATCATCCCCTGCAGAAGCTTAGGAACTATGCACAGAACTTTACAGAACAGGGGCGATGCTTTAACTGAAGGCTGACTACTGACCACAGAATGGAATTCTGAGAGGGCTCAAGGAATAAAAGGAAACTAGGCAGGGAAAGGGAAGGTGCCCATCTGAAGCAAACTTCAGCTGCCATCAGGATATCTTGTGGTGGTCACAAGTTGTAGGCTCTGTTTTTGGAAGGTTTGGGTATAGCGCAGGATTCCATTGTCTACTTGGCTACACCTCTGCCTGAGGTACACTGTTGCCAGAAAAGAGGGTCCCAATCCAGACCCCAAGAGCAGGTTACTGGATCTTGTACAGGAAATAATTCAAGGGGAATCACACAGCACAGAGAAAAAGCAAGTTCATACAATGTTACTGAGTAGGTTATCCCCAGAAAGCAGGAGGAGGAACACTCCATCCTTGTTAATGTCTCTATTTATAAGAAACTTATGAGAAGCTATAATTAAACTTGGAACATGCAGATGTGCTCACTAAAGGTAGGGGCTATTGGTGTTATAGATGACCATTAATCTTTCAACCTAAGCCTGCTCATTAACAGCATCTTTAATAAAGTGGGCTACACTCTTAGGACATCTGGACATTCTGCAGGATTGGTGGGAGATGTTCTGTATGGCCACAAATATTCTGTAATTATAATTGGTGGTCAGCTTGGGATGTGGCTATTTTCAGACCACAAGCATTAACCTTACAGAGTGCCTAGCTACTCATTTCAAGGTGGAGTCACTCTGGCCATGTTTTACCAAACCGGAGGTCTGGTAAGGAGAGATTCCTCTAACACCATGAGGTCAACGTCACTCAAGTTCCTGGCCAGCTGAACTCTGAAAGTGAGGAGTCCCAAATTGAGGATCAAGTTCCTCCAGAAATCATTGCTATGGGTGGCAAAGCAGTAGATTCCCTGAAGCCAATCTCCCACATTGTCTGGAATTTTGGGAGCTTCATTTGCCCAGCTGGCAGTGCCAGTGGGGACCCTGCTGGAAGCCATAGTAGCACCTCTGGGCTCTGCATAGGACTTGCTCAATACACCATATTGGAGTCGTTGGCTTTTTTTGTTATTTTAAGTTGAAATATGAAGATTGGCTGAGTTAGTTTCATGATATTGTTGCCTACTGATATCTTACACAGAGTACGAGTACATCTGGTTGAAAGAGAAAAGGCAGAGAGAAAAGCAGACTTTTTGGAGTTGTTTTCAGGCACTAACAGAGTCATCCCTTATATGCATATGAATGGACAATAAGATTTCTTGGATATTTTCATGGCAAAGGTGAGGAGAAATTTTTATTGCTTTTTGAAGAAACATTTTTATTACCTTGGGTTATTCCAGGAGATAATTGATAAATGTTGAGTAGTTTGTTGGTCTTCTTCTTAAAGGAGGATCAAGAGAAGCAGTATAGCATGGCAGACTAGAAGCATTTCTGTTTTTTGTTTTGTTTTGTTTGAGATGAAGTCTCACTCTGTCACTGAGGCTGGAGTGCAGTGGAGTGATCTCTGCTCACTGCAAGCTCCGCCTCCTGGGTTCAAGTGTTTCTCCTGCCTCAGCCTCCCAAGTATCTGGGATTACAGGCATGTGCCACCACGTTCGGCTAATTTTTATATTTCTAGTAGAGACGGGGTTTCACCATGTTAGCCAGGCTGGTCTCAAACTCCTGACCTTAAATGATCCACTCACCTCGGCCTCCCAAAGTGCTGGGATTACAGGCATGAGCCACTGCACCTGGCTGAAGGATCTTCAGTATCATCTCTGTGATAGATAAATTGTTTAGTGGGTTATCTACATTGGCCATTGACATCTAGAATTAGGGTATGAGCTGGGTTTAGAAGAAGGAAATGAGGCTAGTCTCCGATAGACAGTGATTCATATGATAAGCAGAAAGTGTTACAGAAGTCTGGTAGAGGAGGATGGGAGACAGATTATTGTTAAGGAGATAGTAAAAGTTTATTTTGAAATCCTTAGACTATGCCAGGCTCAGGGGGTCACACCTGTAATCCCAGCACTTTGGGAGGCTGAGGTGGGCGGATCACCTGAGGTCAGGAGTTCGAGACCAGCCTGACCAACATGGAGAAACCCAGTCTCTACTAAAAATACAAAATTAGCCAGGTGTGGTGGTGCATGCCTGTAATCCCAGCTACTTGGGAGGCTGAGGCAGGAGAATCGCTTGAATCTGGGAGGCGGAGGTTGTGGTGAGCCAAGATCACGCCATTGCACTCCTGCCTGGGCAATAAGGGCAAAACTCCGTCTCAAAAAAAAACAAAAAAAAGAAAGAAATCCTTAGACTATAAGTTTGTTATATAATCTGCATGTAAAACAAGGTCCTATATGACCCAAATAATGTGCAGGGTTCCCTTTAAAAAGTTCAGCAACTACTTTCTTTTTTTTTTTTTGAGACGGAGTCTCGCTCTGTCACCCAGGCTGGAGTGGGTTGGTGCAATCTTGGCTCACTGAGACCTCTGCCTCCTGGGCTCAAGCCATCTTCTCACCTCAGCATCCTCGGTAATTTAGTTGGGACTACTGGCATGCACCACCATGCCCGGCTAATTTTTTTGTATTTTGTGGAGAGACGGGGTTTCACCATGTTGCCCAGGCTTGTCTCAAACTCCTGGGCTCAAGTGATCCTCCTGCCTTGATCTCCCAAAGTGCTAGTATTACAGGCGTGAGCCACCACACCTGGCCAATGACTTTCAAATTTGTTTAAAGTAATCCCAATCTTTATTTGCCTCTCTCAAGTAATTCATGATAACACTTTCTTTTAAAAAAAAAATGCTGTCACTAGGCTGGGTGCGGTGGCTCACATCTGTAATCCCAGCACTTTGGGAAGCCGAGGAGGGTGGATCACCTGAGGTCAGGAGTTCGAGACCAGCCTGACCAACATGGTAAAACCCCGTCTCTACTAAATACAAAAATCAGCCAGGTATGGTGGCGGGCACCTGTAATTCCAGCTACTTAGGAGGCTGAGGAAGGAGAATCGCTTGAACCCCAGGAGGCGGAGGTTGCATTGAGCCGAGATGGCACCATTGCACTCCAGCCTGGGCAACAAGAGCAAAACTGTCTCAAAAAAAAAAAAAAAAAAAAAAAAAAAAAAAAAAAAGACCGGGCATGGTGGCTCACACCTGTAATCCCAGCGCTTTGGGAGGCAGAGGCGGGTGGATCACCTGAAGTCAGGACTTTGAGACCAGCCTGGCCAACATGGCAAAACCCTGCCTCTACTAAAAATACAAAAAAATTACCTGGGCATGGTGGCAGGTGCCTGTAATCTCATCTACTAGGGAAGCTGAAGCAGGAGAATCGCTTGAACCTGGGAGATGGAGGTTGCAGTGAGCCGAGATTGTGTCATTGCACTCCAGCCTGGGAGACAGAGCAAGACTCCGTCTCAAAAAAAAAAAAAAAAAAAAATCTGTCACTAATCTCTAAGATCTCTGAATAATTCAGAATTAGAGTCCATACAGCTCTGATCTTTTCTTCTTTTATGCTGCTTGTTTTTCCAAGGCTTTCAGTGATGCAAACTTATCATTACTTTAACAATTCCAGCTTTCCTTCTATGTCTTGGTTTTACATGACAAGAAGCCCAGAAACTGAACTTGCTTACTCAGCTCCCGGGGTTGAAAGTGGTAAGAATTCTAGACAGGCCAGGCATGGTGGCTCACGCCTATAATCCTAACACTTTGGGAGGCCAAGGCAGGAGGATCGCTTGAGGCCAGAAGTTTGAGACTAGCCTGGGGAACATAGTGAGACCCTGTCTCTACAAAAAAAAAAAAAAGAAAAAATTAGCTGGGTGTGGTAGTGCACACCTGTGGTCCCAGCTACTCAGGAGGCCAAGGTGGGAGGATTGCTTGAGCCCAGGAGGTGGAGGCTACAGTGAGCAATGATGGCACCACACTCCAACCTGGGTGACACAGTGAGACCCTGTCTCAAAACAAAACAAGAAAGAAGACTTGGTAGAATTCTCCTGTGGGAGTTTGGAGAAAGAAGTAGAACATTATTATTGGTTTTTTCCTGTCATATTTTCAATGGAAACAGGATGATTAGAAGAGTGCAGGGGAAAGGTTGGGGAAAAGAGATATGACTTCTTTCACTTATACTTTTACATTATTGATATTGTTATTTAAATTGTATTCTATAACCATAATTAAGTCTTTATAAACTTTTCACTTAATGATCTTAGCATTCATTGATGGTCTTTGCCTGAATCTTATTTCAAAAGGCAAGGCATTTCAAAAATGCTGATTTTTTAAATTTCTATGATTTCTTATACACTTATTAGCTCACATTTTTCTGTAATGAGTTTACCCTTATCAAGTGGGACTCTGGTTAGCTGCTCCTCTAAGCTAATTTTCTTGTATTCTCAAAGCAGTTTCTCCATACCATCATTTCAATACCTCTTGCTGTTCTAGTTTGCTGTTTTGAGTATGTCCTTGTCTTACTTATGTGATTGACTCTTTTTTTTTTGAGATGGACTTTCTCTCTCGTCGCCCAGGCTGGAGTGCAATGGTGCCATCTCTGCTCACTGCAACCTCTGTCTCCTAAGTTCAAGCAATTCTCCTACCTCAGCCTCCCGAGTAACTGGGATTACAGGCACCCGCCACCACACCCAGATAATTTTTGTATTTTCAGTAGAGACGGGGTTTCACTATGCTGGTCAGGCTGGTCTCGAACTCCTGACCTCAGGGGATCCACCCGCCTCGGCTCCACAAAGTGCTGGGATTCCAGGCGTGAGCCACAGTGCCTGGCCATGACTAACTCATTCCACTGAGGGTCTTTTCTCCTGAAGTTTTGTGCTATGACTTTATATTTCAAAAGAAGGGAAATAGATATCTCAGTATTAAATTTCAAACAGGAAGTTCAACCTGTATATTGGCTTATTTAGGGTAAGAGTGAAGCTATCCTGGCCAAGAACTTTGAGAGAGACAACACTATTCATTCTGAAGGACCAAAAAATGAGCAGAAAATTTGGGATAAATGTCAACAAGATTTGAACCCTAAAGAAAAGCAAGCATCGAGTTAGACAGACCTCCATATTCATTCAAGTGGGAAGCTAAAACTGTGCAGTCCCAACATCAGAATTTCCTTGGTCAGTTGGTTATTGCGGGACAGCATTCTTCTGCATGACAGTATTGTCTCCTTACCAGCCACAGAGGAGGCTGTGAAAGAGAGGATTTGGGAAATTAGTGCAAATGAGAAATCTTGGAAATCCGTAAATATATAGATGTAAAAGTTATTCTTTCCAGTTTGATTCTTTGATGATGTAGATTTTAATATTAGTCAATTTAGGAAACTCTGTGGCTCTGAATTATAGTTATAATTCTAGTTTTACTATTACAGTGAAAGAAGAGAAGAGGCTGTTCATTATTATATTGGAAGTAGTGTAACATGTTTATTAAGAGCGCAGAGCCCCAGCATGAAGCCTAGCTCTGCCATTTGCCAGTTGTGTGTGCTCTTGGGCAGACTACTTATCCTCTCTGTGCCTCATTTTCATTTGTGAAGTGGGGGACGGTGTGTAGTTCCCACCTCACAGAGTGGTTGCAAGGACTAAATGGGTTAATACATGATAAATGCTTAGTTTAGTGTAAGTTCAATAAATATCAAAATAGTGGTATGTTAAAGATAGTGTTTACATGATAACCTAAAATTAATTGCCAGTTTGTTTTAATTTACTGGTCAAGTCTATCAAATGATTGAATCAGCATGTTTAAGTGGATATAGCTCCTCATTTGTGTCCAAATCATTTTAGTATATTCATGACTCCTCACCTTAAAATTCAAATAATAATAGTTACAGTTAGTCCTCCATTATCTGTGGATTCAACCAAGTAGGAATAAAAAATTGCATCACAACCAGGCATGGTGGCTCACATCTGTAGTCCCAGCACTTTGGGAGGCTGAGGCAGGTGGATCACTTGAGGCCAGGAGTTAGAGAACAGCCTGGCCAACATGACGAAAACCCATCTCTACTAAAAATAAAAAAATCAGCTGGGCGGTGGTGGCTTGCACTTGTAGTCCCAGCTACTTGGGAGGCTGAGGGATGAGAATTGCTTGAGCCCAGGAGGTTGAGGTTGCAATGGGCCGACATCTCACCACTACACTCTAGCCCGGGCAACAAATCAAGACTGTCTCTTTTTTTTTTTTTGAGACGGAGTCTCGCTCAGTCGCCCAGGCTAGAGCGCAGTGGCGCAATCTCGGCTCACTGCAAGCTCCGCCTCCCGGGTTCACGCCATTCTCCTGCCTCAGCCTCCCAAGTAGCTGGGACTACAGGCGCCCGCCACCACGCCTGGCTAATTTTTTGTATTTTAAGTAGAGACGGGGTTTCACCGTGTTAGCCAGGATGGTCTCGATCTCCTGACCTCGTGATCCGCCCGTCTCGGCCTCCCAAAGTGCTGGGATTACAGGCGTGAGCCACTACGCTCGGCCAAGACTGTCTCAAAAAAAAAAAAAAAAAAAAAATTGCATCTGTACTGAACATGTACAGACATTATTCCTTTTCATTATTCCCTAAACAACAGAGTACAACTATTTACATAACATTTACATTATATTAGGTATTATAAAAGTCTCCCGAGAGACAGAGGTTGCAGTGAGCCGAGATCGCGCCATTGCACTCCAGCCGGGGGGACGAGAGCGAGTCTTCGTCTCAAAAAAATAAAAATAAAAATAAAAAAATTGAGATGATTTAAAGTGTACAGGAGGATGTGAATAGGTTAGATACAAGCACAACACCATTTTGTATCAAGGACTTGAGTATTCATGAATTTTGGCATCTCTAGGAGGTTCTGACACCAATCTCCCAGGGACACTAGGGACGCCTGTATATGGCTTAGATTCCGTGTGTTAGTGAAACCTGCTACACAGTAGCCTGTTTAGAGTTCCCCATTTTTTAAAATACTCTGCTCTCTTAAAATTCATTATACAGCGTTATTTCTCAGTACTGACTAAAGTATCTTATTTTTATATATCGAAGCTTTCTATTTATTTTTTAAACCAATGTATACATGTCAAATCCTAAAATCACCTGAATTAATCTACTTAGTTACTTAATGCCACTCCAATGTGGATATAAATAGAACTTGCACATAGTTTTGAAACTACGTAGAAAGCATGGAGGCCGGGTGCGTAGGCTCACGCCTGTAATCCCAGCACTTTGGGAGACTAAGGTGGGCAGATCACCTGAGTTCAGGAGTTCGAGACCAGCCTGACCAATATGGCGAAACCCCGTCTCTACCAAAAATACAAAAATTAGCCTGGCATGGTGGCATGCGCCTGTAGTCCCAGCTACTTGGGAGGCTGAGACAGGATAATTGCTTGAACCTGGGAGGCGGAGGTTGCTGTGAGCCAACGTGGCACCACTGCACTCCAGCCTGGGTGAAAGAGCGAGACTCAGTCTCAGAAAGAAAGGAAGGAAGGAAAGAAAGAAAGGGTGGGGGGGGGGGAGGGGAGGGAAGGGCAAGCAAGCATAGAGCATGAGGAAGTTTTTAATGTCTTTTTCTTACAGAGAACTAAAGCCTTCCAGCAGGAAATCCAGATGCTCACTAAGTGACTAGAGCAGCTGCATCATCTTTAAGAAGAAGGTGCCCAAGAATCATCCCAAGCTGAAGAAAAAAGTATTGGGAACAAAAAAGACCCTTGAAATGTCTAGAAAGAAAAATTGAGATCAAGGACTTTTTCAAGAGAGATTAGACTTGGACAGGAAGAAAGAATTTCCTGAAGTATAAGCATTCCTTTGATAATGAAAATGATTGCATTTTATTAATAACTTTAACTTTATCTAATGTTTGAAGCTGTTAATATTGTTAATACTTTTCTCCACATTGGGAAAGGGGGGAAATTTGCTACGAACTCTGAAAGCTTCCGATTTTATTTTATTTTATTTATTTATTTATATTTTTTGAGAGAGAGTCTCGCTCTGTCACCAGACTGGAGTGCAGTGGCGCTATCTCGGCTCACTGCAACCTCCGCCTCCTGGGTTCAAGCGATTCTCCTGCCTCAGCCTCCCGAGTAGCTGGGACTACAGGCACGTGCCACCATGCCCAGCTAATTTTTGTATTTTGGTAGAGACGAGGTTTCACCATGTTGGCCAAGATGGTCTCAATCTCTTGACCTCATGATCCACCTGCCTCAGCCTCCCAAAGTGCTGGGATTACAGGCATGAGCCACTGCCCCGGCCTCTGATTTTATTTTTAAAAACCTCTTCTCTCTCCGTATCTCCATGTCTCTTTTGTGCACTTATTTGATATTTGTTGTGAGGGCATCTGTTCACATATATATCTCAATGTACTTTAAGGAGAGGATTAGAAGGAAAGGAACTCAAAGGAATAACTATCTTTTTTTCTTTTTTTTCAGATGGAGTCTCACTCTGTCACCCAGGCTGGAGTGCAGTGGTGCGATCTCGGCTCACTGCAACCTCTGCCTCCCAGGTTCAAGCGATTTTCCTGTCTCAGCCTCCCGAGTAGCTGGGATTACAGGTGCTCACCACCCGCCTGGCTAACTTTTGTATTTTTAGTAGAGACAGGGTTTCACCATGTTGGCCAGTCCGGTCTCAAACTCCTGACTGCAGGTGATCTGCCTGCCTTGGCCTTCCAAAGTGCTGGGATTACATGTGTGAGCCACTGTGCCCTGCCAAAGGAATAACTCTCTAATGGGGAAATTTTAGGCATTGTGACAGGCAGATATAATGGGCATTGATGAGGGGCCATTGATGATGTCTCTCAATAATCACTGTATAGGTCATTCTCTCCTCTATTCTCTGCTTCCCTGAATCTGTAAGGAAAAAGGCAGTCCTAAAATTTGGATGGAAATAGGTAGGTTGCAATACAATTTATTTTCAGGAGATTCTCTATTTTACTACCTCTTCATAGAATTGCCTATCATAGACGGGCATGGTGGCTCACACCTATAATCCTAGCATTTTGGGAGGCTGAGACAGGTGGATCACAAGGTCAGGAGATCAAGACCATCCTGGCCAACATGGCAAAACTTTGTCTCTACTAAAAATACAATAATTAGCTGGATGTGGTGGCACACACCTATAATCCCAGCTACTCTGGAGACTGAGGCAGGAGAATTGCGTGAACTCAGGAGGCAGAAATTGCAGTGAGCCAAGATAGTGTCGCTACATTCCAGCCTGGCGACAGAGCAAGACTCCATCTCAAGAAAAGAAAAAAAAAAAAAGAATTGCCTATGATAACCAAACTACGTTATAGTATTTCTATAATTGCTATGGTCCAAACTGGAATCTTGCTCACTCATTTACCATTTACTCATTTAGTCTTTTTTTTTTTTTTTTTTTTTTTTTTGAGACTGAGTCTCACTCCGTCACCCAGGCTGGAGTGCAGTGGTGCAATCTCGGCTCACTACAACCTCCACCTCCCAGGTTCCAACGATTCTCCTGCCTCAGCCTCCTGAGTAGCTGGGACTATAGGTGCGTGCCACCACACCCGGCTAATTTTTGCAGTTTTTAGTAGAGATGCAAGGTTTCACCATGTTGGCCAGGCTGGTCTCGAACTCCTGACCTCGTTATCCGCCCGCCTCAGCCTCCCAAAGTGCTGGAATTATAGACATGAGCCACCGCGCCCGGCCTTCATTTAGTCCTTTGGCTCATTCATTCGTTTATTCATCCAATATTTATTGAGCATTCAGTTTTCTTTTCTTTTCCTTTTTGAGATGGAGTTTTGCCCTTGTCGCCTAGGCTGGAGTGCAATGGCGCGATCTTGGCTCACTGCAATTTCTGCCTTCCGAGTTTAAGCGATTCTCCTGCCTCAGCCTCCCGAGTAGCTGGGATTACAGGTATGCACCACCACGCCTGTCTAATTTTGTATTTTTAGTAGTGACAGGGTTTCTCCATGTTGTTCAGGCTGGTCTCGAACTCCCAGCCTCAGATGACCAGCCCACCTCGGCCTCCCAAAGTGCTGGGATTACAGGTGTGAGCCACCATGCCCGGCCTAATAGTTTTCTTTACTAGAGTTCTTGGGTTTTCTGGATTTCACTGTATATTGTCAAACTGTTTCCTAGGAAATAATGTATTTTTAAAATTTCATTTATTTATTTTATAAATAATTTGATTCTAAAGGTGGAACAGTTTGGACCAGCTCATGGGAGAACTGTCTTTTTTTTTTTTTTTTTTTTTTTTTTTTGAGACAGTCTTGCTCTGCCTCCCAGGCTGGAATGCAGTGTTACCATCACGATTCACTGCAGCCTCAACCTCCTGAGGCTCAAGTGCTCCTCTTGCTTCAGACTCCTGAGTAGCTGGGACCACAGGTGCACACCACTATGCCCAGCTAATTTTTGTAGAGATGGGGATCTTTCCATGTTGCTCAGGCTGGTCTTGAACTCCTTGTGGCTCAAATGATCCGCCCATCTCTGCCTCCCAAAGTACTGGAATTACAGCCTTTATTTCTTTTAGATTTTCAATTTACTGCCACCAAGTTGCAAAATGTTCTCTTAGAATTATTTTTATCTTTGCATTCTGTATCCATTCTGTATGCATATCTATATATTCTGTATATTCCTCCTTTCTAATATTGTGTATTTTCACTTTCTCTCCTTTTTAACCAGGCTTGCCTGAGGCATCTATTTTATCTTTCCAAAGAACCAGTGGTTCTTTTTGAGACAGGGTCTGGCTCTGTCTGTTGTCCAGGCTGGAGTGCAGTGGCGTGATTACGGCTCACTGAAGCCTCAACCTTCAGGGCTCCAGTGATCCTCCTGCCTCAGCCTCCCAGATAGCTGGAACTATAGGTGCACGCCTCCACGCCTGGCTAGCTTTTTGAAGTTTTTGTAGAGATGAGGTTTTGCCATGTTGCCCAGGCTGGTCTCAAACTGCTGAGCTCAAGTGATTCTCCCGCCTCGGCCTCACAAAGTGCTAGTATTACAGGCATGATCCACCATGCCTGGCCGGTTCTTTTTTTAAAATATACATTTTATGGCCGGGCACGGTGGCTCACCCTGTAATCCCAGCATTTTGGGAGTCTGAGCTGGGCAGATCACTTGAGGTCAGGAATTAGAGACCAGCCTGACCAATGTGGTAAAACCCCGTCTCTACTAAAAATGCAAAAGTTAACTGGGCATGGTGGTGTGCACCTCTAATCTCAGCTACTTGGGAGGCTGAGGCAGGAGAATCACTTGAACCAGGGAGGTGGAGGTTGCACTGAGCTGAGATTGTGGCACTGCACTCCAGCCTGGGCAACAGAGCGAGACTGTCTCAAAAATAAATAAATAAATAAATACACATTTCACTAGTTTATTTTGATTTATATGTAATGAATATATATAGTATGTTTATTAAATCTGCACCCTAATTTCTCTTTTCCCTTTAAATGTGCTTTTTTTTGTCTTTTGTTTTTAAATCAGAAAAAGAGTAAGTACTATTAAATGTTCCTCTGTAGCTTGTCCAATAGATTTTTATAAGAAATGTTTCTTTTCACTGTGTTCTATGTATTTTTGTAATCTTAGTGTTGATTTCCATTTTTTGGCTGAAGGTATTCAGAATTTTTGTTTGTTTGTTTTTTGTTTGAGTGAGACAGAGTTTCACTCTTGTTGCCCAGGCTGGAGTGCAGTGGTGCAATCTCAGCTCACTGCAACCTCTGCCTCCCAGATTCAAGCAATTCTCCTGCCTCAGCCTCCCTAGTAGCTGGGATTACAGGTGTGCACCACCATGCCCAGTGAATTTTTGTATTTTTAGTAGAGATGGGGTTTCACCACCTTGGCCAGGCTGGTCTCGAACTCCTGACCTCAGGTGATCCCCATACCTCGACCTCCCAAAGTGCTGGGATTACAGGTGTGAGCCACCACACCCAGGCTAGAATTTTTTTAACCTTTTATACACACACACACACACACACACACACACACACTTTTCAAAATCAAATATACCAAGAGTCTTTTATTGAAAAGGAGCAGCCCTCTTCTGTACCTCTCTTATTTCCCAGAGGGAACTCTTTAACTGTTTCAGCTGTTTCTGATAGTAACTTCCATTTTCCTAAATAACATTAAACTGCCTTATCTCGAGTTATCTATATTAGACATATTGTTGATTTCCTGTTATATGATAGATGAAATTTCATCTCTCTTATACCACTTTCCTACCTGCTCCTTTCATCTTCCCAATCTGGTTATATTGATATTTCAAGCTAAAGGCATAATCAGCATTTACTTTACCGTGATACTAAATGTTTACAAAAGCATGAAGTACTATATTCTTGGTACATTTTCTTTCTTGTATTGCATTTTATTTTTCCTACAGTTAATACCTTCCTTATATTTTCATACGTTTATTTTCAGTGTTCATTTATTAAGGTTTTTTCCTGCCTAAATGTGTATCAGATGATCCTTTAGTCTTTAAAAATCTCCCATTTTTTCTCTCCCAAAGTCCTTCATTCCCTTGCTTCAGTCTGGATTTTGCTCTGTGGGCCTGAGCACAGCCATGATCCTGTGACTTTCCTTCTCTAATCTCCTGGTTAGGTTTCATTGTTTGCCGAGCCACATTTCTTCCTCTTTTTTGGTTTCCTTTCTTATTTTACTGGAATACATCCTCCAATGGCTTCCTAAGAAATGGTGCCTTGAAGAGCGACATTTTTTGAGGTCCTTGTGTGAATGACAATGTCATTTTTTGAATCATCATACTCAATTGATAGCTGGGTTTAGACTTTATTTTCACACACAGACTCCATTATCTTCTAATCTCTAGGGTTGTTATTGAGAAAAATACGCCATTCTGATTCTTGTTCCTTAATATGTTATTTTATTTCTTTAATGGATTAAAACATTTACCATAACTTTTTTGTAATAACATTTTAGATAACTAATTTTTTTCTCATAATAAAATTAATTCAGCTGGGCATAGTGGCTCATGTCCGTAATTCCAGCACTTAGGGAGGCTGAGGTGGGTGGATAGCTGGAGCCCAGGAATTTCAGATCAGTCTGGACAACATGGCAACACCCCATCTCTACAAAAAATTTAAGACCTAGCAAGGCATGGTGCACACCTGTAGTCCCAGTTACTGGGGAGGCTAAGGTGGGAGGATGGGTTGAGCACGGGAGGTCGAGGCTGCAGTGTGCTGTGACTGAACCACTGCACTCCAGCCTGAGTGACAGAGTGAGACCCTGTCTCAAAAAATTAAAAAATCATGTGTATTAGTGAATATCTGTAAAGTAGAAAATAATAGAAATAAAATTGAAATCACCAGTAATCCCATTTTGTGATAACTAGTATTAAATATAGGTATATTTCCCTCTGATTATTTTCCATGTATATTTTTATCATCATTGAGATATACATAGTTTTTCTTAATCCTTTTTTCATTAACTACATCATTGTTAATTTTTCTTAATAAATATGTTTGAAAACAATTTCTAGGCAATAGATAATCTATCATATAATAATTTTACTTTTTTGACATTTGCATTGTTTCACTTTTTTCTATTATGAATAATGTTGTAAAGAATATCTTTGTGGGCCAGGTGTGGTGGCTCACACCCGTAATCTCAGCACTTTGGGAGGCCAAGGTGGGCAGATCACCTGAGGTCAGGAGTTTGTGATCAGCCTGGCCAACATGGTGAAACTCCGTCTCTACTAAAAATAAAAAAATTAGCCAGGCATGGTGACAAGCGCCTGTAATTCCAGCTACTCGGGAAGCTGAGGCTGGGGAATCACTTGAACCCGGGAGGCAGAAATTGCAGTTAGCCAAGATTATGCCATTGCACTCCAGCCTGGGCCACAGGAGCAAAACTCTCAGATATTCAAAAAGAATATCTGAATATCTTTGTGGCTGGGTGCAGTGGCTCACGCTTGTAATACCAGCACCTTGGATGAGCAAGGCAGGAGGATCACTTGAGCCCAGGAGTTTGAGAAAAAAAAAAAAAAAAGCCGGGTTTGTACACCCTGTAGTCCCAACTACTCCAGAGGTTGAGATGGGAGGATCACTTGAGCCTGGGAGGTCAAGCCTGCAGTGAGCTGTGATAACGCCACTGCATTCCAGCATGGGTGACAGAGCAAGACCCTAACTTAAAAAATAAAATAAAATAAATAATATATTTGTGTGAATCTTTTTTTTTTTTTTTCCCGAGACAGAGTTTCGCTCTTTCGCTCAGGCTGGAGTGCAGTGGTGCAATCTCGGCTCACTGCAGCCTCCGCCTTCCGGTTTCAAGCGATTCTCTTGCCTCAGCCTCCTCAGTAGCTGGGATTACAGGCACCTGCCACCACGCCCAGCTAATTTTTGTATTTTTAGTAGAGACCGGGTTTCATCATGTTGGCCATGGTCTCAAGCTCCTGACCTCGTGATCTGCCTGCCTCGGACTCCCAAAATGCTGGGATTACAGTCTTGAGCCACTGTGCCCGGCCCTTGTGTGAATCTTTATCCACATATTTGATTATTTCTTTATAATACATTCCTAGAAAAATTGAACTAATCTATGCTACTGCTTGGTGCTTATAAAATCTATTTCATTGTACCCTTGGTAGTCCTGAGTCATCACTTTTATTGTCATATTTTATTTTCTTGATTATTTTAATAATGCTTATTTATGGTGAAAAATATTTTACTTATGGAAGTATTGTTAAGCCTGCAGTGTGTTAGTCTGGAGTGGATGTGGTATTATGCTGGTGTATAATAACATCTTAAAGCACAATTTTTTACTTCAATACGGTTGATTTCTGCAAAGGAAAACTCAGGGACTAAGCATTCCCGGATAGACAAGCATAGCAAGAAGTTCAAAAAGCTAGAGAAAGACAACATGCAACAAAACAAATGTTATTGAATATTTGGCAGAATTTGCAGATTGCTACAACGCAAAGATTGGAGGAGAAAATTCAGAAACTTCAGAAACAGCTCAGTGATTTGAAATTGTCAAATAAAAATATGAAAACTCAGCTGACAAGAGTAAATGTCCTTAAAGTAAGTAAAGGAAGTGAGGCTTTCAGAAATTCACTAAAGCTTTGGTCTTTTACCATTTTAGCAGCATGCTTTTCATTGAAGCTAAAAAAATTAATATTAAAATTATTTTACATACATACAAACAAAAGAATATATATTTAAGCATATAGAATAAAATTGGAATTCACCACTCATTTTAAGAAACAAACATTACCAATACAATTGAAACCCCCATATATCCATATATCCTCCTCCTTATTCCTCAGTAATCATTGGTATTCTAAGTGTTATTACAAATCCCTTGTTTTTTTTTTTATTATTATTATTCTTTTTGAGATGGAGTCTCGCTCTGTTACCCAGACTGGAGTACAGTGGCGTGATCTTGGCTCACTGCAACCTCTGCCTTCCAGGTTCAAGTAATCCTCCCATCTCAGCCTCCCAAGTAGCTGGGAATACAGGC
The DNA here is from genome assembly GCF_028885655.2 of Pongo abelii. NCBI lineage: Eukaryota > Metazoa > Chordata > Mammalia > Primates > Hominidae > Pongo > Pongo abelii. The sequence goes on along the minus strand of NC_072000.2, from coordinate 68,513,052 downwards.
GCATGCCACCATGCCCAGCTAATTTTTGTATTTTTAGTAGAAACAGGGTTTCACCATGTTGGCCAGGCTGGTCTCAAACTCCCGACCTCAAGTGATCTGCCTGCCTCGCCTCCCAAAGTGCTGGGATTACAAGTGTGAGCCACCACACCCAGTCTGTTTTTTGTTTTAGTTTTACTTGTGTCTCTTATTGGGGTAATAGTTAAAAGTTGTAGTCATTTTGGGGGCTCTTCTTTGGACCTTCTCCATATCAAACTTCAGTTATACTATTTCAAAAATTATGCCTTAAGCCAAACAGGCACTAAATAACTGATCAACTGATATGCCAGTTTATCAGCAATATTTCTCTTACTGAAATGCCAATTATCTTCTGTATTTCTGTATTTGATTAATGTAGGGCTTTAAGACCTTTGAGGATGCAGAAAACATGTTAAGACTCTTTAAATCCCAAGTGGCCAGTTAATAAAAGTGCTAAGTAATAGTTATTGATGAGCACAATCATGCAGAAATGTCCTCTTAATTCAGAAATTTTGGAATGTTTTTCTTTTCCATATATCTCTCTCTTCATAAAAAAAGAAAGAAAAGGAAAAGAAGCAAGAGTTATCATAACTGTTATTTAGAAGAGATCTAATCCTAGTTATCTCCTTCCTGTCCCCCATCTTATATGCTGTCACAGGACAAAACAATTGAAGAGCTCAGGCAATCTTTAGCAAATGTTGAAACGATGAAAGAGAAGGCAAATGTTGAAACGATGAAAGAGAAGGCAGTTGTGAAAACAGAAAACTTGAAAACTACATTAGACTCTGCAGAGCAAAAGGCAAGGTCAGACAAAGAGAAGACCCAGCAGATGTTAGATGCTGTCACTTCTGAGCCCCCCACAGCAAAGAGCACACCTGAAGAAGTATCAGGACAAGAACAAGAGGTTTTTTCAAAATAGTAAAATTAAAATTAATTTAGTTGAAGTGATAAACACCCACGCCTACTTAGACTGTAACTAACTTGACAAAAGGGAATATTGGCTTATGGAATCATGAGTTAAACAACCTAACCTCTAGGTGGGCGGAGATGCACCTGAGCCCCAGGATCAGCACCTGGAACCTACAAGCCCTTCTTGTAGGTCACTTCTTGGCATCTATGTGTCAGCTCATCTGTCTGACTGCTGGTTGGTTTTCTCTGTGACAGGAAACATGATCACTGGCAACCATGGAGATTTATATGGAGTTTCTGTGACAGGAGAGAGAATCTCAAGAAAAGGTTTTATTGACCCAGTTTAGGTCAAGTGCTTATCCCTGCTAAACCCACAGTGGCTAGGGATGGGATATATGATTATTTTATATACTTTAACCAGTGACCAGGAGGGTAGAGTTCTATGACATCATATGTCATCATGTGAAGCTCAGGGGAAACCATGTGTGTCACTTTCTGTGTCACAGTCTAGGAGAATAGAGTAGTGCTTCTTAACTTGCTTAGATTTTCACTATACTTATAAAGCAAATATTTTGAGAGAATTTTTTAAAGGCCAACTGATCATTTGGGGCAATTTTTAAATTATATGTCACTTCTCCATACATTAGTTGCTTAGGAAACTTTTACCTTAAGATATGCTTAAAACATAGTCATGATATTAGCATTTTCACTTTTTTCTCTCTTTAACTTCTGTGTGTTCACTTTCTTGATTGTTTCTATTCCTCTCTTTTATTTTTTGAGACAGAGTCTCACTCTGTTGCCCAGGCTGGAGTGCAGTAGCATGCTCATGGCTCACTGCAGCCTCGACCTCCTGAGCTAAAGCAATCCTCTCACTGCAGCCTTCCGAGTAGCTGGGGCTACAGGCATGCCACCACCACACCTAATTTTTGTATGTTTTGTAGATACAAGGTTTCACCATGTTGCCCAGGCTGGTCTCAAACTCCTGGGCTCAAGCAATTCTCCTGCCTTGGCTTCCCAAAGTGCTGGGATTACAGGTGTGAGCCACCGTGTCCAGTCCCTTATTTTATTTTCAGTCAAATCTGTTTTCCTTTGGTCACCTTGTAGTTCACTCTTCACTTTTTAGATGATTTAGTGTTTTTTTGCCTGAGTTCAACTCTCACATCTGGATATCTTGGACATCTTTTTTGTTCATTTCTATTCTGAATTATTACATTTCTGATTCAAAATAAAGTTTTTCCCCCCATTTTTGCAAATCCTTAAAAAATTGATATTTAATTTTTTTCAGGGGTGTTGTGTCAAATATTTGTCCTGTGTTTCATGGCTGTGTTTTTTTTTGTTTGTTTTTTTCTTTGAGATGGAGTTTCACTCTTGTCACCCAGGCTGGAGTGCAATGGCATGATCTCGGCTCACTGCAACCTCCACCTCCTGGGTTCAAGTAATTCTCCTGCCTCAACCTCCTGAGTAGCTGGGATTACAGGCGGTGCTACAATGCCCAGCTAATTTTTGTATTTTTAGTAGAGATGGGGTTTCACCATGTTGGCCAGGCTGGTCTTGAACTCCTGACCTCAGGTGATCCAACTTCCTTGGCGTCCCAAAGTGTTGGGATTACAGGTGTGAGCCACCATGCCTGGCCCATGGCTGTCTTTTGGGAGTATTTTTTTTTCATCGCCTGAACAGTTTAGATGATAGTGCCTTTCTGTTTTCTTTTTAAAGTAATTTTATGTGAATATAATTTTCCATTTGTCTGTATTCACTTTCAAATTCCTTGAATTGTTCTGGTCTTCAGATGATTCTACTTTAGGGTAGCTGGAGGCAGGGCTTACTCACTAGGTTCCTTAGCTCAATACCACCCTCTTCTGTTGGCACAGTGAGTGCAGTTTCTAAAGTTTACTGGATCAAGCCTTTTTGGGAGTGACGGTTTATATGATGTCTGATTCTGTAATACTGTCTCATTTGTATAAACTTATTAATTTCCACTGTTTGCTTTTTTCTTTTCCTTTATTACCAAGCCTCCAAGGAACACAACTACCTCCCTCTCCCCTCAGAAACCTTGCCCTCTACAACTGCCATTTTTGGTCTCATGTTCTTCCAAGACCCTTGCTTTTCCTTCACTTGTCAGTGTTCTGATCCACCAGATCTCAGATTTGTTCTTGGTATTTCACCATTTATGAACTGTCTTGTTTCTGGGGGTAAGGTTGTCTGTGTTCTACACCAGTGAAAATTAGCTGCACCTTCCTCTGTAGCTGCCTCTGCTGGTTTAGAATATTTATTTCCCCACTTACATGCAAATTGAAGTTTGTGGTATTCTCTAGTTTTGCTTTAGGCATGATTTACAGGTAGTTTTTATTTGATCTCCGTGTTGATCACTATGGTTTTTGGAGGATGGGTAGAGAAATGTGTTTTTAGGGGACTGGTATTATCATTCAGCAAATCAGAAGTCCAAAATGTAATTACCTTATGGATGGAAAATAACAAAATAAACAGCAATAAAATTAAGTTTATAAAAGTGTAAAAACAAGAAAAAATTTAAATGCAAAGGAAATTTTAAATAGTTATTGTAATAGAAGAGATCATTTTTCTAGCTTAAAAATATTGTTTGAAAGTAGAATATATTACATTTAATAATGTTTCATAAGACTAAATTTCTAGTACCAATTCTTTGTACATAATACATGGGTGACCCAAACTAATAACATATCTTGATTTCTGTAATGGTTGTTTGTAGCTTAGTGACTTTCAAGAAACTATTCTCCGCTACTCAGGAGGCTGAGGTGGAGGTTGCAGTGAGTCGAGATCGCGCCACTGCACTCCAGCCTGGGCGACAGAGTGAGACTCTGTCTCAAAAAATAATAAATGAATAAAATTTAAAATTTAAAATGAAAATGGAAACTGCTCACCTTCCGAGGTAGTTTTAGATGTACCCAAGATATCCTCTGTGGGAACAAGTCAGAATCTGGACAGGCCCGTGGGACTCGATGCCTGTTTTAGAGAACTCTTCAGCCTGGGAGGGGTGAGATTATATTGGACCTTACAGAAGTACCATTTTGGAACAAAATAATTATCTTGAATATTCATTCAAGGGATAAATTAGAATCACTTTCCAAATGGCCACAGCCATTATTCCCAAACTGTGTGCCAAGGCACACTGGTGCACTGTAAGGATCTCAGCATGCCATGGAATATTTTGATTTTATTTATATATTTATTGAGATGGAGTCTTGCTGTGTCACCCAGGCTGGAGTGCAGTGATGTAATCTCGGCTCACTGCAACCTCCGCCTCCGGGGTTCAAGCAGTTCTCCTGTCTCAGCCTCCTGAGTAGCTGGGACTACAGGCGCCTGCTACCACGCCCAGCTAATTTTTGTATTTTTAGTAGAGTAGGGGTTTCACCTTGTTGGTCAGGCTGGTCTCGAACTCCTGACCTCCGGTGATCCACCCGCCTCAGCCTCCCAAAGTGTTGGGATTACAGGCATGAGCCACCGTGCCCAGCCTGAATATTTTGATTTTAAAGGGAAGCACTGTAATATTTGACATCTGTCGGGAAGGTACATGAATGCTAGCTTCAACATTAGATCACCCTTCATTCTTTTTGATGACATATCTTTGTCATAGAAACTGCCCAAGGCTTCTCAGGATTTATAAATTTGTTGCCGAGTGAACCTCAGTAGTTAGTGGTATCGCTACCAAAGAAGCTGTCCTGCAAACTTGGGAAAGGAGGCTCTTTCCCCAGATTCTAGGATCCCTGGCTGCAATGTAAGAAACTTGCTTATCCTTCCTCTCAGTAATATCACCAGCCTAGCAAAAGAGGAAAGGTGAGGGACACCCTGCCCAGAGCCTCCACTTGCAGCCCAGCCTGCTCAAGCTGTAAGAACCACCTTCTTATTCAGAATTTCCCCAGGACCACAGCCCAAGGGTCATCTGCCTGCTGCAGCCTTAGCACACGGGAGCCTGGGCGTGAACCAGGCAGACCCTCTCCTCCTTCCAGGACACCCTTCTCTCAGGAAATGGAGGCCCTACCAGCTCCTACAGCCAAGCTTGCCATGATGGCCAAGGTGTTAAGTTGGGCCAGTTTCTGAAAGAGCCACTTTCTGAGCATATTAAAGAAAAATCTCTTATAAAAACAAAGAGGGCTTAGTGTTAATGCTCCTTTATGAATTGTGTTAGTAGGAACTGATTGTTCAATCGTGGGGCAGTGCAAAACGTTAGCTGTGTTAACTCTGAGCAAACAGGGGAGATCCTTCAAGTACCTGGAACACTGTTTCCTAGAAAAGCTTTTAATCATGTGTCCAAATCACTGCCACACTCTTCTTTAATGGTAAGAATTGGATTTAGATTTAAGGCTTTAGATAAATGATTCTCAACCTTCAAGATGCTATGAAATGACCTAATTAAGGAATTTTTTTTTCTAGGCCTATCCAGAGATTCCAGTTCAGTTTGTGGTATGAGGCTGAAGTATGGATATTTTTTTCAAAGCTCCTTAAGTATATAAATGGATAAAATTACTTTGGAAGACTGGCAGTGTACGAGTATTCTGTTGCTGCTGTAACAAATTATCATAAACTTTGTGGTTAAAACAGTACAAATTTATTATCTTACAGTTCTAGAGGTCCCATTGGGCTAAAATTAAAGTGTCAACAGGGTGTGTTCCTTCTGGAAAGGGGAAAATCCATTTGTTTGCCTTTTCCAACTTCTAGAGGTTGCCCACATTCTTGCCTCATTGCCTCCTTCCTCCATCTTTAAAACTAGTAGGAATTGATCAGGCCCATCCAGTCTTTCTCACAGTTACTATTCTCTGGTTCTTTATCTGATTCTACAATTTCTCTGATTCTCCTTCTCTTGCCTCCCTCTTCTCTATTTTTAAGGGTGCTTGTGATTAAGTTGGGCCCACCGGGACAATCCAGAACTCTCTCCCTATTTTAAGGCCACCTCTTGGCAAACTCTGTAAACTTAATTCTCTTTTGCCATGTAACCTAATATACTCATAGGTTCCAGGGATTAGGACAAGGATATTTTGGGGGAGCCATTATTTTGCCTGCTGTAGTTAGCATCTACTAAAATGGAATACATGCATGCCTTATGAAGACATAGTCCCACTTCTACATACATGTTAGAAGCAAATTTTTCAGTGCCACAAAATAAAAGAAAATAGCACTCAAATATAAATTTTCTCAGCAAGACAAATTTACTCCTGCAGGAGGGTGCCCCTCGTAGGTCTGGTCGCCACGAGAGGACACACAAACAAAGGAAAGCAGGGGTTTTTATTATCTCTAATGCAGCTTATCCCTGTTACTGTGTCTTGCCTCCATTGGCTGGAGTTGGACCGCACGATCTAAGTTGAACCTGGTTGGCTAACTTGAAAAGTGCAGGAATGCGGTTACACTGGTGGGAAGGTGGGAAGGTGGGAAGATCAGTTTTTCTGGGAAAGCTGTTACAGCAGGGAGGGGGTGATTTCTTGGCTGTCATGCCTGAGCACAGCAGGATGGGAGGGGCTGATAGACTGGAAGGCAAGATTACTGTAGACAAAGAACAGGGAAATAAGACTTCAGGACAGACAGTGCAAGGAAGTAAAGACCTCTTGGAGAAGAATACCTTGTTTGTAACAAAGTGAAACTCTTTGAAGAGGAACTGTCTAAACTACTTGTTTTTAACATATATAACAGAAATGTGTACATATTCTTTTTTACATTTTTAAATTTTACTATTTTTTTTGAGACAGAGTTTCGCTCTTGTTGCCCAGGCTGGAGTGTAATGGCACGATCTTGGCTCACTGCAACCTCTGCCCCCTGGGTTCAAGTGATTCTCCTGCCTCAGCCTCCCGAGTAGCTGGGATTACAGGCATGCGCCACCACACCCGGCTAATTTTTTGTATTTTTAGTAGAGACAGGGTTTCTCCATGCTGGTCAGGCTGATCTCGAACTCCCGACCTCAGGTGATCTGCCAGCCTCAGCCTCCCAAAGTGCTGGGATTACAGGCGTAAACTATCTCGCCTGGCCAGAAATGTGTACATATTTTATACAAAGACATTTACAATATTACTAACGGTGGCATTGTTCATAATTGCCCCAAACTGGAAACTATCCAAATGAACAATGGTGGCTTAAGTATGGCAATCAGATCCATTAGTTAAGCATTCGATCTCCTTTGGGGTTGGACAGGGAGAGGTCAACTGGAATGCTGAATTTTTCTGAGGCCAAACTAGAAAGTAACTCTAGGGGCTGGGCGTCGTGGCTCATGCCTGTAATCCCAGCACTTTTGGGAGGCCAAGGCGGGCGGATCACCTGAGGTCGGGAGTTCGAGACCACCCTGACCAAAATGGAGAAACCCCGTCTCTACTAAAAATACAAAATTAGCCAGGCGTGGTGGCGCATGCCTGTAAATCCCAGCAACCTGGGAGGCTGAGGCAGGAGAATCGCTTGAACCTGGGAGGCGGAGGTTGCCTTGAGCCGAGATCGTGCTATTGCACTCCAGCTGGGCAACAAGAGTGAAACTCTGTCTCAAAAACACAAAACAAAACAAAACAAAACAAACAAACAAAAAACCTCTAGGACCAGGACTGGAAGATGGCAAATAGGGGAGAGCATGGAGTTCCACTAAGCAAATGGTAATACACTAACATAGTGGAGAAAGCAATGGGCTTGTAAGGAGAACTTGGTTCTTGTTGAACATCCGTCACTTGGTTCTTGTTGAACATCAATCTTGTAACCCTTGATCAAGTCTTGTCACCTCACTAAACTCGTATTTTCTTTATCTCAAAACTAGAAAGAAATCGTGGCCTGGATTTTTGAATTATGGGGTTTCAGGCAGCCACAAACAAGTAGGCTGGCAGAAACGTTTTCTGGTCAAATAAAGGAGTCTGTTGCCCCAGAACAGGAGCCAGGGGCACAGCCACCAGGAAAATTCTGCCTGGGGCCCCATTCCTCAGCTGCAAGGTACCTGTCTTCAGGTGTGGCAGGCTGAGATCTGCCTCCTTGTTCCCTGCCTATCCCGCTGGGCCCCTCCCCTACAAGTGTTCGCTTCCATACAGAGGGACCATTAGGGCCTGTACTTCGTACAAGTCCCCTCCTGTGGTCCAGCATTCCCTAGGGGCAAGTGCAACTGTTTACGCGGAGACCACTTTTCCGTGCAGCCCAACTGAAGGTGCGCGTTCCACTACAGCCTGGTGCTTACAACAGCTGAGGAGGCCGCGCTACCGCGCCTGCGCCCCTCTGAATACGGCAGCGCGTGCGAGGTCCTTAAGGGAAAAGGAAGTAAGGGCGGGGACGAAGGGAGACGACTTCAACGTAGGGAGTTGCTGCTGCTACACTGCCGGCAAAAGAGGACGAGGAAAACGTGGAGGAAGTCGGTGATGACTGGCTGGAGGGGATGATTGGCGGGTGAAAAGAGCCGGGCCAGAACGCACCTTTGCCTGAGGCTAGAAACCCGCCTGAAGAGGGGCTGAAACCCACGCCGGAACCCGCCCGATTCGAGCCAATCAGGGAAAGGAGCCGGGGGAGGGGCCGGGGCGGCCTCGCGGTGGGTGGGCGGGGGGCGGTCTGCGGGGAGCGGGGCGGGGGGCGGTCTGCGGGGAGCGGGGCGGGGGGCGGTCTGCGGGGAGCGGGGCGGGGGGCGGTCTGCGGGGAGCGGGGCGGGGGGCGGTCTGCGGGGAGCGGGGCGGGGAGGGGCGGCCTCGCTGGAGGAAGGACAGTTTCGCGGGTTCGAGCGGCGAGTCTCCCGGATGCGTCCCAGCTCTGGGGACGCGGTGCAGGAGTGTGAGGGCGCCCGGCTTCCAGGAAGTAATGGGCGGGTCCCTGCGCGGGAGCGTGGCGGGCGCTGGACTCGACAGCAGATGTGGAACTGGAGAGTTTGGCGCGCCTTCAGACTTTGTCACCCATCTGCGCCACCAGACTGGGGTCGGGCCCCTCCGCGTTCTGCTCTGAAGGGCCTGGGTCTGGGCCCAGCACCGCGCTTTTAGAATCTTCTCAGCTGAATCTGACGCTCAGCAGTGGGTGAAGCGCAGCCCCGTTTCGGGCCCCGCTGAGCTGGAAGGAGTATCAGAGCTGGAGCGCGCGTGGCCCCCTCTGTGTTGGGGTCACCCTGGGGTTGCCAGGGCTCAGGGAGGGTCGTAGTCTGGATTTTGTCACCCCCACGTCCCCGCCCCCTAGCAGGTCTGGGGTTGGAGAATCCACGCGGGCTTCAGAAGCTAGATGCCAGTTAACCGTCGAGAGGGGAGGCTCCCTCCTCGTAGGCGTCCACGCTGGAGAAGGAATAAGATGGGCGATTGCCTGGGAAGCCTGACATGGCGACAGCAGCTGGGATGCTGGAGAGGACTGGCCCCTTGAGTTACTGAGTCCGATGAATGTGCTTGCTCTGCTGGAGGAACCGCGCTCAGGTTACAGTCATCCCAGTATGGTCCTGAAGATGCATGGTTCAGGTCACTTAGGACTTGACCAGATACCGGGTTTCTTTTACAATCCGTTTCTGACGGTGGCCTGTTTCAACTACTGGCAGAGCTCATCTAAAACAGACTTTTAAAAAAATTTTTGGGGCTTTTAGTATTTTTTTCTTATTCCTATATTCTGAGGATATTTTATAGTAGTCTCATATATGGAATTAGATAATCTCTTTTTTGTTTGATTAACAGTTTTATCAAGTATAATGTACATACCATAACGTTCACCCATTGTAATTGATTCAGTGATTTTTAGCACATTTACAGAGTGGTGCGACCATCAGCATAATAGAATTAAGGAATTATGATTTTTTTTTCTGGTAATTGCTTTTACCGTTCTCAAAGTTTGCACAAGTGGATATTTTAGAGGTACAGTGTAATATAAGAGCTTCTGAAAATGTCCACTTAAGTTGTTTTATACCTGAGCAAGTGAAATTAAGAAGGGAATTGAAGCAAATATTCCTGGTAAGTTGTAGGGAGTGAAACTTTTGTGTCTTGTAATACCAAATAGATATTGACCATTTCAACTGGTTTTTATGCTGAGGAAATGCATAAACCTCATTTTACAGATGATGCAATCAACTTTGAAGGATAAGTTGCCTACAGCTGTATACCTGTGACTGGTCTAGGCCCCAAACCCAGATGCTTTCTCTCTCAGTTTGTTACCCTTGCTACCTCAACAGCTTGGTTTTCAACCATAGTACTGATGTATGTGACCAGTACAAGCCATTCATTTACTGAGCAAATAATTATTGAGTGCCACTGTGTGCCAAGAACACTGCTATAGGTGCCAGAGATATTAGTGAATCAGATACCGTAGTCAACTGTTCTGCCCTCAGCTCATCTTCTGGTGGGGAGGACAATTATCAAGTAAAGAAATACATACTTTAATTTTAGAGATTGATCTATTTTTTTTTAATAGGTAAGTTAAAAGAGCAAGGAATAGTAGTGGGAGGCAGAATCTGATGAGAAAAATCTGAATGAAGAGAGGGAGTTAGGATATAAGAAAGAAAGCAAGGGTTTGATTTGAGCAAGTGCAAAAATAGAGTTGTGATTTACTGAGTTGAAATAAGGTGATACTGGAAGGACCAGGTTTTGGGGGTACAATCATAAGTTCGGCTTTAAATGTTTTTCAATACCTTGCCTCTTAGACATCCAAGTGGAGATATGGCATTTAAATTCATGAGATTGGATGAGATCCCACCAAAGGAATCGGTCTTTGGTTTAGGTAGAGACAACCAAAGACCGATGCCTAGGACACTGCAGTGTTTAGAATTCAAGGAGATGAGGAGGAAACAGGAGGGAAGATTGAAAAGAAGAGTCCAGTGTGTTATGAGGAAAACCCCAAGAGCATGCTGCCTTACAAGACAGGTGAAAAATGTGTTCTGTGAAAGAAAGAGTAATTAACTGTTAAATGTTACAGACTGATCAAATAAAATGAAGACTGAGAATGGCCTGTTTGTAAGGTAATAAAAATACATAAAATCTTTTGATAGAAATATTTATACATAAAGTTAGTAAGGAAGCAGTGTTTACTCCTTTTTGCAGAAGTGTAAATTTTTACAATCATTTTGAAGGGCCGTTTGATATTATCTACAACTTAAAATTGTGCTTCCATTGATAATTTCAAAACCTGTGGAAGTTTATCCTACAAAAATATTAATATGTGCACACAAATATGTATGTGTAAAAGTGTTTATCACAGCTTGTACACATATATATTTATAAATGTGTTGTCCAGGAACAGTGGCTTATGCCTGTAATCCCAGCACTCTGAGAGGCCGAGGTGGATGGATCACCTGAGGTCAGGAGTTCGAGACCAGCCTGGCCAACATGGCGAAACCCTGTCTCTTAAAAATACACACACCCACACACACACACACACACAAATTAGCTGGGCGTGGTGGCAGACACCTGTAATCCCAGCTACTTGGAAGGCTGAGGCAGGAGAATCACTTGAAGCCGGGAGGTGGAGGTTGCAGTGAGCTGAGATCACACCACTGTACTTCCAGCCTGGGCTACAGAGCAAGACTTCATCTCAAAAAAAAAAAAAAAAAAAAAAGTGTTTATCACAGCATCGTTTACAGTTGTAAAAAGGTACAAATTTTCATCAAGATGGATGCAGTTGTTAAAGGGAAGATATATATGTATAGATATGGGAGATAGCTGCTATAGACGGAATTGTGTCCCCTGAACTTTCATATGTTGAAGCCCTTACCCTGAATGTGATGGTATTTAGAGGCAGGGCCTTTGGGAGGTAGTTTGATTTAGAGGAGGTCACGTGGATGGGGCCCCCACGATGGGAGTAGTGTCCTTATACAAAGAAGAAGGGAGACCAGAGCTTTTTTCTCTCTGTCATTTGAGGACATGGTGAGAAGGCAGCCATCTGCAAATTAGGAAGAGTCCTCACCAGGAACTGAATTGGCTGTCACCTAGATCTTGGTCTTTCCAGGTTCCACAGCCATGAGATATGAATGTCTGTTTTTAAAGCCACTCAGTCTGTGGTATTAATATTTTGTTATAGCAGCCCAAGCTAAGACAAATAGCTTTGTTAAATGATAAAGTCAGGTTATCTAATAGAATGCATAGTATAACCCCATTTATCTTAATGTATCACAGGAGGCCTTTCTAGTCACACTAACAAGAGTTACTCCCTTGTGTACCTTCCCTGATCACTGTTACATTATTCTATATACAGCACTTACTATCTAAAATTATTTCATTAATTTTTATACATGTTTACTGTCTTGTCACAGTAGAAGGTAAGCTCTATAAGAGGTTTGCCTCTCTTATCTTTATATCCCCAGTGCTAGATATATATTACTTTAGGAAAAACCATTATTTATTAAAAATATTTTAGGAAAAAACCCTACACAAACAGTATTCCTGTGGTGGTTTTAAAATAAGACAACAGGCTGGGCATGGTAGCTCATGCTTGTAATCCCAGCACTTTGGGAGGCCGAGGCAGGCGGATCACCTGAGGTCAGGAGTTTTGAGACCAGCTTGGCCAACATGGTGAAACCCCGTCTCTACTAAAGATACAAAAGTTTGCCTGGCCTGGTGTCACACGCCTTTAATCCGAGCTACTTGGGAGGCCAAGGCAGGAGAATCACTTGAACCCAGGAGGCAGAAGTTGCAGTGAGCTGAGATCGCACCATTGCACTCTAGTCTGGGCAACAAGAGCGAATGTCTCAAAAAAATAAAATAAGACCACAATTTCTTTGATACTCTTTCCTTCCAAAGGTGGTGACTAATTCTCCTCTTCTTGAATGTAGGCTGGATTTAGTGACTTGCTTCTAATGAGTAGAATATGGCCAATGTGGAGGTATGTCAATAGGTCATGACTTCCTTTTTGTTCTCTCTCTTCGATCATTCACTCTGAAGTAAAGCAGCTGCCTTGTCATGAGGACATATCAAACAGTGCTGTGGAAGGGCACATGTGGTGAGAAATAGGCCTACTCCCAACAGCCAGGGAAGAACTGAAGCCTTCTGTGAGCACGTGAATGAGCCACCTGAGAAATGTATTTTTCATCCTCAGTCAATCAGTGTCTCAAAAGAGACCTTTAGCTGGATCCCTCAACAAAGCCACTTTTGGATTCCTTTCAGATAATACATTTTTGCTTTGTAAGCTACTAGGTTTGGTGGTAGAATGAGAAGACTGAACACACTCCCCTTTAGGACACATCATAAAGCAAAACAAGTATGGCCCAAGGTAGCATACACTTAATGTTCTTTTCTACTAGGATTTACAGAATTCATTGTTGGTACAATTTACTCTTTTAAAAAATAATTTTTATGTTGATCAGTATAAAATACTGTATTCTAAGCTATATGTGCTAATTTGATTTTATTTTAAAAATGTATTGAACACTGGAACACACAGATTTGAAAGATTCGACCTTAATATATATTTATATATAAAATATGATTTTGAAATAATGAACTTTTAAATTTAAAATTATAAATAATTTTTAAAATGCCTTCTATTTAGGTAAAGAATCTTCAAAACAAACTTCTCATATGATATGGTTTGTCTGTGTCCCCACCCAAATCTCATCTTGAATTGTAGCTCCCATAATTCCCACATGTTGTGGGAGGGACCCAGTGGGAGATAATTGAATCATGGGGGGTGGTTTCCTCCATATTGTTCTCGTCGTAGTGAGTAAGTCTCATGGGATCTGATGGTTTTATTAGGGGTTTCCCCTCTTGTTTGGCTCTCATTCTACCTTGCCTGCTGCCATGTAAGATGTGTCTTTCACCTGCCGTGATTGTGAGGCCTCCCCAGCCATGTGGAACTGTGAGTCCATTAAACCTCTTTTTATGTATAAATTACCCAGTCTTGGGCATGTCTTTATCAGCAGTGTGAAAATGGACTAATACATCATAAAAGAAATTTCATTGCAAAAGTTGAAGTCTGAACTAAAAAGCTACAAAGAAAATAATGTTTAATAGCCATCCCAGATAGTGTCCCTGAAATATGATGTCAAGGATCTAGAGGAACCTATTGTATCTTTAACCAGAATTAAGTCTGAAAAACAAGTATTCAGGGTCTTAAAAGAGGCAAGCAGGACTTAATGGAACGAATTATAAAACTAAGATAGAAAATTCTGGTTTAGTTTTGAAACATGTCTCTCATCATATGCTCACATATAGCATATGAGCTCCATGCTCCTGATTGATCAGTTTAATCTCATGGAATTTCACTTACTGTCTGGTATAACATTATTCCAATTTTTCATTATAAGACTTGTGATTATCAAAGTCAGGATATCAAGACCATCCTGGCTAACACGGTGAAACCCCGTCTCTACTAAAAAATACAAAAAATTAGCTCGGCATGGTGGTGGGTGCCTATAGTCCCAGCTACTCGGGAGGCTGAGGCAGGACAATGGCGTGAACCCGGGAGGCAGAGCTTGCAGTGAGCTGAGATCGCGTCACTGCCCTGCCCTCCAGCCTGGGCGACAGAGCGAGACTCTGTCTCAAAAAAAAAAAAAAAAAGATTTGTGATTATCTGGTCAATGTGTGTAGAGAGGAGATGTTTGATCATATACGGTACCCACCCCCCCCTTTTTTTTTTTTTGAGATGGAGTCTCGCTCTGTCCCCCAGGCTGGAGTGCAGTGGTGCAATCTCTGCTCACTGCAAGCTCTGCCTCCTGGGTTCATGCCATTCTCCTGCCTTAGCCTCCTGAGTAGCTGGGACTACAGGTGCCCACCACCACGCCCGGCTAATTTTTTGTATTTTGAGTAGAGATGGGGTTTCACCGTGTTAGCCAGGATGGTCTCGATCTCCTGACCTCGTGATCCACCCACCTCGGCCTCCCAAAGTGCTGGGTTTACAGGCGTGAGTCACCATGCCCGGTTACAGTACCCTTTTTGATAGCAGGAGAAAAGATGGTCATTAATTTATCCTCTTATAATAAGTAATATTTAAGAAAGCCACAAAATATGAAAAGCTTTTCTATCCAGATTTACGTTCTGTTGTAGACCATCTTTATTCTGTTATTTACTGTATGTTAGACCAATTGATAGCTTTCATTTTCCTCTGGGGTTTGCATTTCCCAGATCACTTTTAAAAGGAAAACATAGGAGCCTGAAACTGAAGTGGGGAACAAATATTTACTCAAACTAAGAGATTAAACTCAGTAGCCAGCAACAAGAGATCAAGGTGTGTGTGTGTTTTCTGGTTGTGCAGATATTGTCTGAAATAAGATGGCTGAAAAGTTCGAGTGAAAAAGTAATTAAAAGCAATTCATCAACCATAGCCATAGCTGGATGTATAATAGCTGATCAGGCATAGCAAACTCTTCAGGATAATTTCATTTTTAAAAATTTATGTCTTTGTCCTTTTCATCTTCTAAGCACAGTTTCAAATAAGACTACAGAGTGAGGCTCTAGGGACCATCAGTTTTTGTCTTTAGTGCTAAAATGGTGGCTGAGTGACACACCATGATTTTTTTTCTCAATATTTCATCATTCTACCAGTGTTGGAAAAGGGAGAGAAGGACTCTTTGAAGGAGTCTTTGCAAAGGATTCTTTTTTTTTTTGAGATGGAGTCTCACTCTGTTGCCTGGGCTGGAGTGCAATGGCATGATCTTGGCTCATGCAACCTCCACCTCCCGGGTTCAAGGGATTCTCCTGCCTTAGCCTCCTTAGTAGCTGGGATTACAGGTGCGTGCCACCACGCTCAGCTAATTTCTTGTATTTTTAGTAGAGAAAGGCTGCCACCATGTTGGTCAGGCTGGTCTCGAACTCCTGACCTCTTGATCTGCCCTCCTCGGCCTCTCAAAGTGCTGGGATTACAGGCGTGAGCCACCATGCCTGGCCATGATGATTAATTTTATGTGTTAACTTAGCTGGGCTGTGTTGCCCAGATAGTTGGTTAAACATTCTGGATGTTTCTGTGAAGATGTTTTTGGATGAGATTAACATTTAGATTGGTGGGCTTTGAGTAAAGCAGATTACCTTTCATAATTTGGGTGGGCCTCATCCAATCAGTTGAACGTCTGAAGAGACCAAAAGACTGACCTTCTGCAAGCAAAGAAAAATTCCGCCAACAGCCAGCCATTGGACTTGAATTTCAACATTGACTCTTGAGTCTATTGGCCCACCCTGCAAATTTTGGACTTGCCAGTAAGTGTCTGTAATCTAGTGAGGCAATTTCGTTCTTTTTTTTTTTTTTGAGATGGAGTTTTGCTCTTGTTGTCCAGGCTGGAGTGCAATGGTGCGATCTCAGCTCACCGCAACCTCTGCCTCCCAGGTTCAAGTGATTCTTCTGCCTCAGCCTCCTGAGTAGCTGGGATTACAGGCATGTGCCACCACTCCTGGCTAATTTTGTATTTTTAGTAGAGATGGGGTTTCTCCATATTGGTCAGGCTGGTCTCAAATTTCCAACCTCAGGTGATCCACCCGCCTTGGCCTCCCAAAGTGCTGGGATTACAGGTGTGAGCCACCGTTCCTGGCCTAATTTCTTTCTTTCTTTTTTTTTGAGATGGAGTTTTGCTCTTGTTGCCCAGAATGGAGTGCAATGTGGCGGGATGTTGGCTCACTGCAACCTCCACCTCCTGGCCTCCTTAGTAGCTGGGATTACAGGCGCCTGCTACCACGCCCAGCTAATTTTTGTATTTTTAGTAGAGATGGGGTTTCACCATGTTGGCCAGGCTGGTCTCAAACTTCTGACCTTACATGATCTGCCCGCTTTGGCCTCCCAAAGTGCTGGGATTACAGGCGTGAGCCACCATGCCTAGCTGGGTAGTTTATTTTGACTTGACTTCAGGCTCACCAATCCCTTTGGCTGCAATTCTAAGATAGAAAAGGACATAAAAAACATAGAAATAGGATTGAAACTGTAAATTAGCCTTAGAATAGAAAGATATTATCATTCCCTAGCAATCAGTATTCAAAGCAAGATCCAAACATGTAATTAGTCATTTATGTATCTAAGCTATTTGTATGTATGATACAAGTTTTCACATACAAATTTCTTCTTTCTTTCTTTTTTTTTTTTTTTTGAAAGAGGCAGGGTTTCACGACATTGCCCAGGCTGGTCTTGAGCTCAAGTGATCCACCCGCCTTGGCCTCCCAAAGTGCTGAGATTACAGGCATGAGCCACAGTGCCTGGCCCAAATTATTGTAGTTATTTCCAATTCCTTTCCCCCTTCTCACATCCCAATTAAAGAATTCCACTCAGGAATTGTTGTAGTAGAAGTACTTTAGTCTGTGTGCTACGGTTTGGATACTGTTTGTTTGCCAAGTCTCATGTTGGAATTTGATCACTAATGTTGAAGGTGGAGCCTGGTGGGAGGTGTTTGGGTTGTTAAGGCAGATCCCTTATGAATGGTGTGGTGCCCTTCTAGAGGGAGTAAGTAAGTTCTCACTCTTGGTTCCCACAAGAACTCGTTGTTGTAAAGAGCCTTGTACTTACCTCTCCTCTCTCTCTTGCCTTCTCTTACACCATGTGATCTACACACACAGTATCATAAGGCATCTTTCTGATCCTTTAGTGTTCACTCCCCAGTATCTTTAATATTTGCCTTCAAATTTCTCAAGTTTCTTTATTTACTTCCATTTTTCTCCTACAATAATTGTAGGCATACTTAAAGAAAAGTTACAATATAAATAATATTTTAAAATATCTACAACTAATACTAAAGGGGTTACTTTATTTTATTTAAATTTTATTTTTAAATAAGAATTTAAAATATCTGCAACTAATATGAGAGCCAAGGGGCTACTTTCTTTGAAATACAAAGAGTCTTTAGAGTCAGACTGTGTATGTTTCAATCTGGGATCTACCTCTTATATTGTAGGTTTAGACAAATTGCTAAATATTTCTTGTCCCAGTTTTCTCATCTACAAAATGGAAAAATTGGCTCCCCTTTGCTGTCTGCCATGAGTAGAAGCTTCCTGAGGCCCTCATCCAAAACAGATGTTGGTGCCATGCTTCTAGTACAGTCTGCAGAACTGTGAGCCAAATAAACCTCTTTTCTTTATAAATTACTCAGCCTCAAGTATTCCCTTATAGCAACACAAATGGACTAAGATACCATGTGTAATGTCCTAATCCTTATAATATTATCCTACTACCCAGGCAGATATTGCTCTCCAAATGTCTTCTTAAAGAGGATGGTTTCTGAAATGACACCCTCTTGGGACTATTTGGATGACTGAACAGCTGTTTTCATTAGAAATCTTTTTTTTTTTTTTTGAGACAGGGTCTTGCTCTGTTGCCCAGGCTGGAGTGCAGTGGTGCAATCTCAGCTCACTGCAACCTCTGCCTCCCAGGTTCAAGTGATTCTCCTGTCTTGGCCTCCTGAGTACCTGGGACTACAGGTATGCAACACCACACCCAGCTAATTTTTGTGTTTTTAGTAGAGATGGGTTTCATTATTTATTTGTTTTTTTTGAGATGAAGTCTCGCTGTGTCGCCCAAGCTGGAGTGCAGTGGAGTGATCTCAGCTCTCTGCAACCTCCACCTCCCGGGTTCAAGCAATTCTCCTGCCTCAACCTCCTGAGTAACTGGGACTACAGGTGCACATCACTATGCCTGGCTAATCTTTTTTTTTTTTTGTATTTTTAGTAGAGACAGGTTTCACTGTGTTAGCCAGGCTGGTCTCAAACTCCTGATCTCAGGAGATCCACCCGCTTTGGCCTTCCAAAGTGCTGGGATTATAGGCTTGAGCCACTGTGCCTGGCCTTAAAAATATATTTTGACTATACATATATTTTGTTTTTATTTATTTTTATTTTTTTGAGATGGAGTCTTGCTCTGTTGCCCAGGCTGGAGTGCAGTGGTGTGATCTTGGCTCACTGCAACCTCTGCCTCCTGGGTCCAAGTGACTCTCCTGCCTCAGCCTCCGAAGTAGCTGGAATTATGGGCACATGCCACCATACCCAGCTAATTTTTGTATTTGTATCTGTATTTTTGAGGTGGGGTCTTGCTCTGTCGCCCAGGCTGGAGTGTGTGGCATTATCTTGGCTCACTGCAACCTCTGCCTCCTGGGTTCAAGCAATTCTCCTGCCTCAGTCTCCTGAGTAGCTGGGATTACAGGCGCCTGTCAGCACACCCGGCTAATTTTTGTAGTTTTAGTAGAGATGGGGTTTCACCATGTTGGCCAAGCTGGTCTCGAACTCCTGACATCAGGTGATCTGCCCACTTTGGCCTCCCAAAGTGCTGAGATGACAGGCGTGAGCCACTGTGCCTGGCCTAATTTTGGTATTTTTAGTAGAGACGGGGTTTCACCATGTTGGCCAGGCTGGTCTCGAATTCCTAACCTCAGGTGATCCACCTGCCTCAGCCTGCCAAAGTGCTGGGATTACAGGAGTGAGCCACTGCGCCCGGCCAACTATATATATATTTTAAAAGGGGACATTTCTTTTTAATTTTAGAATGAACATTTGAAAATTGTTTGAATTATTTTAGTCCACTGATACCTTTCAGTCTATTGACACAAGGTATATCTGGTTTAAAGAGAAAAGGTAGAACAAAAAAAACCCATTCTAGATCAATTGGTAGATGCCAACAGATTCACTCCCATATCAGTATGAAAGGACAAGGAAACATGAATATTTTCATGATGAAGGTGAGAATAAGTTTTGATTGATTTTTGAAGAAAAACGATTTTTGTTATCTTGTGTAACTCCAGGAGGTAATCGAGAAATGTTGAGTTGTTTGTTGGTTCTCTCACAAAGGGAGGATGGAAGGAAGCCATGGTTCCTTTATACTGTGGTTGACTGTGAGCCTTTATGCCTTTCTTATATATGGAGAGAAAATGCAAGGGGGGCCTGAAGGTCTCTGTGATACTGAAGAGAAAGGTATAGGGGGAATAGGGCTGTGAGAAAGCTGAAAGCTGAGATCATGTTACAGAATAAGATAGTGGAGTTTCATATTTCTGGTATGGAGTAATTCCTGCTGATGACAAAACCCAGGGTTGTTTTTGGATCTAGGTGTAGGTGGTTGAAGTAGGGTATAAAGGCAGTCATGTGCTGGTAAACTGGCTCTTGAGAAAAAGCACCCAGTTTGAGCATTTGTTGACTTTTGATACCAACATGTCATTGAGCATAGAATTAGAAAGAGATATGAATAATCAGCTCTTGGGAGCTGGAATGATCTGGCTTTAACAACCACTTTCTACATCAAAAAAAGTTAAAGTTATTAATATTAGAATAATAAATAATTAAATAATAAATGAATGTAGGTGTAGGGCAGTGGAATTAAGTAGACACATGAATCACAAAGCTGTATTGCTGGATCCATCATCTACTGTGACCCCTGAAATCTTGAATTATGGTATGAGTTGGTATAGAAGAAGAATATGAGTCCCCAAATCTTCATTGAGTGAAGGAGGGTTGAGGAGTAGTCAATAGAAAAGAATAAAAAAGAAGAGAAGATTTTATAGAAGTCTTTTGGGGGTAAAATATTGCTGAGGAAGTAGTGGAAGTGTTCTTCAAATACCTTCGACTATAACCACTTTTTAATGTAATCTGTATGTAAAGCGAGGGTCTACATGGTCCAATTTATGTGTGGGCTCCATTTATAAAAGAATATTTCAGTCATCAAAACTAGTTGAAAGTACAGTTAATCCTTTAATAATTTGGGGTTAGGGGATATGGCCCTTATGCAAAAAAAAAAAAATCTGCGTATAATTGTTGACTCCTCCCAAACTTAACTACTAATAACCTATTGTTGACTGGAAGACTTACCAGTAATATAAACAGTTGACTAACACATATTTTGTATGTTGTATGTATTATACACTGTATTCTTACAGTAAAGCTAGAGAAAAGAAAATGTTATTAAGAAAATCATAAAGAAGAAAAAATATATTTACTAATCATTAAGTGGAAGTGGATCATCATAAAGGTCTTCATTCTCATCATCTTCACTTTGAGTAGTCTGAGAAGGAGGAAGAAAAGGAGGGGTTGGTCTTGCTGTCTCCGGGGTAGCAGAAGTAGAAGAAAATCCACATTATCAGTGGACCCATGCAATTCAAATTGGTCTTCAAGGGTCAACTGTAATTCCAATCTTAATTATTTGCCTTAACTAATTTTCTTAATTTAATAAAAGGTGGAATATTCATAATTTACAATAACACCTTCATTTTCTTAACTTTTCTCACTATATCTCTCACGTCACATCCTAAACCTTTTTCTCCTGTGCCTTACTCTCTATTCTCTTAAAAAACTCTCCCAGATCCAGTCTATGCTGCTCATAATTTCTCTTCCCCTCCTCTTTTTTCTACCTTCTTTCTAATGCAAATTCATCATTTCATGAATAATTTTCTCTCCTCTTATTTCCTACTTTTACTCAACAAAAGTCCAGAAACTAAACTTGCTTACTCAGATCCCAGAGCTGCATAAAAGGACAGATCTTGGATGATGTGTGGGTTGGAAACAGAAGGTATTACATTATTTTGTTAAGTAATTGAGGATTTCGCATGTGGTTAAAATGATGTCAGAGCTAGGCAAGGAAACAGGATTCTCCTACATTCCTGATAGGAGATTAAATTGGTACAACCCATTTGGAAATGTATTTGTCAATATCTCCTAAAACCAAAATGTATCCCTAAAACCAAAATATATCCTACCCTGTGACTCAGCAATTCCACTCCATCAACAGTGGAATGTAATGAATATGGCTATCAGGTTTCAATATGCTAGTGACATCTGCTACATCTATTAACGGAAGTCTATAATTTTTTAACCTCTGATCTCTCAAAACTTATTTTACGACTTTATTACTCTGTACAAACTAAAATGTCTTACTATTATGTATCAGATCCACTTCTTTTTAAATTAATTTTTAAATGTCAAGTCTTAATAGTCTTCCTTTAGCCTCTATTTACTAATTTATTGTCCCCACAATGTCACTCTAAACGTAACTGTTAACTATCAGGAAGTATTTCCTTCTTTTTCTATAGAGAACAGAAAATCTTCAGCAGGAAATTCAGATGCTCACTCAGCAAATGGAACAGCTGTATCATCTTTATGAACAGCTGTTTGTGAATCATTCCAACTTGAAGAAAAGTATAGAGAACAACAAAAGATCCTTGAAATACCTGGAAGGAAAAATTGCTTTTAATGACGTTTTAAAAGATTAGACTATGAAAAAAGACTTTCCTGAATTATAGATGTTATTTTGGGCAATGAAATTGACTATTTATTATTCTAATATTAATAACTTTATTTGATGTAGAAAGCTGATAAAAACTATTTATATTTCACTTAACATTGGAAAAGTGAGGGGGAAAAATCCTTAGATTCTTCTAATTTTATCCAAAAACATGCCCTTTCCCATATCTTCAGTTTTCTCACTATGTACATATTTGATAGATAAAACCATCAATATAATATGGAAAGTTTAGTGTCTTTTATAATCTCTTCTTGTAAGTTACATAACATCACTTCTGCCATATTCTCTTAGTCAAACAGACCAACCTGATACAACGTTGTTGGAGACTGTAAGGGTACCAGGCGGAACGGTGCAGATCATTGGTGGTCATCTTAAAAGTCTGGCTACCACACTCATTTCTTTTACTCACAAACTGAATGATTTGCTTACTCATTCATTTATTCAATACTTATTGAACAACCACAGATTTTACAAACATATAGGACTGGCCAGGCGCAATGGCTCACGCCTGTAATCCCAGCACTTTGGGAGGCTGAGGTGGGCTGATCACCTGAGGTTGGGAGTTCAAGACCAGCCTGGCCAACATGGAGAAACCCCATCTCTACTAAAAATACAAAAATTAGCCAGGTGTAGTGGCTCACATCTGTAATCCCAGCTACTTGGGAGGTTGAAGCAGGAGAATCGCTTGAACCTGGGAAGTGGAGGTTGCAGTGAGCTGAGATTGCACCACTGCACTCCAGCTTGGGCGACAGAGCAAGACTCCGTCTCAAAACAAACAAACAAAATAGGACTTAATGAAGTAAGGTCAACAGTAGACCATATAGAGTTTAAAGATAAATATATCATCTCATTTAGCCTCCACCTCTGCCTTTGAATATGTGTATGGAAATAATACATTGAATGGTTAATCCATGCAAATAAAAATAATCCTTTATTAAGTTTTCTTAAGATTGTACAAAATAACGTGTGCCTGGCCAGGCGTGGTGGCTCACACCTGTAATCCCAACACTCTGTGAGGCTGAGGTGGGCAGATCACTCGAGGTCAGGAGTTAAGACCAGCCTGGCCAACATGTTGAAGCTCTGTCTCTACTAAAAACACAAAAATTACCTGGGCATGGTGGCACATGCCTGTGGTCCCAGCTACCTGGGAGGCTGAGGTGGGAGAATCATTTGAAACTGGGAGGCAGAGGTTGCAGTGAGCCAAGATCGTACCACTGCACTCCAGCCTGGGCAACAGAGTGAGACCCTGTTTCAAAAAACAAACAAAAAACAAAATAACATGTGCCTACCCCAACACTTAAAGCCATGCTAAACAGTTTAAAGAAAATAATAATCTTCTCTCTGCCCATGTCACCTCAGTAACCAATGTTAACCATTCCCATAGTTATGGAAATATGTAAACATATATAAATGGTAATGGTGTCTTCACAAAACTAAGATCATTCTAATAAAAATATTCTGCAACTTCCTCTACTTACTTAGTAGTGCCTCATGGTTATATCTTAAGTTAAAAGATATAGCTCTTCCTTTAATAACTGTATAATATTCTATAGTATGCATGTATCTTAATTTATTCAACCATTTCTCTTTTGAGGGATGATATAATTATTTCCTTTTTTTGGTCACTACAAATAATGTGAAAATAAATATCTTTCAACTTATATCCTTCCACACTGGTGCTTTTGTTGCTAGGGGATTAATTGACAAATATGAACTGATAGGGTCACAGTGCGTATTTTAAATTCGAATAGCCATTGTCAGATTACTATTTGCAAAAAGATAGAAGCAGTTCATTTAAGAGTAAATCATTCTCCTTTACATCCAGCTAGCATTGAATGCTCTCATTCTTTTTTGTTGTTAGTTGGGTAAAAAAAGAAAAAAAAAACCAAGGTACCTCATTATTATTGTAATTTACATTTTCTTGAGTACTAGTGAAGGTAAGGATCTTTTTTTTTTTTTTTTTTCATTTCTGTGGAGATAGGGTCTTACTATGTTACCCAGACTGGTCTCAAACCCCTGGATCAAGCTATCCTCCTTTCTCAGCCTCCCAAAGGGCTGAAGTTACAGGTGTGAGTCACTGCACTTAGCCAATAAGCATCTCTCTTTTTTAAAAAAATAATTTCAGGCCAGGTGCAGTGGCACACACCTGTAATCCCAGCACTTTGGGAGGTCAAGGTGGGTGGATCACCTGAGGTCAGGAGTTCGAGACCAGCCTGACCAAGATGGCAAAACCCTGTCTCTACCAAAAATACAAAAATTAGCTGGGCATGGTGGTGGGCACCTGTAATCCCAGCTACTCGGGAGCATGAGGCAGGAAAATGGCTTGAACCCAGGAGGCGGAGGTTGCAGTGAGCTGAGATCATGCTGTTGCACTCTAGCCTGGGTGACAAGAGCAAAACTCTGTTTCTAATAACAATAATAATAATAATAATTTTTATTTTTATTATAGATTAAAGGGTACATGTGCAGGTTTGTTACATGGGTATAATGCATGATGCTGAGGTTTGGGGTACGTCACCAGGTAATGAGCTTAGTACCCAATAGGTGATTTTCCATCCCATGTCCCCTTTCTCCCATGTCTGGTAGTCCCCAGCGTCTATTGTCCCCACCTTTATGTTTATGTGTATTCAATGTTTAGCTCCCACTTATAAGTGAGAACATGTGGTATTTGGCTTTCTGTTCTTGTGTTAATTTGCTTAAGATAATGGCTGCCAGCTCCATCCATGTTGCTGTAAAGGATGTGATCTCATTCTTTTTAATGGCTGGTAAGCATCTTTATATATGCCTGTTGACCACTGGGCTTTTCTTTTCTACAAATTGCCTCCTTCTTCCCATAATTTGGATCTTAGGTGCAGAAGATTGTGCTAATCAAATTTCTTAAATAATGTCTTGTCATTGGGGACATAATGGTCCATCTCTATTTAATTTTATTGTTTTTGGTTCCATTCCCCACTTCCATTCCTTATGCCCATAGGTAGTCTCACTTAAATGTGTTTATGTCTATCATTTTGTTTATGTGATTAAAAAGTCGTTTTTGGGATATTTACATGCCATAAAATTCACTCATTTAAAGTCTACAATTCAATGATTTTTAGTAAGTTAATAAAGTTGTGCAAATGCCACCACAATCCAGGTTTAGAACATTTCCATCACCCAAAAAAGATTTTTTTTTTTTTGCTTCTAGACAATTAATGCCCTCTTCCATCACTAGTGCCAGGCAACCACCAATCTGCTTTCTGTGTGTATACATTTTCCTTTTTTGGACATTTCATAGAAATAAATAAGTTTAATATGTAGTCTTTTGCATCTAGTTTTTAAAATTAGCATTGTTTTTGAGGTCCATCTATGTTGTAGCATTCATCAATAGTGTGTTCTTTTTATTATTTAATGGTATTCTATTGTGTGAATATGCCACATTAAAAAAAATACTTTATTTTTGGAAGCAATTTTAGGGTTACAGAAAAATTGAGTATAAAGTACAGAGATCCCATAAACTTCCTTCCCCATCTTCACAGTAACAAACTTGCATTAGTGTGGTAAATTTGTTACAATTGAGTTAATATTAATACTTTATTATTATTATTATTGAGGCGAAGTTTCGCTCTTGTTGCCTAGGCTGGAGTGCAATGGCATGATCTCAGCTCACCGCAACCTCCGCCTCCCGGGTTCAAAAGATTCTCCTGCCTCAGCCTCCTGAGTAGCTGGGATTACAGACATGCACCACCACACCCAACTAATTTTGTACTTTTTTTAGTAGAGACAGGGTTTCACCATGTTGGTCAGGCTGGTCTCGAACTCCTGACCTCAGGTGATCCGCCTGCCTCAGCCTCCCAAAGTGTTGGGATTACAGGCATGAGTCACTGCGCCCAGCCTGATACATTATTATTAACTAAAGTTCAGGGTTTACATTAGGATTCATTCTGTAGTGTACATTCTATGGGTTTTGACAAGTGTATAATGACAAGTATCCATCATTACATCATCATACAGAATGGTTTCACTGCCCTAAAAATGTCCTGTGTTCCATCTGTTCATTCCTTCCTCCTCCTGCAAACCTCTGACAACCACAATTTTTTTTTTTTTTTTGAGATGGGCGTCTCGCTATGTTGCCCAGGCTTATCTCAAACTCGTGGGCTAAAGCAATTCTCCTACCTTAGCCTCCTGAGTAGCTGGACTACAGGTGTATGCCACTGTGCCTGGCTTGATCTTTTTACTACCTCCGTAGTTTTGTCTTTTCCAGAATGTCGTGTATTTGGAATCATACATATATAGCCTTTTCAGATTGGCTTCTTTCACTTAGTAATATGCATTAAAGTTTTCTCCATGTCTTTTTGTGGCTTAATAGCTCATTGCTTTTTATTGCAATGTGAATAAAAAGCATTTTTTATTGCAAATAATATTCTGTTGTGCAGACTTGCTACATTTTAGCTTTCCATTTACCTAATGGTAAATCTTCGTTGCTTCCAATTTTTGACAATTATAAATAAAGCTGCTATAAGCATTCAAGTGCAGATTTTTATGTGGACATAAATTTTCACTTCACTTGGGTAAAAACCAACGAGTACTATTTCTGAATCTTATTGTAAGAATATGTTTAGTTTTGTTAGAAACTGCCAAACTGTTTTACAAAGTGGCTGTTCCATTTTGCATTTCCGTCAGCAATGAATGAGAGCTATTGCTGTCACTCTCACATCCTCATCAGCATTTGGTGTGTTGTCAGTGTTCTGGATTTTAGCCATTTGAATAGGTGTGTAGTGGTATCTCATCATTGTTTTAATTGCAATTCCCTAATAACATATGATGTTGAACATCTTTTCATATGCTTATTTGCCATCTGTATATCTTCTTTGATGAGAACTTTTGTTCAGAACTTTTGCCATTTTTAAATTGAGTTCTTTATTTTCTAATTGTTGAATTTTAAACTTTATTTGTATATTTTGGGATAACAATTCTTTATCAGATATATCTTTTGCAACAATTATCTCCCAGTCTGTGGCTTGTCTTTTTTATTTTCTTAATAGTCTCTATCACAGAGCATACTTTTTAGTTTTAATGAAGTCCAACTTATCAGTTTTTTTTCATGAATCTTGCTTTTCTATTGTATCCAAAAAATCATCTCTAAACCTAGGTCACTTAGATTTTCTTCTACATTATCTTCTAGGAGTTTTATAGTTTTGTGCTTTACATTTAGGTCTGTGATGTATTTTGAGTTAGTTTTTGTGAAGGTGGTATGAGGTCTGTGTCTAGATTCATTTTTTGTTAATGTGGATATGTAATTGTTCTAGTACCATTTGTTGAAAAGACTATCCTTTCTTGATTGAATTGCCTTGTTCCTTTGTTAAAGATCAGACTTTGGATGAGTCTATTTCTTTAATTTCTTTCATCCAAGTTTTAAAATAGTCCTCATTTAGACTTTTTTTTTTTTTTTTTTTTTTTTTTTTGAGAGTGGGTCTCTCTCTTTCACCCGGGCTGGAGGGCTGGAGTGTAGTGATGCAATCACAGCTCACTGCAGCCTTGACCTCCTGGGCTCAAGTGATCCTCCCATCTCAGCCTCCCTAATAGCTGGGATTACAGGCATATGCCAACCACGCCTGGCTAATTGTATTTTTTGTAGAGATAGGATTGCACCATGTTGCCCAGGCTGGCCTTGAACTCTTGGGCTTAAGCAATCTGCCTGCCTTGGCCTACCAAAGTGCTGGGATTACAGGCATGAACCACCACACCTGGCTAGCTAATTTAAAATTTTTTCTTTTGTAGAGATGGAGTCTTGCTATGTTGACCTGGCTAGTTTCTAATTCCCGGCCTCAAATGATCCTCCCACCATGGCCTCCCAGGGTGCTGGGATTATAGGTGTGAGCCACCACACCCCGCATATATTTTGTTAGCTTTATACCTAAGTATTTAACTTGCTTGATAATTTAAATGTTTTTTTTTTTTTTTTTTTGAGATGGAGTTTCGTTATTGTCGCCCAGGCTAGAGTGTGGTGGCGCAATCTTGGCTCACTGCAACTTTTGCATCCCAGATTCAAAGGATGCTCCTGCCTCAGCCTCCCAAGTAGCTGGGATTACAGGCATGTGCCATCATGCCCAGCTAATTTTTGTATTTTTAGTAGAGACAGGGTTTTACCATGTTGGTCAGGCTGGTCTCGAACTCCTAACCTCAAGTGATCCACCTGCCTTGGCCTCCCAAAGTGCTAGGATTACAGGCATGAGCCACCGCACCCGGCCAATACTTGAAATGTTATTGTGCTTTTAATTTCAATTTCTAATTGTTCATATTTGGTATATTAGGAAAGCACTTGACTTTGTATATTAACTTTGTATTTTGCAACCTTGCTGTAATTGTTTATTAGTTCCAGAAATTTTAAAAATTAATTCTTTGGGATTCTCTACATAGAGAATCATGTAATCTGTGAACAAAAACAGTTTTATTTCTTCCTTTTCAATCTGTATTAATTTTCTTTTCTTTTCTTGCCTCATTGCACTGGCTAGATCTTCCAGCATTGTACTGAATAAGAACAATAAGCATGGATATCCTGTTTTCAATCTTAGAGGGAAAGCATTCATTCAGTCTTTCACCATTAAATGTAATGTTAAATATAGATTTTTTTTATAGATGCTTGTTATCAAGTTGAGGAAGCTCCCCTGTATTCCTGTTTTTCTGAGTTTTTTTTATGAGTGGTGTTGAATTTTGTCATGCTTTTTCTGTGTCTATTGATATGATCATATTATTTTTTCTTTTCTAGCCTGTTAACATAGTGAGTTACATTGATTTTTGAAGGCTGAACCACCCTTGCATCTCTGGAATTAAGGCCTGATATTGTTTGGATATTTATCATACCCAATTCTAAGGGTGAAATGTAATCTCCATTGTTGGAAGCGTGGCCTGGTGAAAGGTGTTTGGGTTATGGGGTCAGATCCCTCACGACTTGGTGCTGTCCTCACGATAGTGAGTGAGTTCTCACGAGATCTGGTTAATTTAAAAGTGTGTGGCTCCCTCCCTGTCTCTCTATCTTGTTTCTGCTCTAGTTATGTGATATGCTGTCATATGCTGGGCTCCCCCTTCACCTTCTGCCATGATTGTGAGCTTCCTGAGGCCTCACTAGAAGCTGAGCAGATGCCCTGCACCATGCTTCCTGTACAGCCTGTAGAACTATGAGGCAATTAAACCTCTTTTCTTTGTAAATTATCCAGTCTCAAGTATTTTTGGTTTGTTTGTTTGTTTGTTTTGTGAGATAGGGTCTCACTCTGTCGCCTAAGCTGGAGTGCAGTGGTGCGACCTGGGCTCACTGCAACCTCTGCCTCTGGGTTCAAGTAGTTCTCCCACCTCAGCCTCCTGAGTAGCTGGAACTACAGGCATGTGCCACCACGCCTGGCTAATTTTTGTATTTTTTGGTAGACATGGGGTTTCACCATGTTGGCCAGGTTGGTCTTGAACTCCTGACCTCAAGTGATCAGCCTGCCTTGGCCTCCCAAAGTGCTGGGATTACAGGCATGAGCCACCACAGTTGGCCTCAAGTATTTCTTTATAGCAATGAAAGAATGGCCAAATACAACCCCACTTTGTCATGGTATATAATTCCTTGTATGTATTGCTGAATTTGATTTGATAATATTTTGTTAAGGATTTTTGTATATATTCATGAGGTATATTAGTCTGTAGTTATTTTATTTTATTTTTATTTTTTGAGATGGACTGTTAGTCCATTGCCCAGGCTGGAGTGCAGTCGTGTGATCTGGGCTCACTGTAACCTCTACCTTCCGGGTTCAAGTGATTCTCTTGCCTCAGCCTACAAAGTAGCTGGTACCACAGGTGCATGCCATTATGCCTCCCTTTGGGAAGCTGAGGCGGGTGGATCACTTGAGGTCAGGAGTTTGAGACCAACCTGGCCAACATGGTGAAACCCCATCTCTACTAAAAATACAAAAATTAGCTGGGCGTGGTGGCATGCACCTGTAGTTCCAGCTACTCGGGAGGCTGAGGAAGGAGAATTGCTTGAACCCGGGAGGCAGAGGTTGCAGTGAGCCGAGATCATGCCACTGCACTCCAGCTTGGCAACAGAGCAAGACTCCATCTCAAAAAAAAAAAATACAAAAAATACAATAAATTAGCCAGGCGTGGTGGTGCGCGCCTGTAGTCCCAGCTACTCAGGAGGCTGAGACAGGAGAATCACTTGAACCTGGGAGGCAGAGGTTGCAGTGAGTCGAGGTGGCACCACTGCACTCCAGCCTGGGCAACAGAGTGAGACTCTGTCTCAAAAAAATAAATAAATAAAACATTAAAAAAAGATTATCTGCTTAATATTGGATGATTGTAGTAGTTCGTGTTTTTCAAAGAAATGGTTCATTTAATCTAAATTGTCCAGTTTATGTGTGTAGAGTTGTTTATAATAATTCCTTATTATTTTTTAGACATCTGCATGGTCTGTAGTGATAGGCCTTTTCATTCTGAATACTGGTAACTAGTGTCTTCTCTCTCTCTCTTTTTTTTTTTTTTTGAGACAGAGTCTCGCTCTGTTGCCCAAGCTGGAGTGCAGTGGTGCAATCTCGGCTTACCACAACCTCCCCCTCCCGGGTTCAAGTGATTCTCCTGCCTCAGCCTCCCGAGTAGCTGGGACTACAGGCACACACCACCATGCCCAGCTAATTTTTGTATTTTTAGTAGAGATGGGGTTTCACTATGTTGCCAGGCTGGTCTTGAACTCCTAACCTTGAGATCCGCCTGCCTTGGCCTCCCAAAGTGCTGGGATTACAGGCGTGAGCCACCGCATCCAGCCAGTCTTCTTTCTTTTGTGCTTTGTTAGTCTTGATAGAAGTTTGTCAATTTTATTAGTTTTTCTTTTTCTTTTTCTTTTTTTTTTTTTTTTTGAGATGGAGTCTTGCTCTGTTACCCAGGCCAGAGTGCAGTAGTGTGATCTCGGCTCACTGCAACCTCCGCCTCCCAGGTTGAAGTAATTCTTCTGCCTCAGCCTCCCGAGTTGCTGGGATTACAGGCATGCACCACCAGGCCCAGCTAATTTTTGTATTTTTAGTAGAGATGGAGTTTCGCCATGTTGGCCAGGCTGGTCTTGAACTCCTGACCTCAGGTGATCTGCCCGCCTCAGGCTCTAAAGTGCTGGGATTACAGGCGTGAGCCACCGTGCCCAGCCAATTTTATTAATTTTTCGAAAGAACCAGTTCTTTGTTTCATTGGTTTTTCTCTTATTTTTTTCCTGTTTTCCATTTAATCAATTTTGTTCTTATTTTTATTATTTCCTTCCTTCTGCTTGCTTTGGATTTATTTTGTTCTTATTTTCCTAGGTTCTTGATGTGGGAGCATAGATTATTGATTTGAGATTTTCCCTCTTTTCTAATGCACACATTTAGTGCTATAAATTTCCCTCTTGGCAGTGCTTTAGCTGTGTCCCTCAAGTGTTGATATGTTTTATTTTCATTTTCATTCAGTTCCATGTATTTTTAAAATTTCCCTTGACCTATGTTTTATTTAGGAGTTCTTATTTCATTTCCATGTGATTGGAGATTTTCTTGTTATCTGTTATTGGTTTCTAGTTTGATTCCATTGTGGTCAGAGATCACATTCTATATGATTTCAATTCTTGTAAATATTTTGATGTTTGTTTTAATGCTCAGGATATGGTCTATCTTACTATTTCTTGCATGGACCCTCAAAAGGTTGTGTAACCTGCTCTTGTAGGATGGAATATTCTACAAATGTCAATTAGATTTTGTTGATGCTGGTGTGGTTGAGTTTTTCTATGTTCTTGCTGATTATCTATCTCATTATATCAACTGAGAGAGGAGTTGAATCCTCCAACAATAGTGGATTTTTCTCTTTCTTCTTTCTTTCTTTTTTTTTTTTGAGACGGAGTCTCGCTCTGTCGCCCAGGCTGGAGTGCAGTGGCGTGATCTCGGCTCACTGCAAGCTCCGCCTCCTGGGTTCATGCCATTCTCCTGCCTCAGCCTCCCAAGTAGCTGGGACTACAGGCACCCGCCACCACACCTGGCTAATTTTTTTGTATTTTTAGTAGAGGTGGGGTGCCAGGATGGTCTCGATCTCCTGACCTCGTGATCTGCCATCCTCAGCCTCCCAAAGTACTGGGATTACAGGCATGAGCCACCACGCCCGGCCTCTTCTTTCTTCTTTCTTTCTTTCTTTCTTTCTTTCTTTCTTTCCTTTCTTTCTTTCTTTCTTTCTTTCTTTCTTTCTTTCTTTCTTTCTTTCTTTCTTTTTTTCTTTCTTTCTTTCTTTCTCTCTCTCTCTCTCTCTCTCTCTCTCTCTCTCTCTCTCTCTTTCCTTCCTTCCTTCCTTCCTTTCTTTCTTTCTTTTTGCTTCCTTCCTTCTTTCCTTCTTTCTTGCTTTCTTTCTTTCTTGCTTGCTTTCTTTCGTTCTTTCTTTCTCTTTCTCTCTCTCTTTCCTTTTTTTTTTTTTTTGGACAGAGCCTCACTGTCGCCCAGGCTGGAGTGCAGTGGCCTGATCTCAGCTCACTGGAACCTCCACCTCCCAGGTTCAAGTGATTCTCTTGCCTCAGCCTCCCGAGTAGCTGGGACTAAAGGTGTGTGCCACCACATCTGGCTGATTTTTGTATTTTTTATTAGAGATGGGGTTTTGCCATGTTGGCCAGGCTGCTTTCAATCTCCTGACCTCAGGTGATACACCCGCCTTGGCCTCCCAAAGTGCTGGGATTATAGGCATGAGCTATCATGCCTGGCCTTTTTTCTTTCATTTCTATCAGTTTTTGCTTCACATATCTTATAACTCTGTTGTTTGGGGGCATTTAAGATTACTATGTCTTCTTTGTTGATTGACCCTTTTGTTATTACATAATGTCCCTCTCTGTGTCTGGTAATTTTATTTGCTCTGAAGTCTACTTTGTTTGACATTTTCCTTTAATATTTGCATAAAATATTTTTTCCATCCTCTTACTGTCAAATTCCTTATATTATTATTTGAAGAGTTTCTTATAGATATCATATAGTTAATCATCTTTTAAATTCCCTCTGCTAACTCTGTCTTTTAACTGGGGTATTTATTTTTTATTTATTTATTTTTTTCTTTTTGAGATGGAGTCTCACTCTTTTCCCCAGGCTGGAGTGTAGTGATGTTCACTTGGCTCACTGCAACCTCTGCCTCCCGGGTTCAAGCGATTCTCCTGCCTCGGCCTCCCAAGTAGCTGGAATTGCAGGTGTGCACCACCATGCCTGGGTAATTTTTTTGTATTTTTAGTAGAGACTGGCCAGGCTGGTCTCGAACTTTTGACTGTATGGGAACAGACACACAACTCTTCCTCCCAAATAAGCACAACAAAGAGACACAGAAGCAGTCCAAGCCTCTGATAAACTCTTCCATCCTGAATCCTTAAAAACTCTTAGTCTGTAAGAGGATGTGCCTCTGACCTAACTCGGCCAGACGCTCCTCTCAGGTTTGTTTTCTCTAAAATAAACCTGTCTTGACTGGCAAGCCACCTTTCTTTTCTCTCCTCTTTCTTTAATTCCTACACTGACTTCAGGTGATCTGCTTGCTTCGGACTCCCAAAGTGCTGGGATTACAGGTGTGAGACACTGCGCCCAGCCTAATTGGTGTATCTAGACCATTTACATTTAATGTAATTATTGCTATATTAGGGCTTAAGTCTTCCTTTTCATTTTGTTTTCTCTGTTTTTTAAATTTCTGTTTTCTTTTTCCTAATTTCATGCTTGTTCCTGAAACATTTTTTAGAATTCCATTTTGAATTATTTATAGTTTTTGATGATAAACATATATATTTGGTATAGCTTTTTTAGTGGTTGCTGTAGGTATTACATTTTGTATATATGACTTAATACAGTGTATTGATGTCATTTTACCAGTTTGAGTATAGAACTCTTAGCTTCCATTATGTTTCTACTTTTCCCTGTTTATATAATTATCTTAGCTATTTCCTCTTCATACATTTAGAACCACATCATAGTGTTATAATGTTTGCTTTAACCATCAAACATAATTTAGAAAACTCAAGAAGGAAAGCCTATTGTATTTACCCACAGTTTTGCTTATTATATTTTCTTTCTCCTGATGTTCCAAGATTCCTTCATTTTTAAAAATCTTTTTCTTTCTGTTTGGAGAACTTCATTATTTAGTAAGTCTTTTTGTTTTTGTTTTTGTTTTTTCTTAGAGATGGGGTATTGCTGTCACCTAGGCTGGAGTGCAGTAGTGTGATCATAGCTCACTGTAGCCTTGAACTCTTGAGCTCAAGCAATCTCCCTGCTCAGCCTAGCAAATAGCTGGTACTACAGTCATGCACCACCATGCCTGGCTAATTTTTTTTTTCTTTCTTTTTTTTTTTTTTTTTTTCTGAGATGGAGTCCCTCTCTGTCACCCAGGCTGGAGTGCAATGGCATGATCTCGGCTCACTGCAACCTCCGCCTCCCAGGTTCAAGCAATTATTCTCTCATCTCTGCCTCCTGAGTAGCTGGGACTATAGGCACACACCACCACACCTGGCTCATTTTTGTATTTTTAGTAGAGACAGGGTATCACCATGTTGGCCAGGCTGGTCTCGAACTCCTGACCTCTAGTGATCCGCCTGCCTCAGCCTCCCAAAGTGCTGGGATTACAGGCATGAACCACCATCCCCAGTCTGTTGTAGGCTTTTAAAATGTAAAGCAAAATTGTTCTACCAGCAGTGAATCAAACAGTAGGTTTTGAAATGTCAAGAAGCCCAAACACAAATTTAAGTTAGAGTTTTGTAAAGTAATATAAGTTCTCCTTTGAATGCATTTTAATATATTAATAATTTTCTTTAGTATTGCTTAACCCCCTGTAAGCCACTAGGGCTCCATAATTATTTTGAAACCAACTTCTAAGTTAATATTCTTTCACTGTAATTTCAGCATCCTTAAGTCTTCTAAGCACAGCTATAAGTTGAAATGATTTTAGAGAACTGTGAGAAAAATCTAATATGATAAAATGGCTCCATTTTGCAGGGAAGGATGTACTGGTAATTGACAGAAAATGACCAGGAACATGGAAATAGGAGTAGGTCAGACAGATTGTTAAGTATTTTTAATATACTATAAATGAGATATAAATGATATTTTGAAATCAATATGCCATTTTTGTTGTATCTAATAAGGACTTTTAAGGATGCAGTCAAGAAGGAGAGATGCAATATTACTGTGTTTGGCCCTACTAAAGCAAAGGAAAGTACTGTGCATAAAAGTTCTCTGGTGTGGTGGCTCACGCCTGTAATCCCAGCACTTTGGGAGGCCTAGGCGGGCGGATCACAAGGTCAGGAGTTCCAGACCAGCCTGGCCAACATGATGAAACCCCTTTTCTAATAAAAATACAAAAATTAGCTGGGTGTGGTGGTGGGCACCTGTAATTCCAGCTGCTTGGGAGGCTGAGGCAGGAGAATTGCTTGAAACCGGAAGGCAGAGGTTGCAGTGAGCCAAGATCCTACCACTGCACTCCAGCCTGGGCAACAAGAGAGAAACTCCATCTAAAAAAAAAGTTCTCCAGCATTTTTTGAAAAAGGCAAACTGCACTCATAAAATTTTACCTTTGGAACAGAATCTTTATAGTTACATATTCAATGGAAAGAACAGATTTGATGACAATGTTGAGCTTATGAATTAATCAAATTTGAAGCTGCTCTACACCCAGAATTATTCTTTGTTTTTATTTTTGTTTTGAGACGATGTCTTACTTTGTCGCCCAGGCTGGAATGCAGTGGCGTGATCTTGGCTCACTGCAGCCTCCGCCTCCCAGGTTCAAACGATTCTCCTGCCTCAGCCTTCCGAGTAGCTGGGATTACAGGTGCCTGCCACCATGCTCGGCTAAGTTTTGTATTTTTAGTAGAGATGAGCTTTCTTTTTTTAAGACAGAGTCTTGCTCTGTCGCCCAGGCTGCAGTGCAGTGGCGCGATCTCGGCTCACTGCAAGCTCTGCTTCCCAGGTTCACGCCATTCTCCTGTCTCAGCCTCCCGAGTAGCTGGGACTACAGGCGCCTGCCACCATGCCCGGCTAATTTTTTGTATTTTTATTAGAGACGGGGTTTCACCGTGTTAGCCAGGATGGTCTCGATCTCCTGACTTTATGATCCGCCCGCCTCGGCCTCCCAAAGTGCTGGGATTACAGGCATGAGCCACCGCGCCCGGCCAGAGACAAGCTTTCACCATGTTGGTCAAGCTGGTCTCGAACTCCTGGCCTCAAGCCATCCACCCACCTCAGCCTCTCAAAGTGCTGGGATTACAGGTGTGAGCTACCATGCCCAGTTTATACCCAGTCTTGTTAAGTGAGATGTTACATCTCCCTCTGTTTAGTTCACTTGACGCAAGATTCTCTACTTTTTTTTTTTTTTTTGAGACGGAGTTTCACTCTTGTTGCCCAGGGTTGTAGTGGCACAATCTTGGCTCATTGCAACCTCTGCTTCCCAGATTTGAGCAATTCTCCTGCCTCAGCCTCCAGAGTAGCTGGGATTACAGGCACCCACCACCAATGCAATAATTTTTTGTATTTTTAGTAGAGACAGGGTTTCACTATGTTGGCCAGGCTGGTCTCAAACTCCTGATCTCAGGTGATCCACCCACCTCAGCCTCCCAAAGTGCTGGGATTATAGGCATAAGCCACCACACCCGGCCTAAGATTCTCTATTACTTGAGAATAAAACAGCCTGTTAAAATATTATACCACAGTGTGCTTGGCCTATGTAACATCTGCTTAGATAACATACTCTCTTAAGCAGTAAATGAGTATGAGTTACAGGGGCTCTCCTTGTGTTCTTTAGGG
The DNA here is from genome assembly GCF_028885655.2 of Pongo abelii. Classification (NCBI taxonomy): domain Eukaryota; kingdom Metazoa; phylum Chordata; class Mammalia; order Primates; family Hominidae; genus Pongo; species Pongo abelii. Next base: position 68,476,309 of record NC_072000.2, on the reverse strand, counting down.
ACTCTAGAAATGCCAGATAATTCCACTTTTGTGGTGATAGAAGAATCTGGCAATAATAGCTACCATTTACTGAACAACAACTGCACATCAAGCACTGTGTCATATGCTTTAGGTATGTTATTTAATCCTCACCAAATGCCTAGGTATTATTCCTCTTTTCTTTTCATTTTCTTTTCTTTCTTTTCTCTTCTCTTCTTTTTTATTTTCTTTCTTTCCAACAAAGAAAGAAACTGAGGGGGCTGGGTGTGGTGGCTCAGGTGTGTAGTCCCAGCATTTTGGGAAGCTGAGGTTGGAGGATCACTTAAAGTCAAGACTTTGAGGTTACAGTGAGCTATGCTAGCACCACTGCACTCCAGCCTGGGTGACAGAGTGAGACTCTGTCTCTAAAAAATAAATAAAATAAATTTACATCTGTTCAAAAGATAAATGACCTTTTAAACAAACATGTAGTATAAAGTTTATTACATACAATCATACAAAAATTAATAAAAAAACAGCCAATGTGACCTAATTGATATTTATAGAACACTCTAACAATAGCAGAATACACATTTCTAAAAGTACCTGTAGAACATTTATCAAAATAGGCCATACTATTTTTCTCAATAAATTTAAAATTATTTCTGTCATAAAATATACTTTCTGACCACAATATAATTAAATTAGAAATCAATAAAAAGGATATCTAGAAAATCTCCAAATGTTTGGAAAATAAAACTTCTATATCACCCATTAGTTTCAAAAAAAAGAGAAATTGGAAAGTGTTTTGAACTGTCTGAAAATTAAAACACAAGATAATAAAACTTGTGAGATACAATAAAGCAGTGCTAAGAGGGAGTCTTATAGCACTAAATGCCTGTATTATAAAATAGGAGGCCCAGCACGGTGGCTTATGCCTATAATCCTAGCACTTTGGGAGGCCGAGGCAGGTGATGGCTTGAGCTCAGGAGTTCAAGACCAACCTGGGCAACATGGTGAAACCACCTCTCTACAAAAAATATAAAAATTAGCTGGGCAGGGTGGCATGCACTTGTGGTCCCAGCTCCTCAGGAGGCTGAGGTGGGAGGGTGGCTTGAGCCTGGGAGATTGAGGCTGCACTGAGCCATGTTCATGCCACTGCACCCCAGTCTGTGCAACAAAGCAAGACCCCATCTCAACAACAACAACAACAACAACAAACAAACAAAAAACGAAATTAGAAAAAGAGTAAGTTAAACACAGAATAAAAGGAAGACAGGAAATAATTAAGATTGGAACAGAAACTTATGAAATAGAAAACAAAAATAGCAGAAAATCAATAAAGCCTAAAGCTGGTTCTTTGAGAAGATCAATAAAATTAATAAATCCCTAGGCCGGGCGTGGTGGCTCACGCCTGTAATCCCAGCACTTTTGGAGGTCGAGGCGGGTGGATCACAAGGTCAGGAGGTGAGACCATCCTGGCTAACACAGCAAAACCCTGTCTCTACCAAAAATACAAAAAAATTAGCCGGGTGTGGTGGCGGGCGCCTGTAGTCCCACATACTCAGGAGGGTGAGGCAGAATGGCGTGAACCCAGGAGGCGGAGATTACAGTGAGCTGAGATCGTGCCACTGCACTCCAGCCTGGGCGACAGAACGAGACTCCGTCTCAAAAACAAACAAAACAAAACAAAACAAAAACAGGATAAAAGGCCGGTGCGGTGGCTCACGCCTGTAATTCCAGCACTTTGGAAGGCTGAGGCGGGCGGATCACGAGGTCAGGAGTTCGAGACCAGCCTGGCCAACATAGTGAAACCCCATCTCTACTAAAAATACAAAAAAAAAAATTAGCCAGGCATGGTGGCACGTGCCTGTAATCCCAGGTACTCAGGAGGCTGAGGCAGGAGTATCACTTGAACCCAGGAGGCAGAGGTTGCAGTGAGCCAAGATCGTGCCACTGCACTCCAGCCTGGGTGACAGAGCAAGACTCTGTCTTAAAATAAATAAATAAATACATAAATTAATTAAATTAATAAACCTCTAGCCAGACTGAACAGAAAAAAAGTGAAAGGAAACACAAATTACAAATATCAGGAATGAAAGAGATATCCTACAGATTCTACAGCTATTAAAATAATAATTAGAGAATATTATGAACAACTGTTTAACAAAAAATTCAACATATATAAAATGGACAAACCCCTTGAAAAAAAAACAAATTACCAAAAATTGTACAAGAAGAGCTGACCTGAGTAGTCCTATATCTATTTTTAAAAATTGAATTTGTAGTTTAAAACTTTCCTACAAGGAAAACTCCAAGCCCAGATGGCTTCAGTGGTGAATTATACCAAATGTTTAAGGAGAAATAACAGCAGTTCTCTACTACCTCTTTCAGAAAATGGAAGCCAGTGGAATACTTCCCAACTCATCCTAGGATAACAGCATTACCCTGATACCAAAACCTGACAAAGACATTCTTAGAAAACTACAGATCAGTAGTCTTCAGGAACACAGGTGCAAAAATTCTCAAGGAAATTTTAGCAAATCCAACCTAACAATATGTAAAAAGGACAATGCATTAAGACCAACTGGAGTTTATTTCAGGCATAAGTCTTCATTTCAAAGCCCAATCAATATAATTCACTACATTAACATAAAATTAAACCATATGATTACCCCAGAAGATCCACCAAAAGTGTTTGACAAAATCTAACATCCGTTCCTAATAAAAACTCAGCAAACTAGGTATAGGGGCCCTTTGTTTGTCCTTTTTCTGGTTTCCAAGTCCTTGAAACAAAATCCAACTATGTCCAAATGCCATGAAGTTTTGTGTTGCTGCTGATGTCAGAGATAAACATTACTTTTAAGGACAGGACGGAGTGGAGTAGCAGAAGCATTTAGATGAGAAAAAAGACAAATTAACTTGTTTAATTCTTCTTAAGAGCCAAAATGCAGGTGTTTCTTGTACAATGTAGTATTCTTTTTGTTTTTTCTTTCTTTTTTTTTTTGAGATGGAGTTTCGCTCTTGTCACCCTGGCTGGAGTGCAATGGTGGATCTCAGCTCACTACAACCTCCACCTCCCGGGTTCAAGTGATTCTCCTACCTCAGCCTCCCGAGTAGCTGGTATTACAGGCATGCACCACCATGCCTAGCTAATTTTTGTATTTTTAGTAGGGACAGGGTTTCACAATGTTGGTCAGGATGACCTCAATCTCTTGACCTTGTGATCTGCCCACCTCGGCCTCCAAAGTGCTGGGATTACAGGCGTGAGCCATGCGCCCAGCCTATTTTTCTGTAGTCCCATTTTCTTGCTTCAGAATTATTCAGGAGTTAGCACAGTACTACAATTGCTATGCATAGAAGCTGAGGAACATTTGGTAGTGTTAAATACCTCACATTGACTTAAATCTGTATATAGGTAGTTCTAGACATACTATGCTATGGTAGAATTATGACTAATTTGTATAAAGTATTTTATATAGTATATATATTTTATTTATTTATTTATTTATTTATTTATTTATTTTTTGAGAGGGAGTCTCGCTCTGTTGCCCAGGCTGGAGTGCAGTGGCACGATCTTGGCTCAGTGCAAGCTCTGCCTCCTGGGTTCACGCCGTTCTCCTGCCTCAGCCTCCAGAGTAGCTGGGACTACAGGCGCCCGCCACCATGCCCGGCTAATTTTTTGTATTTTTAGTAGAGACGGGGTTTCACCATGTTAGCCAGGATGGTCTCGATCTCCTGACCTTGTGATCCACCCACCTCAGCCTCCCAAAGAGCTGGGATTACAGGCGTGAGCCACCACGCCTGGCCACCTATTAATTTTTATAAGCAGTTTGCTTTTAATATTTTAGAAGAAAATAGCTCTTTGAATACATTTAAAACCAGTTTTAACTTTTTAAATTTTAATACTTTATTGATTGTTTGTTTGTTTGACAGAATGTCTCGCTCTGTTGCCCAGGCTAGAGTGCAGTGGAACATCATAGCTCACTGCAGCCTCAAATTCCTGGGCTCAAGACATCCTCCCACCTCAGCCTCCCAAGTAGCTAGGACTAGAGGCATGAGTCACCACACCCAGCTAATTTTTAAAAGATTTTTTTTTTTGCAGAGACATGGTCTCCCTATGTTGCCCAGGCTGATCTCAGACTCCTGACTTCAAGTGATCCTCCTGCTTCAGCCTCCCAAAGCATTGGAGGTAACAGGCATCAGCTACTATGCCCAGCTTTTAATTTACTTTTGAATAAATATGTGAAATTAAATAATTCAAACTTAAAGCTGTTGGAACTTTATTCTGAGCCTTGAGAGGTGTGTGGCTGTGCAGCCTGAGTCACATGGCATGCAGCTGCAACTTTTGCCTTGTTTTTCCTTTAGATAATTAAGAACGAACAGCACCAAAGACCCCCACAGATCATTACCCCTCCTTATAGAGTAATAAAGTATTCTTTCTTGGAATTTAGCAATCTGTAACCAATCAAATTGCTGTGGCATATGCACTAGTCTTGTGTGAAAAGAGTCTCGCTCTGTCGCCCAGGCTGCAGGGCAGTGGCAGTCATAGCTCACTGCAGCCTCGAACCTGCCAGGCTCAGGTGATCCTCCCACCTCAGCCTTCCGAGTAGCCAGGACTACAGGCATGCACCACTGTGCCCAGCTAAATGTATTTTTTGTAGAGATGGAGTTTTGCCATGTTGCTCAGCCTGTTTTTGAACTGGGCTCAAGCAATCCGCAGGCCTCAGCCTTCCAAAGTGCTGGGATTACAGGCATGAGCCACACCACTGCGCCTGGCCAAAGGGAATATTTTAGAAGCTTGGTTTTGGCAGAGAGGGGTAGTGGCTTTCTGTCTAACACTTTAGAGGAGACTCTTGACAATACTTTAAAATATGGGTTTCGCAATCAGACGGACTTAAATCTGACAGGTTTTTTTTGCTATTAATCTTGGGCAAGTTGATTAATCTGCTTAGTCTCAATGTTCTCATCTGTACTTTTTAGGAGAATAATCATGCCCCCATTTTCTATGATTATTGTGAGGATTAATGAGGTGTCATTTGTAAAGGACTTTCTAGTGTTCCTACCACACTGGCAAGTGGATTACACATAATTTATTCTCCCCAGACTAAGAACAAGTCATCTGAATAAAGACCACATAAATCATCTATAACCTAGATTCACTATTCCTGTTCTTAACCTGAATCCTCTGACCCTAGTGAACACATCTTTGAAGAAGAGAAATTACAGAAAAGGGCTCATGACTCTACCTTCCCTCTAGTGGAGACCTCCTCAAATCCTCCCTACACTGCTGCCAGATGATCCTCTAAAACGAGAAATCTACCTGTTAGTCTCCTGCTCAAGTCTTTGAATGGCTTGCTGTTGCTGTAGAATCAAGTGAAAACTCATTAGCCTGTCATGCAAGGTCCTCCTTAACCTGGTCTGTCTTGATCCTTCCTGCTTCCACTCCATCCCCACAACCAGTTTTGGTAGCAGCCTCTGCCTGCTGCTTTGTTGTGCACTGTGCCTGCTTCTAACACAGCCTGATCACACTGCAGTGTATATGTGTATGAATTTCTTCTGAGAAACTGAAGGCAGGACTGGCCTCCTCAATTTCTTCTTAAGTTTTAATATCTATCTACTTTATGATTAGGAAATACCTTCGTCTGGTTCACAATTAAAAAAATACAAAAGGGAGCTGGGGCAGAGTGGCTCACGCCTGTAATCCCAGCACTTTGGGAGGCCGAGGCAGATGGATCGCTTGAATCCAGGAGTTCAAGACCAGCCTGGGTAACATGGCGAAACCCCGTCTCTACAAAAAATACAAAAAATTAGCCAGGCATGGTGGCTCACACCTGTAGTCCTGGCTACCCAGGAGGCTGAGGTGGGAGGATCACCTGAGCCCAGGAGGTTGGGGCTGCATCCTGCTGAGATTGTGCCACTGCAACTCCAGCAAAGGGTCAGAGTGAGAGCCTATCTTGAAAGAAAAAAATTTTACACACACACACACACACACATAAAAGGAATGCAGTGAAAACTCTCTCCTACGCCTATTTACTAGATATTCTATTCCCCTTCCAGGAGGAAACCAACATATATATATATATACACACACATACATATATATACACATACATATATACACACACATATATGTGTGTATATATATACATACATATATACATATATGTGTGTATATATATACATACATATATACATACATGTGTGTATATACATACATACATATATACACACATATATACATACATACATATGTGTGTGTGTGTATATATATATATATATATATATATATTTTTTTTTTTTTTGAGTTGGAGTCTTGCTCTGTTGCCCAGGCTGGAGTGCAGTGGCACAATCTTGGCTCACTGCAAGCTCCGCCTCCTGCATTCACACCATTCTCCTGACTCAGTCTCCCAAGTAGCTGGGACTACAGGTGCCCGCCACCACGCCTGGCTAATTTTTTTGTATTTTTAGTAGAGACGGGGTTTCACCGTGTTAGCCAGGATGGTCTCGATCTCCTGGCCTCGTGATCCACCTGCCTCGGCCTCCCAAAGTGCTGGGATTACAGGCGTGAGCCACCACGCCCGGCCAAAACCAACTAATATTAACAGTATTTTGTGTGTCTCTCTAAATATATCTTATGTGAATGTATGTACATATTCTTTCTTTTGCCTTTATAAACAAATGATAGTATATTTTTCATAACGTTCTGCACTCTGATTTTCTTCCCAATGTATCTTGGCAGTCTTTCTCAGTATATAGTGACTTTTCTCACTTTTTAATCTTTATACCTCAATATCTGGCACATAGTAAGCAAATTATAAATGCTGAGTGAATGAAATATTAAATGAATAAAAAGGAAATTTTTGTGCTGCTATTGGAAATTAGCTCTCCTCTATATATTTCAACATGTAACACATATACAATGATCTAAAAACTTGTCTTACTCTTTCTTATCCACTAGAGGGAGACATCAACCTGCTGTGGAAAAGAATGATCACTTAAAGTCTTTAACTAGAAATTCTGAACCAACTCTCTAGCAGGTGATCCTTGTTAGAATTTGACCCCTTAACGCTATCCAGGACTGGAGGTTGGAGGGACGATAGAGGGAGCAGGAGGAGAATGCACATGGATTAAGGAGCGAGAACACAGGCGAACTTCAGCTTTTTTGCTAACAGTCAGACAAACTACTTACCCTGACTCAGTGATGTGCTAGTAAACCAGCTCTTTAAAAAAAAAAAAAGCCCTGGGTTGCTGATTTGTATGTAATGTTTATGAATTTCAGTAGAGAAAAAGACAATATTCAAATTGAGCCATGCACTGAAAACGAGAACAGCCAAGAAGTGTTCACTTCTATCAGTGCCCTGGGTTGTTTGAAAAAAGAAGCCGACCTGAGCACCTGTGAGCTCCCTCCTGGCGAGGAGAAATCTGGAGTGTAGTTATTCCACCATGGCCAAATTCAAGCCACTCGGGGTTTAATCACCGAATCACAAATTCCTTGAATATTTAACAGTAGGCTCTCTTGGCTGGGCGCGGTGGCTCATGCTTGTAATCCCAGCAATTTGGGAGGCCATGCCGGGAGGATTACCTGAGGCCAGGAGTTGGAGACTAGCCTGGCCAACATAGTGAAATCCCATTTCTACTAAAAATACAAAAAATTAACTGGGCGTGGTGGCAGGTGCCTGTGGTCCCAGTTACTCAGGAGGCTGAGGCAGGAGAATCGCTTGAACCCAGGAGGCGGAGGTTGCAGTGAGCCGAGATTGTGCCACTGCACTCCAGCCTGGGTGACAACAGTGAAACTCCATCTCAAAAACACAAAACAACAACAACAGTAGGCTCTCTTGAGCCAGCCTGAGCAGGCTCTTGCACGCTGCTGAAGCTTGCTGGGTCTTAGTTACTTTTCCTGTAAAGTGGGGATGATAAATCTGCTCATTATGTAGATTCTATTACATAGAGGACACATAAGTTCTTTGAATGCTTAAAGCAATGTTTCCTAAACTTCTTTGGTCATGAAATCACCCAGTGGCTTGTGTAAAATGAACATTCCCAGGACCTGCCCTAGAGCACCTGGGTTAGAACATTTTGAGGGAGGGGGCTGGGAATCTGTATTTTAAATAAGCAACCCAGGTGAGGCCGGGCGTGGTGCCTCACACCTGTAATCCCAGCACTTTGGGAGGCCGAGGCGGGTGGATCACGAGGTCAAGAGATTGAGACCATCCTGGCTAACACGGTGAAATCCCGTCTCTACTAAAAATACAAAAAATTAGCCGGGCATGGTGGCAGGCACCTGTAGTCCCAGCTATTTGGGAGGCCGAGGCAGGAGAACGGCGTGAACCCGGGAGACGGAGCTTGCAGTGAGCCGAGATTGCGCCACTGCACTCCAGCCTGGGCGACAGAGTGAGACTCCGTCTCAAAAAAAAAAAAAAAAAGCGACCCAGGTGACTCTTATGACCCTATGAAATGGGAGAAACACTGCTGTAAATTACTCTTATAATTGGGTCAGGTGTCAGGGGTCTTTCTCTAACTTTACAATTGGGGCTGCTTGAAGAGATGTGTGCAGAGTTCTACAACACACTCCAGGCAGGCATTTAACCCCTTCACTATCTCCTCTACCCTCAGAGCCCAAACTTCCCAAAGAGGAAAACCTGCTCATTGCCATCTCTTAGGCCAAGGCTTCTGTACACCTGGGAAGTCCTTCAATCTGAGAATCTCTGGGTTGTTTTCAAGCTACTACTTATTGAGAATTTACAGTGTCAGGCACGTTACAGCAATTTGTCATTTCTATGAAACAGATTCTTGTGCTATTCCCATTTTACAGAGAAAAATCAAAGAAGTTGGGAAAATGTCGAAGGGCACACAACTAGGAAGTGTTTGTGCTGAAAACCCACCCTAGGCCCAAGCCTTGGAACTCCAAGCCTGAGTTCCATCCCTGCACTGGGCAATTCTGATCTGTGTGCACTAGTTTCCTTGTGTTCTATGTTCTGTCCGTAGAAATCCTGGGCTCTCTTCTCCCAATCACAAGGTTAGGTTGAAAAACAGAGCAGAGGAGGTAGTTTGTAGCCTACAGGTGCCCTGAATGAAGCTTCCAGAGTGCTAAAGTGGAAGAACGAGGGACTCCAAGGGAAAGATTCAAGGATGGGCCCATGCACCTGTGGAATTCAGATGAGCCCACAGAGGAGATCAGCGCCCTCCAATTAGCCCTAGTAATGAGCTCTGGGAGTTACTGTGACTCTCTCAGAAGAACCCAAACGTGCAGGAACGTGACTTCTTACCTTCTGAAAGTCCACAAAATTCCTGATTGCCACCATTAATTTGTCACTTATCATTTGCAACAGGCATTGTAGGTCGTCTTATGCATTTGTCTTCTCCCTTCAGCTAGTGTGTAAAGTCTTAGGGAGAGCAGCAGTTCAGAAAGAATGGGCTTTGGTGTGAAACAGATCTGGTTTGAACCCTCTGCTACTTACTAGCTGTTGGGCAAGTTCCTTCAACTCTCTGAGTCTTGCTCTTCTCATCTGTAAAATGGAAACATAAGTAGTACCAACCTCATTGGATTGTTTTAAGGATAAAATTAAATAGTGCAGGCAAAGGATTTACAAGCAACTGCTGAGTGAATGGTAGTTGTAGCCTCCTCCTCATCATCATCTGTGAGCAAACACCCTCATATTTCCTTGTGTCTCAGGTAGACACTTAAGGTATTGCAAGCATTAAGGGCGCATTGTCACAAAGAGATAAATGCATGAGGGCAAGAGGCAGTTTCAAAGAGGAGTGTTTTATGAAAGAATAAATGTAATGCTGAGTGTCAGAAAAAAAAATTTTTTTTTTAAAGATGAGGTATCTATCACCCAGGCTGAAGTGCAGTGGTGTGATCTTAGCTCACTGAAGCCTCAACCTCCCAGGCTCAAGTGATCCTCCAGCCTCAGCCTCCCGAGTAGCTGGGACTACAGGTGCCACAACACCTGGTTAATTTTTGTATTTTTTGTAGAGATGGGTTTTCCCATGTTGTCCAGGCTGGTGTTGAACTCCTGGGCTCAAGTGATCCTCTCATCTTGGCCTCCCAAAGTGCTGGGATTGCAGGCATGAGCCACCACACTCAGCCTGTCAGAAAAATTTTAAGGTGAAAATAACTAAAGAAGTTGTTAAGAATTTTCTCCCTTGAGTGATATTTTAGACTGACATGAGGGAGGGTAGAGGTAGGATGGGAAGGAAGGGATGGGGTCCGGTTGAAAGGCCTGTGAGATAGTAGCAGTGCAATATGGCGGACGTTGACAGCCTCAGTGCTAGGAACACAGAAACTGAATCTCTTGCAAGGAGGCAGGTGTGCATCTGTATGGAAGTCAGATGACCTGTGTTCCTATGAGTGCAAATCTGGAAAACACCCTCAAGTTTCCTTGTCAGCAAATTGGTGATAAAATCAACATCGTAGGGTTGGTGTGAACATGCAGCCTGATGTGGCCATGCAAGTTCCTTGTTAACTAGAAGCCAGTGTCATGCCAGGACAGCAGTCCTCCTAGTAAGCTGTGGCTGGTGGCATGGTAGAATATGTGGAGCAGGCTGAGGAAGCACTTGACTTGACTATGAGCAGAACCATTAAGAAGCTAGTTAGCTAAACTGCCTGGACAGTAGAAAAATAATATGTGAGGATGTAAAAGGAAGAGAAACAATGTGAGGGGAGAGGAGAATGCAGAGATCCTGGCCCATGGAACAGCATCGGTGATCCTTAAGTAGCTGCATGAACTACTTAGAGAAGTTCATTTTCTGGTTATAATTCCCAGCAAAGGAGAGGACTGAATAAGAGAGAAGAAAACGATTCCTTTCTCTGGTTAGGTTAATCAGATCAAACAGTGACATATGTGAAAGAAGCACTTTCTGCACACAAAAAATCAAGTCTCTATTTTTATAAAAGCCATTTCTGGGCTGGGTGCGGTGGCTGACGCCTGTAATCCCAGCACTTTGGGAGGCGGAGGTGGGTGGATCACGAGGTCAGGAGATCGAGATTATCCTGGCTAACTCAGTGAAACCCCGTCTCTACTAAAAAAAAATACAAAAAAATTAGCCGGGTGTGGTGGCGGGCGTCTGTAGTCTCAGCTACTTGGGGGGCTGAGGCGGAAGAATGGCTTGAACCCAGGAGGCGGAGCTTGCAGTGAGCCGAGATTGTGCCACTGCACTCTAGCCTGGGCGACAGAGCGAGACTTCGTCTCAAAAAAAAAAAAAAAGCTATTTCTGCAATGAGCAGCACTGGAGAGTTAGATGCTATGGGTCTAAAGGACAATATGAGGCAGTTATAGTAACTTTCCATGATATGAACAAAGAAATTGAAAATGTTAGATACATTTACAAGAAGATGTAGAAAAAACTTTAGTCAAAATTTTTGAAATATTTTTTGAAATATTAAACTCTATGAAATCAGACAGTCTTATCTATGGTCTCAAGCCGTGTCTGTCTATACCTTATTTTTTTTTTTTTTATCTCATTTCAGGGAATATTACACTGGCTGACCTGTTATTAATATCTTCTGAGCAAGAAAATGTAAGGAAGCTGCATTTTCACAATTGCATTTGAGTCATTTGTGAAATTGCATATTACAATTTGCCGCCATTTCTAACAGTCCTATAACTTCTTTTTTTTTTTTTTCTTAACTGGGTGTTCACGTTCATGCCAATGACATCTAGGGGCTAGTTTCTCTTCTAGCTCGAGAGAATTGCTGCAGAGTTGGAAGGACAAAAATGTGTATTCTTCATGTTTGATTTCAAATGCATAGAAAATTAGAAACTTAAGTTATGCAAGAGATTTGTGTGGAATTTAAGTACCTTCAAGGGGCAGTGGACAGGACAAAAAGTTATTTTGTACCTGTTTGTTTACAAATAGCAACGATCAAGACTGAAACACATGAGGGTGATTTAGAAAGAGTTGGCCGCAGGTGCTGGTTGCTCAGGTGGTTCATTTAAACTGCAGGTCAGAGTAACCTTGTCTCATGGTCCTGGTGCCCAGGTATCAGGTTAGGTCTATCTTGCTGCTTATATCCTTGTTACCCTCTGAGGGCCCCAGTCCAACGCAGATCAATAAAGAATAAGTTACATAAATATGCTCATAGGTGGTCATTCCTAGACAAGAAATTGACAACATTTCATTCAACAGTATCTGGGCTCTACAGGACAGACATGCCTCCATTTATGCAACAAACAAGAAAAGCATCTCATGACAGTGGAGAAAACATGGGATGTGCAGGTAGGTAGGTAAAGTTGGGTGGAAACTTTCACCCTACCAAATGCACATGGGTGACTTTATAAAAGAAATGTTAGCTCTCTCAGCCTCAGTTTTCCCATCTGTAAAATAGACAGTCCCGGGAAATTTTCGAGGATTAAATGAAGTAAAAGTGAATCAACCTATGCAAGCCTACCTACTGTGGTGTCCAGGCTAGAAAAATGCTCAATAAATATTAGGTTTGTTTTTATTTCTACAAAAGATGTGATCCTAAAGAGCTCTATCCAAATTCAAGTTACAAATGTCAAATCACATTTTGTGAATTTTGATTTATGTTCAGTTGAGATGATCTCTGACATATTAATTAGTAATCCTATCTTCTTCATTCATCACCACCAAAAAAAGGTGTTATTGCACGTTCAATTAATCTTTCCCCTTTCCTTTATTAATTCCATAAGTGTAGGGTTTTATCTCTCAGATTCTCTTAAAACAGACCAATTTATATTCACATAATATAAATAAGCTTGTTCCTATAACACTCTGGAGCAGATAAGAGTATCCCAGAACCCAAATCCTCCTACTTGGCCTCAAGCTCAGAGAATAAAGCAACAATCCAAAGGCACCCTTTGGCATGACATCCTTCTAGACATCTGTAGCATTCCTCCTTTCCCTCCACTTTTCCTATTAGCTTTTGCTTTCTTGCCTTTGACAGGGTTTTGTTTTGCCTCTTGGTAGTTTCTTTCCTATGGAAAATTCTCCCTCTGATCTTTCCAAGTCAAAGCCTTCAGCAAACATTTGTTGAATGCCTGGATTGCGCTAGGTGGGTGTTATGGACCATGGAGAATGCTAGAGATATAAGACATGCACTGTCCAATCGCAGCGCAGGTTGTGTTGACAGGTAAGACGAGGGCTGTGGGGGAGCCAATGTGCACGTTCCACTGGGCTAATGTGCTCTTCACCTTATTCAGGCTCTTGGCTTTGGGATGTGTAAGGCTTTGCTAGACAGAGAAGGGGTGGGGTGAGAAGATGAGGAAGGTGCACCTTTTATGGAGAGGCTTTCCTTCCTCTTCACGGCAAACCATACCTGTACTACATTGACTTCCTTTGCTTTCCCAGGTGACATCTAGCTCATGCTGCAAGCTCATCTTGTTAATCATAAATGCTAGTAATATTACCCATCATATATAACATGACTTAATTTTAACAATTCAATGCTTTATCCCCAAAAGATGACTTAATGGTGACAATTTCAATCCCCATTGTAGGATATTTTGGAGACAGGCAGTCCTTCCAATGTCATATGTGGGTGCTTCCTTAGGCAGGTCAGGGGTGAGGTGGAAATGAGGCTGGGGCCCTGCTCACTTATATAGCAGGCATCATTCTCAATACCAGGCTTCAGGGTGCTCTTTGTTCTAGCCATTGGTATGAACTGCCTCAAGAATAATCCCTTCATCATCGTGGTCACAATTCAGGTAGAATTGGAATAATCACCCTCTCCACTCTGCATTAAACCAGGCAAAGTTTCCATCCCTGGGTACCATTGTCTTTCTTGATGGACAGGGTGAGTCAGAAGGAAACTTACTCACTCCCATTCATTTTCTGCTTATTATTTCCTGCAGTGAGGTTTCCTTGTATAATAAACAGCTTCTGTGGGTGTTTGAGCTGCTCTGAAAAGAGAACATGCTGTTCCTGTGTGTAGAATGCCTTCTGAAGGAAGCATCACAGTGAACACAGGGCAGAAGCTTGGCTCACAGGTGGCAGAAGTTTGTCTGCAGTGTTCTGCATAGAGCAGAGAGTCAAGCCGTCTTCATTTCTGATTGATTGCAGGCATGGTATGGAGGTAAATGGGTCCTTGGCCTCTCTCCTGGATTCAAGTCCTTCTTAGCCACTGATAGGTCATGTGACCATAGGGAGGTTGTTTAACCTTCCTGAACATTCATTTTCTCAAGTATAAAATGGGGGTAATAGAATTTGCCTTATAGGCTTGCATATAAAATAAGAATTATTGAGAGAAAGTGGGGCATAAATGTCCAATAAGCGGTAGCTGTCTATGAAGCCACTGTTGTTACTGGGTTCCTTTCTCACTAGGTGGCTTCAGGTAGCTGATAGAAGCTCTGTGAGCCTCAATTTCCTCACCTGAAAAGTGGAGTCAATATCTCACTGAGCTGGTGTGAGGATTAAATGAGATGCTGTGCAGGTGCTTACTTAGCACAGCGTCAGGTATGATGTTAATATTGATAGATGCATTTTCTTCACACTCATCTATCTTTTTCTGCCTGTTGGCTTATGGTTGAAATTCCTTCATGACGGTTTCCATTTCCAGAGATATCTTGTTAACAAGTATATACCACCAAATGAAGCTGATTTTTTTTTTTTTTTTTTTGAGACAGAGTCTCTCTCTGTCGCCCAGGCTGGAATGCAGTGGCGCGATCTTGGCTCACTGCAACCTCCACCTCCCAGGTTCAAGCGATTCTCCTGCCTCAGCCTCCTGAGTAGCTGGGATTACAGGCACATGCCACCAAGTCCAGCCAATTTTTGTATTTTTAGTAGAGACGAGGTTTCACCATGTTGGTCAGGCTGGTCTCAAACTCCTGACCTCATGATCCACCTGCCTCGGCCTCCCAAAGTGCTGAGATTACAGGTGTGAGCCACCATGCCTGGCCATGAAGCTGATTTTTTTAAACCATCATTTAACATTTTCTCCATAAGGTGGCAACGAGGAGGAGTATATGGGGACTGGGTACCTTGAGAGACCCCAGGACAGGAGACAGGGAGGCTGAGATTGGCATGTTGTCCGCTGCAGTTATTTGCCAGCAACACACTCTTCCTGTCCAAAGTAACTTCTCTGCCTCAAGGACGGGGAGACTCTGCCTTTCAACCTGCGAGAAACCAGGACTCTCAGCTTTAATGAAAATTGGACTTGGGGTGGGGCAGTGGAGACTTTTCACAGCTATTGTTTAGCTGATGAAGCAAACGCTTCTCCATCTTTGGAGCCTGTCTTCATTACCTGTGGACCTCATCTTTATCAACCCAGAGCACACTTGCGTCTCTCTATTTTGGCTAAACACCAAACAGCTGAGGCTGGTACTGTAGCATGTTTCCTCCAAATGCCCCCCTGGTCTTCCTCTATTAGAGATCTGGATCACAACCCTCAAAAACCATGTCCCTTATGCCACCTGAGTAGATGGTTTGATGATTAATTAGGCACAGATGTGACACTGGGGGGTTCTCACAATGGCCTGTGGGTCACATGCTACTTTCCTTTTCATTTTCATCAGCAACAGCTGCCTTAAAGCCAGTTAAGACTGTGGTCCTAGTCTCGCACCCTGGGGCTCCCGCTGGGGTGGGTGAGGGGAACACCCCATTAAGCTGGGGGAACTGGGGCTGCCACCAGAGGGCGCGAGGGGCCTTCGCCCGAGGAGAGCGGTGGGCAGGTGCCTCCAGCGGAGAAGGGCGCCGCGGCCAGAGGCACAGGTCTCCCCGGTGCCACTTCCACCAAGTGAGTTCGAGGAAGTACCTGGGATCTTTGATCTAACGCGAACGGCCTTCCCAGCGACCTTGAGAGCTGAGAACCCACGCCCTCCACCTCTAGTCCACGGCTTTGCCACTCCAGGGCCCGAGGTTACGTTTGCTGCTGGGGATTTGACAAACCCAAAGCCTCTCTGGTTTCACCACTGGCTCCTTAGAATCAGACATCTGTACTGAATGACACTTATGTGAGTCAGGGGCTGGGGACGTGATCCTCGAAGTGTGGTCCCCAGACTGGCTGTATCAGTGTTGGCAGCCCCCAGGACCTGGTTGGAAATGCATGTTCTCAGGCCCTACTGCAGACCTCTTAAATCTGAGACTGAGGCTGCGGGGAGCGCCATCTGTGCGCCACTATCCTTGTGGGTGGACCATGAGGCGGCTCGAGGGTGCTCCCACTTAGGGGTCACGCGCGGCGTCGGGCGCTCCTGAGACCGTCGGGCTCCCTGGCTCGGTCACGTGGGCTCAGGCACTACTCCCCTCTACCCTCCTCTCGGTCTTTAAAAGGAAGAAGGGGCTTATCGTCAAGTCGCTTGTGATCTTTTCAGTTTCTCCAGCTGCTGGCTTTTTGGACACCCACTCCCCCGCCAGGAGGCAGTTGCAAGCGCGGAGGCTGCGAGAAATAACTGCCTCTTGAAACTTGCAGGGCGGAGAGCAGGCGGCGAGCGCTGGGCCGGGAAAGGACCACCCGAGCTGCGACGGGCCCCGGGGCTACGGGGCAGGGCGGGCGCCCGGAGCCTGAGCTGCAGGAGGTGCGCTCGCTTTCCTCAACAGGTGGCGGCGGGGCGCGCGCCGGGAGCCCCCTAATGCGGGAAAAGCACGTGTCCGCATTTTAAAGAAGGCCAGGCCGGTGTGTTTATCTGCAAGGTAAGCGCCCCTTCTTTCGAGGTGTCGTTTAATTGTCTCATCTTGTTTGAAATCCTGCGGTGAGAAACCAGTCATGTTGAGAACAATAAAAGACCAACAAACCATCACCAAAACCAACTGTCTTGAAAGCTACTGGAAAGATGGAAAATGCATGCTTTGATTAAATGTCTTCATTCAAGACACTGGCAAGTTAACTTAGTTTGTGCCGTGAGCTCTGGGTTGATTGTGCTAATATGAATAACTGAAAAACATTTTTTTTCCTATGGTTTTCCTCGATGGACTTCCCCACTATGGGTGAAATGACAGTGGAGTTGAACACACTTTCTGATTGAAGTTTGAGGGCCTGGGAAGATGTACACCTCTCAGGCAAGATCATAGGGGTTTTAAAATGTATTAATTGGCATTCCTTAGCCATGTCAGCAAGCTGTGTTCCTCCTTTCCTGGGCAGACCAAGCTAAGCTCTAACTGGTCTCCTTTATTTGCTGAAGAGGAGTCCAACAACTGCCCTCTAACACCCTGCGTGTTATTCTTATTGGAAGGACAATATTAAGTCAAGTGAATGTCATTTTTGTGAAAAACAAAACTTTGAGTGGACTTCTATTTAGGAAGATAAGGTTGATTTAATTTTACTCGCCGTTTAAAAAGCAGGATTGTGTTTTGGTGTGGTAGGCAACATTTTGGAGGAAAGACTTTGCCTTATTTTGTTATATTTCTAGTATTTACATGGGCATTCCATTAGAAAGTTTTACTTTTGCTCTAAGTTTCGTAACTCAGTGTCTAGTGAGGGGAAACATGTTTGTAATTTAAAAAGTGAACATGTGAAAGGAAAGGCTTTTCTGAGAGTGTTGTAAAACAAATGTAACGTGACTATGAAAAGAACATGATTAACATCTTTGACTCCTATTTTTTCTGAAGAAAATGTATTTTGATATGAGTTCTAGAAGAAGGAAACTGTAAGGATCTGTTCATCAACAGGCATTAGAGTATACACCTTAGGATTGCATTTTACGTTCAAGCATTTTTTTAGATGAATTTCTGAAACATTCTCATTTTAAAAGCCATCAGACACTTGTTAACACTGAAGTCTTGCTCAAGACATAGAAGTTTCTGAAATCAATTAACATGTTTAGGACACATTTCGTAATGTTCTGAGGGATGTGAATAAATCTAATCACAGTTTACTTTTCTTAATGTATTTATAGTTCAGAAAAGGTAGAATTTAGTAGTAAATTCAACTCATAACCATATAATTAACATTTAGTAGATATTGATATGTTCACTTTTAAGAATAAGACAAGGAAATTTTCTGTAAGTGTACATTGAACACATAATGATTCAAAATTCACGTGATAATTTTAGGTGATGCTTTGAGTCATTTTATAGAATATAAATATAGATAAAATATACTGAAGGCTGAGCTCAAAGTGTTTAATGGTAAGTTTTTGATGATACGTCTAGAAACCTTGAGAATTGTATGCTTGAACATTAGATTTCATAATTCAGTGTCTAGCACATTGTTTTATATGTAATAGCACTTAAAAAAATTAGGCTACAGCAGTATAATTTACATGTAGTAAAATTTAGCCTCTGTAAGTGTACCTCTATGAATTCTGACAGATGCACAGTCATGTAACCAGCACCGCACACAAGACACAAAACAGTTTCATCACCCCAAAAGTCCCCTTTGTACCTCCACCTACCCCACTGCCCCTGAAAATCCCTGATCAAAACTACATAATGATTAGGTAGTTTTGCTCTTTAGTATGTTTTTACTTAGACATATTTTCCTTCACTTCTTTTGAAAGAAAAACCTGTTTTTCCCTTTTTATAGGATGAGTCAGTTTGTGGTATTTTTAATTCTAATACCTTGGGATAAATCAAGGCAAAGACAATGCTATTTGCAAATGGGAAACTAGAGACTTGGACTAAGTATTAAATTCATATAGGGCTAATAGATTTAGTTCTTAGCAGATTTAGATTCTGTTGTGGTTTAAGCCTTTGGTTATGGCATATATCATTAGTTATCCTGAATTGAAATACAAGGCCATTAAAAGTTATTTATATCATTTAATAGAGTGCATCATTCTTTTATAATCTTTGAATTTTAAAACTTCTTTATTAAAAAAAACTACTTTCATTATACCTGAGATTAAGAAAGCTACCTGAAATTGCATATTATCAAATAGTGAGAAGCAAAACAGGGATTGAAAAGGACAAATTGAAGACATTTAAAATGCAGAGTGATTACAATTGCTGAAGATAAAATATTTATCTTCATAGGGCCTTAGGTCTGTGTCCAACTTATTTGTAGATGTCAGGATTTTTAAATTTCTGTGCTCATGTCTTGAAGTCTGGATTTTCCTGCAGGGTGGAGATGCAAAACCATAAACTAATATTTTTCACTGTTTAATACAGTATTCAATTCAGTGTACAGTTAGGAGCCTGTTATTGGTAGGTACTGCTTATATATATATATATATATATATATATATTTGATGTCTTTTTCCTTTGTTCTATGAAAAACAGCCTGTATTTTAAATATGTAACTTACTTGTATACCCAGTTACAGTAGTAGTAACTAGGATATGCAGAGTGGCAAGTTTATGAGGAGCTAGCAAACTGGCTAGTTGGCCTTCCTAGCTGGAATTCTGACAGGTCTTGAAAATGAAGGGCTTTTAGTGGAGAATCTTTGTGTGGGTGTACTTGAGAGAGGGCAGGAGAGTTAGGGTGACCTAGAAAGATAGATTGCTGGACTTGTATATGTTTCCTCAAAGCCAGACTGCAGCATTTTGTTAGTAAATTGTTGTGTGTTCTACTATCAAACCCAGGCCTGGAAGGGGAGTTGAGTGCATTCAGCCTAACTTCTGGATTGGCTGTGTCATCTTGAATCTCTTCACTCAGAATTCTCTCTGACCCTGTCTCAAATGAATATTTGAATTTGGTCCAGTTCCTACAGAGCATGGTCTGTGGCTGTTGTTGGTATTAGGGAAGAACAGAAACTTGCTGTTGAGAGAGAAGACACTTGAGAAGACTGATGAACTCTCTCCCACCCCTGCCTTCGAGGCTTGGTACTCCTACCCTATTCAAGCCCTTGAAACTCTATTTCCTATCCAACTAAATAAGCACCAATTGGTTACTAGGAGAATTAGCTTTTCCTCATTTTAGAAAGAAACAGGGTTTCCTTATGTACATGTTCCTAAGAATTACATGCATATCAGTTATTAATGATGAGTTCCATGGTGATTTTGGAGTGTTTTATCTTCCTAATATTAAATTAATTGAAGGTCTTAATATTTTGTTTTGAAAGAATATATTTAAAAAGGCTGGGTGTGGTGGCTCACGCCTGCAATCTCAGCACTTTGGGAGGCCTAGGTGGCTGGATCACTTGAGGGCAGGAGTTCGAGACCAGCCTGGCCAAATAATGAAACCTTGTCTCTGTTAAGAATACAAAAAATTAGCTGGCCGTGGTGGCTCAAGCCTGTAATCCCAGCTACTCAGGAGGCTGAGGCATGAGAATTGCTAGAACCTGGGAGGCAGAGGTTACAGTGAGCCGAGATCATGCCACTGCATTCCAGCCTGGGCAACAAAGCAAGACTCTATCTCTAAATAAATAAATAAATAAGAATACATTTAAAGATAATAATTGGCCAGGTGTGGTGGTTCATGTCTGTGATCTCAGTACTTTGGGAGGCCGAGGTGGGAGGATTGCTTGAGGCAAGGAGTTCGAGACCAATCTGGGCAACACAGTGAGACCCTATCTCTACAAAAATTTAAAAATTTGCTGGGCATGATGGTGCATGCCTTTAGTCCCAGCTACTTGGGGGGCTGAGTTTGGAGGATCCCTTGAGCCCAGGAGATCAAGGCTGCAGTAGGCCATGATCTTGCCACTACACTCTAGCCTGGGTTACAGAGCTAGAGTGTAACCCCCCAAAAAATAAGCTAATAATTGTCAAACAGCTACTTATGCACATCAAGGATGCTTGTTGCTTAAGAAATCTTTAAAAATCTTTTCCATGAAATTCCTTCTAGTTGCTGCTTTGTGAGCGTGAATTTTTTTACTTCTGCAGGATACACAGATGTGGAGCATTTGAACTGAATGCTTGGGAAAGTGTGATGGGCAGGTGGAAGAAAAATAGGGATGAGGACTTATCCTCTATTCTTAGCCTCCTAGAGTTATCCTCCTAGTCTGCGAGCTTGAAATATGGCATCAGGAATATGTGGCATTTTGTCCACACACACAGTGTTGGCAGGCTACCAGCAGCCCAGCTATCTGGACTAGGGGTGATGGATTTCTGTGGAACAGAAGTCAAAAAGTAAAATTAGGAGGCAAAAATCTTCAGGGTGGCCATAAAGACTTTGTAACTTGTCTGGAAATTCCAACCAACACTAAATGTGTATCCAATGATATACCAATAGACTGGCTTCATCTTCTTGGATGTGTAATAATACCTTATGAACGCTTTCTTTTCTTTTTTCTTTTTCTTTTTCTTTTTTTTTGAGATGGAGTTTTGCTCTTGTTGCCCAGGCTGAAGTATAATGGCACAATCTCAGCTCACTGCAACCTCCGCCTCCCAGGTTCAAGCGACTGTCCCGCCTCAGCCTCCTGAGTAGCTGGGATTACAGGCATGTGCCACCATGCCTGGCTAATTTTGTATTTTTAGTAGAGACGGGGTTTCTCCATGTTGGTCAGGCTGGTCTCAAACTCCTGACCTCAGGTGATCTGCCCGCCTCGGCCTCCCAAAGTGCTGGGGTTACAGGCGTGAGCCACTGCGCCCGGCCTCAGAATCCTTTCACAGACATCATCTCATTTCACCCTCAGAGCACTGTGAAAATGTACAGCA